>NW_024412376.1:41512774-41599961 GCF_014898765.1 Herpailurus yagouaroundi | reverse complement strand
GTAGCATAATGCTTTTGAGATTCATCTTGCGGAGTGTATACCTAGTTAATTTCTTTTTACTGCTAGGCAGGATTTCATTACATGGATATACCACAATTTCTTGATTCATTCACCTGTTGATAAATATTTGGGTTGTTTCCATTTTATTTAAAAAAAAATTTTTTTTAACGTTTATTTATTTTTGAGACAGAGAGAGGCAGAGCATGAACGAGGGAGGGTCAGAGAGAGGGAGACACAGAATCTGAAACAGGCTCCAGGCTCTGAGCAGTCAGCATAGAGCCCGACGCGGGGCTCGAACTCACGGACCGCGAGATTGTGACCTGAGCCAAAGTCTGACGCTTAACCGACTGAGCCACCCGGGCGCCCCGGGTTGTTTCCATTTAAATTTAAGGAAAGCTAATCCCTCCCCCACTGAAAGTTTTTTCTTTATAATCCCTAAAAAAAACCCCAAAAACCCCCCCAAAACCCAACAAAACAGGGTCCCTCTGCTTTGCAGCCATTGCAGCAGACTTTGGAGAAATGAAAGATTAAACATTACAAAACAGGCTGTTTCTGGAGGTGGAGTTTCTCTTTGTTTAGAGACCGAGCGAAGTATGGTTAAATGGATATTTCATTCACTCTCATGTATTGAGTATCCCGGTCCCACTTTGGATGACTTTGTGGATGAAGCATTGTGTTCATGCTTTCTGTCAAAACAGGATTTTTGTCATGGGGCCATGTCAGAAATAAAAGTGTCGGATGACAAAGAAGTACCAGCCCTTTTATGATTAGGGGTTTGCACATCGATAATAAAATCCCTAGTCATAGAAAGCCTTTTCTCATACACTCTCTTATGGTGGCAGTTTGGTCTGTGGCAGATTTTCCTTCATCTGCCCTGAAGTTGAGCTGATAAATTTTTTCATTTTCCTAGTGTTTCACAAATTTCCAAAATTTGGAAAAAATACTGTGATATTCATATCTCTCACTTCATCATTCATGTTTCTGTTTCTCCTGAGTTCCTGAAGTGAAGGGCCTTAATTTTATCACTTGTGTGTTTATTATTTTGATAAATTATGTTCTTTCCCCAAAGGATATGTTTTATACATACTTGCTTCTGCCTGAACAGATTAAAATCTATCTAGAATGCTTTCTGATTGGTATATGTAGTTTTATGGAATGTTCTATACATTGAATGGAATAAATATATATACATATATATACATACATACACGCGAATCTGCATTGAATGTATTTTTATTAGATGTATTTTTATTATAAATATATAATTATTGGATGTTTTTAACAGAAGAATTAGTCTACACAATTTAAGTTAGATTTTTATCATTTAAAAATAAACTAAAAGCATATGTTTTTCTTCTTTTTTTTTAATGTGTATTTTTTGAGAAAGAGAGAGAGACCAAGCGCGAGTGGGGCGGGGGCATAGAGAGAGGGAGATACAGAATCTGAAACAGGCTCCAGGCTCTGAGCTGTCAGCACAGAGCCCAACGCAGGGCTCAAACTCCTGAACTGGGAGATATGACCTGAGCCCAAGTTGGACGCTTAACTGACTGAGCCACCCAAGTGCCCCATGTTTTTCTTTTTCAAATCTTTTGTTCTTAAAGGTTTTCCATTCCTGAATGAAGCCTTTTACTTTTAGTGAAATAATAGACTAATAATAGTGTTCAAAGAATCAGTGGTCAGATTATATTATCAAAAATGATGAGAAACATTGTAGAATCTCTGAGGCTTTTATACTAAATTTGTGAGTTCCTTTAAGGAATATTGTTGTCAATGATTTCCCGCAAATCAGCTAGCATGACTAGTGATTTTCTTATGCTATAGGCATGATTTGCCATACTTATTTTTTCATCAGGATAAAGCTAGTTTATGTCCCGTAACAAGAAACCCACAAATCTCTGTGTCTGAAAACAGTAAGAATTATTTCTCACTCAAGCACTGGTAGGAGGGTTTTGCTCATCACTAATACTTAGGCTTGAAGGTTCCTGGTTGTTTTTGTGAACCAAACAAGTCAAGGGATCCTGGCTGCCTTGTCAGAGGGAAACAATTCTGGAGTGCTTTGGACCTCCAAGCAAAGTGGTCTGGGCTTGAAGCGAGTTAGGTTTGCAAATAACTAATTGGTCACTAGAAGCCTCATGGTCATACTCGACCCCAAAGAGTCTAGGTTCAGCAACCCTACCAGGAGACTGGAAAACACACAGAGAGCTGGAAATCTTTGGGGAATAGCTTTAATGACTGCTGTGTACCTGGTGGATCTACATGCCTAAAGACCAGGGGCTTTTAATGAGATCTGACTGAAGAAGTATTTCGAATCACAGCTTGTAGTGTTTTAAACATGACCATCATTTTCTGAAAACTGCCCATTTCATGTGTGTGGGTTAAAACCATTAGTGTGCCTTTTTCCAAATATGTTTTTCTAAAAACGACTTTTGGCATTTTTATTGTCATCAATCTTATTTGTGACTTCACTGAAATATTTGAAAGCATCAGACAAATGTCTAAAATTTAGTGTCATCTGCAGTATCCTAAGAAAGTTAACATTTTTAGTGTACTAACATATCTTTGACAACATATACACTACATATGGAACTAATATGTGTGCGACACTAGCATAGGACAGTAATATATGACACAAATAAAATATATGATAACCTATGTCAACACGTACAATATATGTTGACCTATACAGATGCTGACATCTTGACCTGAGTGGGACTATTTAAGCAGTTACTCTACTTTTGAGACGAGAACTAATCCCATTTCTCTACAACATCAGCATCAGTTAACAAATCATACTTGTCACTTTCATCGAGTTGTTTGCTCATGAAGTGAGGGTGTGTGTGGGAGTCAGATCAACTGATCTTTCAACCATTTACCAAATATTTGTAATTGATATGTACTGGTTCTTAATCAATTCAGGCCAACTGACCACCTCTAGGAAATTATTGCTTATGTACATATACCAAGTTGAATGATTTCCTAAAGCTATTATTCTCAAATATTGCTGCACATTGGAATCATCTGGGATCTTTAAAGACTATAACCTGGCTCTCACCCGCCCCCCCCCCCCCCCAGTCAAGTTTGACTTCCTGGCTGTCGGGTATGAACTGGGAAGTGGGATTTTTTTTTTTTTTATTTAGTTTACTTTTTTATTTTGAGAGAGAAAGAGAGAGAGAGAGAGAGTACATAAGCGAGGGAGGGGCGAGAGAGGAGAAACAGAATCCCAAGCAGGCCCCATGCTACAGCACAGAGCCCGATGTGGGTTCGAACCCATGAACTGTGAGATCATGACCTGAGCCACGATCAAGAGTTGGATACTCAACCCACTGTGCTACCCAGGCACCCCTGGGAAGTGGGATTTTTTAAAATGTTCCCCAAGTGATTCTACTATGTAGCGAAGTTTGGGAACCACTGTCCTAATGGAAGGGTTGCTTGGTATTGAGGAAATAGTTTGCACAATTGTTATCTTTATGTTTATAGTATCCAGCTATGTGGGGAGCTTTTTTTGTAACTTCTTTTTAAAAATAACCCAACCTAAACCCAAACAAACAAAAGAGAAAAGTTCTGCAGAAAATAGCATAATGTTCTTTTCCTTCCCTTAGTAACAGGTGACTTACCACCATTAAATCCTAGCTCTACCAGTATTAATAAATACTGGTTAGTATTTATTTATTGAGCAGTATTTATTTATTGAGCAATCACAGGGTGTACATAGCTTTGTTCTAGTCCTTTGGGACACATTAAGGTTGTTTACATATAATGCTGGATATGTTAATAGTAAACAGATTTGTAATGTAAATATAACAGGTGATAAAATAAGTGTTACAAGTTTGCAAGGATTAAGAGAATTTGAATGCATGTTGATAGAATGAAGTGTACTTGATGTTATATAATTGAGGACTGTGGTTAGAAATAGGCTTCCTTAGATTTAAAGGATAGGAAGGTATATTGTGGAATTTAGAGACATCTTTGCAAAGCTGTGGAGACAGAGTATGACAGAAACAAGCCAAATTTGATTGGAAAGGAAACATGAAAGTGTTGGTGGGAATGCAAACTGGTGCAGCCACTCTGAAAAACAGTATGGAAGTTCCTCAAAATGTTAAAAATAGAGCTTCCCTACGACCTAGCAATGGCCCTGCTAGGTATTTATCCAAAGGATACAAAAATGCTGATTCAAAGGGGCATATACGTCCTGATGTTTATAGCAGTGTTGTTAATAATAGCCAAATTATGGAAAGAGCTCAAATGTCCATTGACGCACGGATAAAGGAGATGTGGTTTATATATACGATGAAATATTACCCGGTGATCAAAAAGAATGAAATCTTGCCATTTGCAACAATGTGGATGGAACTAGAATGGATTATGCTCAGCAAAAAAAGTCAGAGAAAGACCAATGTCATATGATTTCACTCATATGAGTAATTTAAGAAACAAAACAGATGAATATGGGGGGGAGGAAAAATAAGATAAAAAGAGAGAGGGAGGCAAACCATACGAGACTCTTAAATATAGAGGACACACTGAGGGGTGCTAGAGGGGAGGATGGGGGGGATGGGTTAAATGGGTGATGGGCATTAAAGAGGCACTTGTTGGGATGAGCACTGGGTGTTCTATATGGGTGATGAATCACTAAATTCTACTCCTGAAACCAGTACTACACTGTATGTTCACTAACTTAAACAAAAGAAAGGAAGCATGAAGAAATAGAATCAAAGTGGTACTGAGGCATTTGCATTTAATTGTAAAGGAGCTGGGTAAGTGCTAGAGGGTGGTGGATAGCAGAGTAGGAGGCTTAGAAAGATAAATATGAAAATTAGTATTGGCAGCCGTGTGTCGGATGACTTAGTGCACAGGAGCCTCAGAATTCTGTCTAGGCTGGAGGATTCAGTAGACGAGGTAGCTGATTTAGGATGGTCGATTTGGGCAGTGGGGTCAGATAGCATTGATGCATCCAAATAATTTAGCAGATCGTCACATTTAGCAGTTGGTCATACATACAGGATCAGAGTTCTGTAAGGAATTTCACCTTCAGATTTTAGTTTGGAAAGCAAAGGATATCAAGGAAACTTATGGGTCCATGGCAGACATGTTGACATGTGTCAGGATCACCAGGGGGTACTTCTTGAAAATGCAGATTCCTGGGTTCAATCAGTTCTGTTGAATCAGAATCATTGGTAACTGGGCCTCTGCTGTAGACAGTGTGAGTTCCAATAAGAATAGTCCAGTGGAGAGACGAATTTTCTCATCTTTTGGTTTTAGAGAGTAGGAGAAGCCATGATGGTTTCCTGAGAGAGTTTATGAGGGCCCTGGATCATGGATCCATGTAGCTTTTGGGATCATGAGAGTGAGCATAGCAGATGTAGGGTAGACCTGCATCCTAAAAAGAGGGGTTGAGAGAAGAAATAGCAAAATGGCTCATAGTGGCCAAGTCTCTGTGTCAGAAGCCAAGGGTATTTCGGATTTCACATAGTTTGTAGGTGGATCCAAGGCATATTCTGAAGTATTCATGGCACCTGTCGCTCATCATCCTGTGTTTCATCGCAAGTCTCTCTACCTGCTATTTCAGATGATGCCTCGTTTAGTGCCTTAGTGCCTAGTGCCCTGTAGCAGTTTGTTCCTTTGTGGGAAGCACCTGATTATTCTCAAAATAGTTTTATACAACATATCCTCCATTGTCTGGGCTGAAAACCATGCAGCCACCATGTGTCTGTGGCTCCCTCAGGATGGACAATATGATGGGCTCATTCTTCTCCTTTGCCCCTCCTGGATCTCTGAATCACCATTGACTCAGGGCTTCCTTGAGGACTTAGCGCATAAGCTGCCTTCTGAAGGATGAGGGAGGAATTGACCAGATGCATGGGTGTAGGGTTTCAGGAAGGATTTTGGCAGAGGAAAAGGTGGGGTTGAAGTGTAGATGTTTGAAAGAACATGATGCACCTGAGCCCTAGAAGTCCTTGGCAAGACTGGAGGAAGAGAGGTACTTTGATTACTCTGCAGAAGTCGTACCTCTCTGTTGGCTGATGGGAGCTGTCAGGCTTACACTCCACAATGGTGCAGTGAAATAGGCACTTTGGAAAGATTCTTAACCCCTTGGACCCTCAGTTTAAAAGAATGTGACTAGGAAGTTCATTCACACTGCTTACCTACCCCCACGTTTGTGAGGATTAGAGCTAATTTTTTTATATAGTAGAATATTTATTAAATGTATTGTTTCAATTTCCCCTTTTCATCCTTCCCTTGAAGTGCTTTCCTTGTGAGAAGCAATTTCCTCATTTGGCAGTTGTATTGTCTGATATTGTTTTTTTTTTTAATTAACATTTATTTATTTCTGAGAGATAGGGAGAGCACATGCACAAGTGAGAGAGGGAGACAGAGGATATGAAGCAGGCTCTGTGCTGAGCATAGAGCCTGTTATGGGGCTCGAACTCAGGAACTGTGAGATCATGACCTGAGCCAAAATCAAGAGTTGGCCACTTAACCAACTGAGCCACCCATGCTCCCCTCTGATATTGTTAGTTATATGATATATTTATTTTGTTTCAGGAACTTTATGGTTTTCTTGGAGTGAAGAAAATGTCTTATTTCTGCTTTGCCTTTGCTTGCCTCTTCTTATTTCTCAGTATAGTCTGTGTCTTTCATACGTAGAACTCAATAAGCAATTGTGTTTTGCTTGAGTATTCAGAGATTTGACTAAAAGCCACATTATGTGTTCCAGCAATTGGTAAAATTATTGGAAGGATTTCTTCTTGTGTCTGTGGTTAGGATTAGTACTTTCAAGTAACATAGGTAGGATTGGATTTCTGTTCTTTGCAAATTTATGTCGGCATCTTTCTGAATTATAGGTAGTAGTTTAGACATAGATACGTCATGTTACCTGTTGAAGAATTTTCTGGTTTCAGAGCTTGAAGAGTAATTCTATGATTTCCTTAAGTAAATTACTCCTGTTCCTATAGAGGGGCCAACTCCCATGACCAGTACACTGAGTTTTTTCTGGAACTGCATGACGTCTGGTTTTGCCGAAGCATGCATTGTAAAATATACAAAAACAAATAAGACTCTAGCTTAAAAACTTCTTCTGGTTGCTATTTTTTAAATAGTCATCGTGATTTGAAACTAAATTTGTATGCCACTTTTGTTTAGGAAGTTTCTCTTTAAAGATCTTCCATATGTGAATAATTTGAATATTCACTTTAATTTCTAGAGAATGGCATTAAAATATCGGTCTAGGCAAGCTGTCAGTTATCCAGTTGAGCACTGTAACAAGCTGTGAATTCATGGGATAGAAGCAGAAAGCCACGTCTAAGACGTGTCAGTCTTTGACTTGTCGTATGTAAAAGTGAGGTTGTCTTTCTTTGAAAAGCAAAGTTTTAGGTTTTTGGAAAATCTTTTTGAAGTTGGCTTGAGGATTTTTCCACTTCTGAAACACCTCTGGAATTGTGTGGGGGTCTCAAGATGGGCCTGGTAGAAGATGATACTGTATAGTTTCAGTAGGAAGGAAGATGCCCAAGATGAACTTGCAGCATATTTTACCATTACTGCACATTAATCTTAAGTTGCTGAGGGCAAATTACATGCAAAAATGGAGAAAATAAAGAACAGCTGTCCCCAGAAAATTTACAGCAAGTAAACTTGAATTTTTCCCTCACTGTCTCTTTTTTAATCATAATGGGTGTGAGATGGGAGTGGGTGGATAACAAGAGGACAGTCTTATGTGGGAGGGAATTAGAGAGTCTTGTGGTGTCTGCAGAAATGCAAATGCAAAACTGAAATCCTAAATTCAGGCGAGTCAGGATTATTCATTTTCTTAATTAGTAATCTTATTTGTTTTAAGAACAAGTAAGCTTCCAAAGCTATTAGTTTCCAAATGAGTGGTTGACAACAGTTAATAGGGAAAAATGGTTAAACTATCCTGCTAGAGAGTAGGCATGCTGGATTTTGTGTGTTCAGTTCAGATTCTGACGAGGTCCATGGCATTTTTATTGCAAGGCTCTGTCAACACTTTTAGCATAGTGGTGAATAGCATGAGCCCAAAGGTCAGTCTGGATTGGAATCTCTTTCACCACTTACTAGCTCTGCAACCATGGCACGTTAGTTACTTGACGCCCTGTGACCTGATTTTATCATGTGTCTCATGGGATAATGGTGGCAACTCCTTTGCGGGCTTGTGAGGATGAAAAGAGAGTGCTTGGGACCTTGGCACCTATTGAGTGCTCAGTAAATGTGAGTCACTTATTTAGAGATCCATCTGTTAATTGAGGCCAGTCACAATTAAGTAGTTCCGTTATTGATTCAAGGCTCTGGGAACACTTTTTTTTTTTTTTTTTTAAATAGTAATTTACATAGGGAAATAAATCACTTGAGTTCACTTTAGCAATTTGATGTGGCACTTGCAACATGCAGCAAAAGTAACTGCTTTGGAATTTCAGTCTTCTGTTCCTCAGTGTCTTGTGGACACTGGAGCAAGAAAACGGCCAGGAGGGGGTGAAGAAAGGAAGGATGCTCAGGAACAAGACCATGGCTTTTGGATTACGTCAAGCTTCCCCCTCCACATCCCCTCCCTGCCCCCCGCCCCCCCAAAAAAGAGATTGCCCGGAGTTGCCTAGAATTGGTTTAGTTCCTGATGCTGCAAGCTGTTCTGAGGTGGAGAGACCGATGGCAGCAGTGAGACTCAGACTTTTCCTGATGTTCTGATTTCTGTAGAGAAGGGAAGAAAAAGAGTGGCAAAAAACGACAGCCAACTTTGCCTTGAGTTTGAGTCTCTTTTTCTGTTTTACATTAAGTAAAATTTTGTGACCACTTAAGCTGGAGCTACATGACTGAATTTAAAAATAAAATGTACTTTTATTTAGCTGTCTCATCCGTTCCAGCTTATTTAATATTTACGTATTCTTCGACATGCACGTGTTACATGGGCTTTAGTCAATTCTTTTTGGGTGTTTCCTACAGGAAATATATTGGAGGAAAAAATGGTGGAGATATGGTTCCTTTTTCTTAAAGATTAGTTTCAATCTAGTTTCAAGGCAGTGAAGGCCTCTGATTTCATGCTTTCATGTGAACAAGTTATTTTGTATAGTTTCACGCATGCTAGTAGAAGACCCAAGACTCCTGGATCAGAGATGAAGGACAGTTTATTACTCCCAGTAGTCAGAATATAAATTTTGTGTTGGTCTCTAATTCCTAAGGGTACTGCAGAGAAGGTCAGGTGATACCTGCCCGCACAATGGGTCATATTACAAGAGAGAAACTCTGAGCTTAGGAAACTTGACTCTTATTATGGCTGACAAGTATGCCTGGCTTTTGTTCTAGATGGAGACACTATCTCTATTTTCCAAGGCTGCAAGCAAACCTGTTCTTTGCTCTAGAGTGAGATACTGGAACAGATGGTGTTCACCCGCCCTGGGGTGTTGCTGGCAGAGGGGGTGGATGGCTATGATGTGTTAAGATGCTTTGTGAGCAGTCGAGGCCAGAGTGTGGTAGATCCCAGGCACTGTGCTGCATGTTGCCTCAGTGCTATAGGCAGAGGTGAGACGTTGACAGATTTGAGCAGGGGTATGTTCAGATCTTTTAATGGGAGTTGGGTGGGATGGAGAGATGGCAGGCAAGATGGCTGGTTGGATTTTAGAAATAATCCAGATAAAGCTGATGGAGGTTTAAACTAGGGCACTGATAGTGGAAAGAAGGGATGGATAGGATGAGAGACTTGGCAGAAAAACAGAATCTGATGACATGTTGAATATAGAAGGTAGGGAAAAGGGAAGATAAAAACTGTAAGCTTCCCAACCAAGGTAGTTGAAGACATCTTTAGCCAAGACAGAGAATGCAAGAGGAACAGTAGGTTTGGGAGGAATATAGGTTGGTTTTTGATATTGTGAATTCAGAGTGCCTGTCCTGTGACATTTCTGTCAGAAATAAAATGAAGGCAACAGAAGAGATGGGCATCATTTTTTAGGAGGTGAAGTTTTTTTCTTTTCTCTTTTCTTTGTTTCTCTTTTCTTTTCTTTTTTTTTTTTTTTTGAGAGAGAGAGCATGAGCTGGTGGGGGGTGGGGCAGAAAGAGAGGGAGAGAATCTTAAGCAGCTTCTACACCCAGCATGGAGCTTACAAGCTAGGCTCACTCTCACAAACAATGGGATAGTGACCTGAGCTGAAATCAGGAGTTCGACACTTAACCAACTGAGCCACCCACGTACCCCGAGAGGTCAAGTTTTGAGTGTCAAAAAGTCTTGTCAGGTGGATGGTGAGGGAAGAAAATAATGGAGGACAAAGGGCAGAATATTTGGGGATCTTTGCCTTTAGAGAATATGAGGAAAAAGAATAACTAAGGAGACATAGCACAGTTACAGGGTCAGAGGAGAACCCAAGACAGTGTGGTGTAAAGGAATCCAGAAGAGGGGTAATTTCAAAGAGGAGGAAGTCATACCTGTGTCACCTGCTCTACAAAGTTCAGGGAGGAGGAGGACCAAAAAAAAAAAAAAAAAAACCAAAAAAAAAACCATTTAAGGACTGGGAAGCAAGAAGCTGGAGAATAGCCAGGCTGTACAGGTTGTACTTCTCACAAGAACCCTATGAGACAATGATATTTTCCATTTTCCATGAGCATCTGAAGCCAAGAGACATGATTTGACTTGTATAAGTCTCAGCTAGAAGGTATCAGACTACAACTCAAATCCAAGGCCGAGTTTTTAATGCTGGTGCTCTCAACATCAATGAACACGAGGAGATGGAGACTATAGGCTGATTTTGGAGGATGCTGGAGATGAACAATACAATACAGACAAATACTTAAAGAATAGAGGAAGTGTGAAACTGTAGACAGTAGGAAAGGGAAGCTGGGAGGGAAGACTTAAATGTCATTCTCTGAAGTGCTCCTCCAGACTTGAGATGAAGCCATTCTAAAGTCATACCTTCTTCTTTCCATACTGGCTCCATCATGGACCTTTGAAGGGGCACCATCAGCCCAAGAAAGATTTATCCCCTTTGCTGAGAATCTATGTAATACCTTGGAAAGTCTCTTTGTAGAAAACATTATGTCGGTGTGGAATCTAAATCTGACCGTATTTAAATTCCTAATAACAAATGGCATTTTATATTTTCTGAGTATTTCATGTATTCTAGCTCACACAGTCCCAGCAAAACTCAGTAGGTGGTTGAGATCTATCTTGTTTCTGAGGGATCTGTGGCATGGAACGTTAAGGGTAAACCTGCCACAGTTCACACAGCCTATAAAGAGGCAGAGCTGGGATTCGGAACCGGGTCTCCATATTCAATGTCAGAATTCACCCATGGCAGGAGAGTAAGGTGAGAGGAAGAGTTGGTTGACAACTCCACTTAGTGGTAATAGGGGAGCTGAATTCTGCTAGGAGGCCCAGGGACTGTGACACACTCCTTTCCCCAAGGTTTACACTGAGAGGAAAGATCGAAGGGCACATTGAATGAGTGGTAGATCTGTTAGATGTGGGACAGAAAGACATCAGACCTCGAGAGAGTTTGGGGCCCTGAGTGTTATTAATGGAAAAGGAAACTTCCTGGTAGTCAGTAGTTTCTCACTAGCCCTGCTGGAGGCTTCCTGCCCACTGGCTTGGGTGAATTTATACCAGAAATAGCAGCAAGTCTAGGGGTTGTCTGGTCCGAAGCAAAAATGCTTTCCTCTCATGTGGGCTAGCTGCATGGAATGCTGGGAATATACAGTCTGTTCTGACCCGAATACCAAGGTAGCAGCTAATAAACCAAGAACCTTTTGTATTTGTGACTTGGAATGAAAGAATGAGTCTTAGAGTCAAGCCTAGATGTGTCTGAAAAGTCCTAGAATGAGAACTTCATCACAAAAATACTGGTTTAGACCTGGAATTGGGTATTTGCCTTGTACTTTGTCCCTACTTTTCACTTATGCTGGGATGGGATGCAGTAACGAAAGTGATGTGACAGGCAGACTCAGTGGGCACAGCTGCCCTCATGTACCAAACTGTTGGAGTTCTGAGCTCTCTGGTTGGTTGGGCATAGGAAGATCATGTGAATGAAATCATGAGACCTGTCCTCAAAGTGCCTGCTGGTGAGGAGGCTATCCATCATAATACAGAAGTGGGTTAATCTAAAAAGAACATGTAGAGGCCAACATGAAAGTGGAAGCAAGACTTCATAGGAAGGAAAAGTGCAGAGTAGTTCCTGACACATAGTAACTGTCAATAATATTTTTATATCTGCCGCCCAAATAATCATCATCTAGGGGAGAAATTCCAAACATTATCAGCAAACAGAAATGTCATATTTTCTGTGAGCCATTCATATTGAATAAATTTTGACACTCAACATGTGCTTTATTTTATAAATTAGGCTGTAGACTTAGGGCAATTTGTATATGTAGTGTACTTAGCTGTTTTGATACTAATTTTGAATCTTATGCTCAATTAAAGTTTGTAATAGTGCTTGGTATGTGAGGCTCATGCGCTTTACACACGGTGTGTCCTTTGATTTCCATGACAATCCCATGCCATCATTAACCTCATTTTTCAGGTAATGAAGCTGGGGCAGGGAGAGAATGAGTGACTTGCCAGGTTGTACAACCAGGAGGTGGTAGAGTTGGAAGTTTCCAGGATATGAGTAACCTTAACTTGTAATAATTTATATCTTACAAATTTAACAAAGATGTGTTTACTGAATATGCTTTTTTTTTAAAGTTTATTTATTTATTTTGAGAGAGAGAGAGAGAGAGAGCGAGCATGCACAAATGGGAGAAGGGGCAGAGAGCTAAAGAGAGAATCCTATGCAGGCTCCATGCCATGAGCACAAAGCCTGATGTGGGGCTTGATCTCATAGACCCTGAGATGATGACCTGAGCCAAAATCAAGAGTCAGATGTTTATCTGACTGAGCCACCCAGGTGCCCCTACTTTTTTTTTTTTTTTTTTTTTGAAGTGAGGGGACTAAGATCTAGAAATGTTGAAATGTTACTATCATCTGCAGTTAATCTTCTGTTTCAGGGCTTAAAAATTGTTTCTTACCCTGTTTTTTCCTAGTATTTAATACACTTTAAGTATTAAAAATAATACATTCTTCTTCCAAAATTTTAGAATTCTTTAAATACAGTACCTTAATTTATGGTATTGAATGTTATGTCCCTTAGATGGAATAGAGCAAATGATGCTTGGTTCTGTCTGCTTATACTTAAAAATAATTTAACTTAAATGCGTATTTTTGATAGAACCTTAGAATATTATGAATTGTCCAGTATCTTGGAAGGTAGTCTTTGTGTATGAACCTGTTTATTTTGGTGTAACTCAGTGCAGTGGATAGTCTGGAAAGTGATGATTGTATTTACACAGACATGTAAATAGAATGTTTATTGGGGATTAGTTATAAATATACATAAAGGACACATTATCAAATCTTTGTCATTTACCTATGACCTGAAGCAATATTCATGAGCCTCATCATTTGCTATTTTTGGAGTCCCCTTTATAGCATTTCGTTCTTAGCCTTGTTGCTGGGTTATTTTCTCATAAGCTTTTCCTAATCATTTTACGTATAGTGCTTTCTTCCTTTTATTTTCAAGACCCGCTCCCGGTTAGTTAATATTTATAATTGTATATAAATGTATTATTATAAAACATTTACAATTATGATTGATATTTATGCATAAAATTGTGTGTTCATTACATAGCTCATAGGAGAATTTGTCTTTGCAGTGCTGGTGGGATATATAAACAAACTTGCATTTATGCGTGTGTGTGTGTGTGTTTATGTGTGTGTGCTGTATTACTGATGACATGTGGCAGACTTTTGATGTAAATCTTGTGAATATGAACCTGACCATTGACGACCTTTCATCCCTGTTGTAGACAGACAAAAGTGCAAATAAATGATTCAGTCCTGCCACAAATATTGGTCAATTATCTCATTCCATGCCAAGCACTCTACTGGTTACTAGATGAGAACTGACTGAATGTTAGTTTATGGACCCATAGCATATGGTCACTGATTTCTGTAGAATCATATACCTGGATAATTTTTTAAAATAATTTTGTACGTATCGCCATCAAAAGTCTGTTTCATTTTGAGTCTTATTCCTTTATAATGTTATATTTGTCTTTTCTACTTACAAATAACCTTTTCTGTCTCTTTTTATTTTCTTTCTATATCCTTTTACTAATCACTTATCAACTTATGAATGACATATTCAGTTTATCCATTAATTTATCTGATTCACTGGTTAAATGTATACCATGTACTGAGGATCATGCAAGATATTAAGAGTCCCTGAGTTATCAGGTATGGGTTCTGTTCCCGAAGCCAGAAAGGAAAGATGAGACGTTGTGGCTGGGTTGGTTGCTCTCTCCCAAGTTGCTCTTTCTTTTAATTTTAATTGTCTTTTAAATTTTATCCTGTCTTCACTGTATTCTACCTCAGTGCTTAAAATGTAAGTACACGATAATTTTTATGAAATTAATAGGAATTTAAATGTTACACAATTTCTAGCCTGTTATCGCCTCATTTATTTCCAAATTCTCCTTCCTTCTGTTCTTCATTGACCTTTCCTGTGTGTGTGTGTGTGCGCGTTGAGTACCTGTCTTCTCTCTTCTACCTCCTTTCCTCTAAATGCCACTTCCTGTTTTCTTCTTACTCAACAAATTTTTTTTGCCAGTGTGGCCATGTTAGCCTTTGCCCCCACCTCTGTTGTTTAACTGAATTTAGCCACCCTCTTTGGCTTTATTTTCCTTTTGTATCTAATTCTTTTATTGTTCCAGAGCATCTTATTTTCTCTTTTGCTTCTCTAGCCCACCTGCCAGGGCCTCTGAGTGCCCACTGATGTTAGGTAGTTCTGTGCAGGTGTTTTGTGGAGTGGAATAGATGGTTCTGGCAGCATCATCTGGGTTCCAAGAGGGAGACTGTGGGGCAGAGATGATGATGAAAGTTGACTCATTTCCTTTTTTTGACTTTCTCCTCGAGAAAGATGTGGCTGGTACTCAGTGACAGGACTGTGTGAGATTGGAGGAGACAGGCGGTGGGAAGTAAGACACGTTTGATTTCACCTTGTCCACTTTGCCCAGGGACAGCTGTCATCAGCTGCTCATCACTGTAATGGAGAGCACTTACCCTCCTGATCAGAAACAGCCTTATTTATTAAAAGAAAAAAACAAAACAAAACAAAAAAACCACAAAAATAAAACTTTGGGCCTATAGCACTTTGACCAGATGAAAATTTTTGTTAAAAGTTAAAAACTGATGTAGTAATAACATCAGGGAATATTGCTACCCGAGAAAAATCGTAGTAAGTTGGATATTTTAACTGTTTTTAGCTCCTAATTATAATGTCTGTTTTGGCCCAAGGCCAGTCTCTATCTGTAGTTCCAAATTAATTCCAAGACCCTAGCCATATCTTTTTTGTACTCAACTATTCCACGTGAGGCACCATGAAAGCTATTAAAAACCAAACCCAAGATTGACCTAGTATCTTTTCATGTCTCTGTATATTTGGAAAGAGAAGGTAGAACACAGGTCCTCAATTCTTAATCTGAAAATCATGAGGTTGGATGTGTTTTAGAAAGCATATGGGACGTAAGGTATACTGCATGTCACATCTCCAGATGTGTGGACATACTTCTAACATAGTTAATTAGAAGTATTCACACTGAGCGGGGGAATATACAAACGTAAATAATCTGATGTCAGGTCAAGCATTCAGACTTTGATTTTGGGAATTGTGAATAAGAGATTGTGGGCTTGTTTTAAAATGTATTCAAGTGTTCAGAGGAATTAATTATGAGTCATGTTCAGGAAAAGGGAATATCAACTGTAGGCTGGTGTTAGACAAGGTGGAATTTTATCTGGTTTTGAAGGTCTGGATGGGATTCAATTTGCTCACTGTTGAACCTCTGGCAGCTAGAATGGCACCTGGCACATATTTGATGAATAAATATTTGACAGATGAGTAATTTGTGGAGAGAAGGCGGAAGAACATTTCTGTCCGAGGAGATGACCTGGAGGGAGGAGTGAAGGGAGTGGATTTGGTGACTTGTGGGTGATAGTCCAGGGTTTGCTCTGGTTGAGGTGAATACTCCACAATAAATGTGGGTAGGTGAGGTAGGGCCCATTGTAGATATTTGTGTATTTATGCCTTACCTATTACCTCAACAGAGGAATCTAGACTGGATCTGAGTGATGGCTTACTCTTAAATGGAGATGGCAGAGAATTTAGATAATCAGTGTGGTTTGAAAAAGGAAAAGAAAAAGAAAAAATGTTCAGAATGAATTATAGTCGTGTGTGCTTCCCTACAGGGGTGTCTTAATAAATATGTGTGTATAAAACTCAAGACTGTGTTGAAGAAGCAGAGATGAGTCTGAATGTGAAGAAATTGTGCACATTGACCTAGTGAATTTGGAAAGTGACAGAGAGGAAGTCAAAGAAAATTTCCAAATTCTAATACGTGGTGATTAGAAATAGTGACTCCTTGGGCTGAAAGGGGAAAATGTGGAAGAGAAGCTGGAGAGACTGATAAACTCACTCATATGACTTGGCATAAGGATTGGTTCCTATTCTTCAAATGTATTTATTTGTTGTCTTTTAAATGATATGTGTATGTTCAGAGATATAAAGTATGTTTCAGTTTTCTTAATTCAGACCTTTTTAAGGATGTTGTAACAAGAAACAAAATCCTATGTGACGTGTGTGTGTGTGTGTTACATGCTGTTTCTAAGCTGCTTTTATATGAGGTTTATTTAAATTTCATCTTAAAAATGTAGAAACTGTGTTGAGTAGCATCAATTCCCCCTTGCACCTTTCATTATGCATTAGCAATTAACTCAGCTTCTCTCAGGTTGATGAATTTGAACTTGATCAATTATCTGATAGTAATTACCAGCACAGAGTGATGATTATTGCTGAGGTAACGTTCTTATTTCATTTCTCTGTGCATTTCAGGCATGTCTCAAAGATGCACGTTTGCTTGACGGCAGAATATGACTTGCTCTTTTGGCTTCTGGCACTGAGGTCAAACTATTTTAGGTTTTTTAAATGGAGTAGTGTTGAAAAACAGTCCTCTGATATTTTAAACTCTGGACATGGCCTTCTGGCTTCTAGGAGAAGGAAGGAATGAGGCCCAGTCTTTTCTCCCGTAGCAGGCTCAAAATCTGATTTTTGTGTTTGACAATTTCCTTTCTTTTTTACCAACTCCTGGCAGGGCTGACCTGAATTTGTTTCCCTCTCTTGGAGTCCGTGAGCTTCCCCATCAGGAAGGTGCCTCTCTGCTGCTTTGATTCTTCAGCATTCAAAGCATCTTTAGAACAGATATGTGTAGACTGAAGGGCTAGCCTTTGCTCTTCTGGTTCTTTGAGCTCTGTTGAGATAATTGAGAGACAAGGTGTATGTGTTTGCTTGGATTGCCATAATAAAGTCCCACAAACTGGGTGGCTTATACAACAGAAATGTATTTTCTCAGAATTCTTGGGGCTAGAAATCTGAGGTCCATGTGTCAGTAGGTTGGCTTCTTTGGAGGGCCCTGTCCTTGGTTTGTGGGTGACTGGCTTCTCTCTGTGTGTGTCCCATCTTCTTTTTTTTAATGTTTATTTATTTTGAGAGGGAGATTTAAAAAATTTTTTCTTATTTATTCTTGAGAGACAGAGTCAGACAGAACATGCATGGGGGAAGGGCAGAGAGAGAGGGAGACACAGAATTGGAAGCAGACTCCAGGCTCCCAGCTATCGGCAAAGAGCCTGATGCACGGCTCGATCTCACAGACCACGAGATCATGACCTGAGTTGAAGTTGGACACCTAACCGACTGAGCCACCCAAGTGCTCCAAGGATTGGTTTCTTCTGACGGCCATGGTTTGTGGGTGACCATCTTCTCCCTGTGTGTCCCGACTTCTTTTTTTTTTTTTGTAAGTGTTGATTTATTTTGAGAGAGAGAGCAAACAAGCAAGCAAGAAAGGGAAGGGAGGAGAGAGAGGGAGAGAGAATCCCAAGCTGGCTCTGTACTGTTAGTGCAAAGCCAGACATGGGGCTCGAACTCACAAACCACAAGATCATGACCTGAACTTGGGCGCTTAACTGACTGAGCCACCCAGGTGCCCCCCCAACTTCTTATAAGAACATTAAACATACTGCTTTAGGACCTACCCTAATGACATAATTTCAACTTAATTACCTCCTTTAAAGACCTTATTTCCAAAGACGGTCAAATTCTGAGGGTAGTGAGGGTTAGGACTTCAACATATGGATTTTGGGGGGATGCAAAATGTAGCATATACAAGACAAATGGGACATTTGAGAAGCTTAAAAAATTATTAAGGAGAAATAAATGAAAGGCAAAATAGAGAAAAGGAAAATGAAGACTTGCTTTTGCAAGGAGTGATAAGAGCTTTTATGTGTGCCATGCGTTACAATTGATAGTACATGTCTTGGTATCATCTCAGTGTTTTCCCCCCACCAAACACAAAGTGCAAGGTGCTGTCCTTGATCTCAGATACATCATCGAGACTCAGGTCTCCCATCTTGCCCATGATCTCAGAGCTCAGGAGTGACTGAGTCTTGACTGGAAGCCAGCCCTTCGGACCCTGTCTGGTCTTTTCATCACCCATGTGAGTAGATGAAAAGAAAGTAAGCTCTCCTAGGCAAATTCCGTGGCTTTTTTGGTGTTGTTGTGTTTGGGAAACTTTGGGGATTAGAGGCATCATCTTCTTTTCAGCCAGTTGTGTTCTTGTTAGTTTTAACATTGGTTGTGCAGAAAACAAACACCTGCAGCAAGCTGCAACTCTTCTGAGAAGTCATGATTTTTCAAAGTCGTTATTTTATCATGAAAGCTTTCAAGCATAAAAAGAGTAGAGAGAGTGGTGCAATGAACTCCCATATTCTTATGGCTCAGGCTCAACACTTAAGATTTTGGTAAAATTGCTTCATCTATCCCTTCCTTGCTCTTAAAGCAAATCTCAGATAGGTTCCTTTCACTCTTTTCAGTAGGTACCTTAAAAAAAATAGGGACATTTTCTGACATACTCTTAATGTCACTCAGAGTTTCTCAATTGCCTCAAAAATGCCCTTTTACAGTTGGTTTATTCAAATCAATATGCTGTGTATATTGCCATGTATTCAATATACTAAATTCTGTTTGACAATATATTTTCTTGCCTTTATTTCTCATCCGTTGTGCCCAGAGATACTTTGTTTCCCCAGCTCTGCAGAGAGAGAATGCTGTGATTTGGCTCATTCTGATGTATACTTTGTAGTGTTCCTTGGGAGTTTCAGAGCTCCTTGCTGGACAGTGCATGTAACAGCTCTTAACCAAAAACAAAAACAGTTCTGCCTTAGTTTTGAATGGATTTCCACGGCCTTAAAGAATCATCTAAATAATGATTTTCTTTCTGTGTACTAATCAGCACCATGTTATTTTTAAAAGGCTGAACTTTTCAAGAAAAACAACGTGAAAGTTAGAATGCATCTTTACAAAATGCATTGGTACACATGAGTACTACTTAAGGAACTTATTTCATTAACATTGACTCATTACATTTTGTGCACATGGAACACTGTTTTTATGAGATTATTTTCCAACCATAACTCATGAATACCAAGCTGCTAAAACAAGTTGGTAAACACTTGGTTTTGTCAAACGTTTATTTTTATAGTCAACAGGAATGCTGCTAATGTGAGTTAGCAAAGATTCTGAATACAATTGTTTGCTGACAGCTTTTAAAATATGACTTGTCTTATATTTTGCTAACACTTTGTCTCTTCCAATAGGTATAAATGACCAAGGATTGTACAGAGTTGTGGGGGTGAGTTCAAAGGTCCAGAGACTTCTGAGTATGTTGATGGGTATGCCTCTTTTCTAATCATTTTCCATGCATTGTTTGTTTATGTTCATTGACTTTACAACTTAATATTTCATAGTAACATACAGCACACTTGGGTGCCTCGATGAGTTTTCTCCTGAGCAGAGGTAGTTGATGCTGAGAAGTAGATTAGTGTTTGTCTCAGCACAGATTTCCACTCCCTCTTACCTTGTGTTCCATTTCTTAGTAAATGGGGGGAAAAAAGAAAAGAAAAGAATGCAGCTCATGGGTGAATGTCGTCTTGTGCTTGCTTCTCACAGGAAAGTAGCAGCCAGGCCTCTGTGATTTGCATGGCTTCCAAATTGCCCGTCCAGAGTCTTGACAGTACATTTGGTTGGACAAGACCACTGGGACTCACTCATTTTTATGTTGCTTCCAAAACTGTCACTTGACAGCAAGGATCCGATTCTTGGGGACTCATTGGTATTCACAGTGGCTTGTTCGTAGTTTGCACCAGGCTCTTCTCCAGAACCATGCATGCTCCATCTGTGCTGATAACACAGTGTTCTTTGGCACCACAGACTAGAGGAAGCCAGCAAGTGAATTCATTTCATTACCCCAGACATTGCGTGAATGACAAAGCGCTTTTACATGACACGCCGCTGTCGGTTCCGTGCCACCTGTAAGGTGTCCTGCCTCTCTCCCTGCCCCAAAGCTGGCTGCCTCTTGAGGAGTGATGATAACTCATCAGGCTTGAGGGCCTGTATGTCAAACCAATCTGTCATTTTGACCTTGCTAAATATTAATTAACTTGATATCTCACTTTAATTAATCAGTATTAACAATGCCCTCAGGTATGCTGTAGATGCATTTAAAACCTGTCTGCATCTTAAAGCATTGTGGGAAGGACTCGTTTTTAGGAAGCATAAACCAAGATGAATAAAATCAACTGACATGTTACAGATAGGATTGCTTGTTTGGCTGTATTTGAATTAAGGATTTAATAAGCAATAACCTTTTTTTTAGCTATTAACTGCAGGAAAAATTGCCCATCATCAGTTGGAGAGCTGTCTTAGAATACATTCGCTTTCATGAGCTGTTTTCATTTTCTGCCTCTCTGGTTTAACTTGGGTGTGCAACTTTGGCAGTCAGATTTTCCTTTTTACCATTAGTGGTCTCCAAATTAAATAGACTCAGGTTGCCAGTGGTTCAGTAGCAGCTGGAAGAGTTTAATTGGGCTACAGCATCTGCTTTTAGTTAATTTTAAAATTAGAAACACTTTGCTCATTTCCAAGATGGTGTAATAATGATTAGAATTGGAAGGCTGTTGGTATCAGAAGGGGATATTTTGGCTGAAAGGCACACTTTGGCAGTAAATTGGTCCTAAGGATCCCAGCATTATTTTTATTGTCTTCTTGTTCGTGTTCAAGGGAAGTTCAAACAAGGGTGTCTCTGTGGTCACGGGGAAGTGTTAAGCTGTCTCAAAATTTGTTCTTAATCTCATAAAATCCCTCTTGATCTGCATCCCTGAACTAAGGTGGTAGTTTCCTCTGCTCATGGGAAATGTCTCAAGATAATCCCGTACTGGCAAGGTGTTTTAAAATATCTAAACCCTCAAAAATTCATGACCTGGAAAACGGTTTTCACTTTCCATGAGACTCAGAGCAGAGAAGTCTAGGATACAAGCGCGATACAACCTAATTTCAGTTGCTGACAAAGGAAATTTGTTTTCCCAAGAAGCATTTCTTCAGGAAGTTGAAGAACGGATGAGAGGGATGACACTGACTTGATTATTTCCTTGTAAAGGGGGGTTGGGCACTACCACAATAATTATTTTACAGTAATTCCTAGTTGAATTTGAAGATTGTCAATCACAAACTTTGGATTTTTTATTAGGATTAATACTGCTTTCTTGTTACTTTGTTACCAACTCAAACTTTAGGTCTTGACAAAATAGATTTATTCACTGAATCTTAATTTAAAATTCCCTTAAGATACCTTTCTCCTTCTGTCCCATTCACGAAGTGTTCAAATAAATAATTTATACCTCTTCCAAAAAAAGGATTTTAAGAGTTCTGTGTAGTTGTGTATACCCTATCCACTGGATATTCTTTCTTTCCATCTTATCTCACCTCCCTGAGAAAAAAAAAACACCGGATGAGTCTGCCAGATTTTTAGCTTTGCTCTTTTAGACCAGTGTCCCCACTCTCCCCGCCCCAGGAGTTCTGATGATTTTGCCCATTTGGTATTAGGCAATTATTTATTCATTTTTGGAGGGAGAGAGAGAGTGCAGGCAGGGTAGGGGCAGAGAGAGAGGGGGACAGAGGATCTGAAGCAGGTTCTGTGCTGACAGCAACAAACCCGATGTGGAACTCAGGAACCATGAGATCATGATCTGAGCCAAAGTTGGACACTTAATGGACTGAGCCACCCAGGTGCCCCAGTATGAGGCAGTTATTTTTTTAAGTTGCTATTCCTCCAGGTAATGTGTATTTCAAATTTGGATTTTTCAAAGTACAATTTGTTTGTATTGAATTTTTCTTTGTAGAGATGAGAAATAATCCATTTTTTTAATGTCTGAGAAAAAATTCCAAGGCATTTAGTATTTTTGACAAGAACTTCTGTTTACTTGGTTCTTTAGTTCTTGAGAACTAATTATTTACTTGGATGTTTTTCTATTACTGTCATTTTTATATAACATGTGTGTATTGTTTGTTTGAAATGTTTTAAGTATTTACTCTTATGTAGAAGTTTGTGATGATTTCTAAAGAAAGGATGAATGCTTAGTATCTTCCATGTGTTCTTCACTTGTTGGCATGTTTTCACTCTTCATATTTAAGATTAAAATAAAGAAAAATCTTTCTTTCCATTCTTCATCTCTCCCCATCTTCTTCTCCCCCACACCCCTGTTTCCTCCACCCCTTTCTTCTCTCCTCTGCCAAGAAGGAGTACGAATGGTAGTTGACCACAGACAGTCCTCTAAATAGACATGTCATATCTACTCCTCCAGGTCAGGTCAGGTGATGGGAGTTGTTGTCTTAGTTGTCTTCTATCCCGGGAGCCAGAAGGTAGTGCTCAGCTCTCTTTCCCTGGACCACACTTCTTAAGTTTAAAAAAAAAAAAAAAAAAAAAAAAATATATATATATATATATATATATAAATAAATCACACACACATACATAATATATACATATATATGTATATGTATATGTATATATACACACATGCATACATACAAAGTCCCACTAAGCAGTTGTCTTCCTCCCCTTTTCAGGTGTTTTTCTTCGCCTTTTCCTCTAACAGAGGGCACACACACATAGACATGTAACTTTGTAAAAGTTTTATGTTTGTTTTTTACGTAGTAACTTTAGAGCACTTGGGGAGGGAAGGGAGAAATACCGGATGAGGTGTGTTTGGGTGAGTCATGGATTTTTAGTAAATGGGGTGAGAATGTAGCAGGTTAATTACAATAGTCATTGGCAGGTTAGAACTCAGATGGGTTAGAGTTGTCAGTGTTCTCCCACTTCACCACTGAAGAATGAAAACATCAGAGCAGGGAGGGGAAATTATAAGAAAATGTGGTGGCAGCTTAAGTGTGTTGGTGAATTTGGTGGTTATTTCTAAATTTAACTTGCAAAATAGGCGGGATTTTATTTTTAGACACAGAACCATAGAAAACAAGAGATACAGCTAACTTGGAAGTTTTACTTAAAAAAAATCACCTTATTTGTTTGTAAGACAGCTTTTTCATATACATTGGGGAAAACAAAGTAAACTAATATAGGTGAAAATTATGATTTTGGATTTATAATGTATATTCTCAAAATTCATTCAATCAGTGTGCTCCTTCAAGTACTTTAATTTAAAGTGGGGCCCAGGTCAATTTTTGGAATATTGCATTTAGGTGCTTTGCATTTAGGTGGGGCTGAAAATTTCCAGTTTAAAAAAAAAAATACTGGTTATGTAATTATGAAACATTCACCCAAATAAACAGTTAACTGTTTGTATCTGTGCTTGTTAGTTTTAACTAGTACATAAAGGTGTTGTCTCTTAGTCAATAAGGGAGCAAAATCCCTTCCTTATTTACAGTAGAATGTATATTCTGATTGAACACTCAAATGCATTTATAAGTTTGAATCCCAAATAAGTTATTAGCAAACTTACCTGGTCCCAGTGCATCCACTGATTCTAAAGAACTGCTAGGTATGATTGAGTTATTTGAAAACAGTAAAAATTTAATAGGGGATTAGTGCCATAGACACTATGTAGTCATTAGCCTCTGATGTGACAGCCACTTTTTATTCCAGGAATTCAAAGGGTGGCTTACTTTTCCATAGAAAGGCTATGATTCTCGAAATATAGAATGATAATTTGGTAGAAAGATGAAAATAAAAGATTTCCTTTAGAAGCCTCCTGGATTTTAAAATGCTGATTTGCCGGGAGCGAATTGATTGAAAATGTTATCTGACTTGTACGTTAAAATGAGATTTAAATAATTGATTTAATGAGAGAATATTCAGTTACTGAAGTAATGGGTTGGCAAAGCCTTTAGAACAGAATTATTTAGTCCCAGTTATAAAGGATTGCACCTTTAATCAGGGTGCTTAATTTGATTTCTTGAATGTATCTGTGGCTTGTCTGACAAGCTTGGTAACAAATGAGTTCTGAATTGTAGGAACTGATCAAAATGTAATCAGTGTCAATTGCCATTGTTGTAGTTTATTGCATGTTGCTGTCAGTTGCTGTAATCAAGAACTGTTGAAGTGCTTTAAAAAGTCTCCAGACTTTTGAGTAATTGACTTCATATGTATGATGTTATGGCTGTGAAATAACCATCACTTCCTGTTTTACTTTGTTTCTGGAAAGTTTGAGAATAGCATAGTTTGAGATAGGTGAGTTGTCACCTATCCTTCCTCATGCCCAAGCCTAAAGTTTTTTAAGTGACATGCCTGACTGAATGCAGTGGTCCCGTTCTGACAGGCTTTTCTTTTTAGTGCCTTTAAAGAGGAAATACTAACAAGATGTTTCCTCCCCTATATAGATAAATACAGTGTAAGAGAGGGAAAAAAAAAGTCTGAAACAACTAGTTTTCTTGGCTCTTAGTTGAAACATCATTCTGGAGTGAGGGAGAAATCAAGTCTTTTCCTGGAATGTCTGATTTTTTCCTTTGGATGATGGGGTGTAGAAAACGAGGCAAGTTTCTACTGATTATTTAATATCTGTCATCATAACCCATTTACTACACTTCCCTTTGAGTAGGAACCACCACTGAATGCTTATACTTTTAGTGACTCGGTTGTGGTAATTGCCTACTCATTTAAACAAGGTACACATTGCTTATTTGCTTTGCTACTCTTTGTAGTTCTGTGAGAGTGTTTACATGATCGCTGTTTTGTAGATGTGACTTGGTTTGAGTGGTGTGGCTGCTTAGGGTGGCCGTGAGGATTTAAGCCCAGGTTTGTGAGAACATGCTGCACTCATTCCTGTCTGGTGCCAAGCCGCAGTTGAGTGGAGTAGCCCAGCCTTGTAAGGATCAAGGTGCCACCATATACAGAGTGCTGGCCTTTCCCTTTCTGTTTCCCACCCTCCTTTCCTTTTATTTCAACCAAGACTCATTTCTTCCCTTTTATTTTTATTTATTTTTAATTTTTTTAATATTTTATTTTTGAGAGAGAGAGAGAGAGTGAGTGAGCGAGCAGGGGAGGAGCAGAGAGAGAGAGAGAGAGAGCGCAAGCTCTAGGCTCCCAGCTGTCAGCACAGAGCCTGACACGAGGTTCAAACTCACGAACCTCAAGATCATGACCTGAACAGAAGTTGGACGCTTAACCGATGAGCCACCCAGGCCCCCCTCATTTCTTCTTTTGTAGAATTTACTGTCTCCTTTCCCCTCCCTTGTTTGTTTGTTTGTTTGGTTAGCCATACGTCTTTTTCTGTAGAGTTTATTAGCTATTTGAAAGGGCATCTGGAAGAAACACATTATTAACACCCTTTCGGGACAAAGAAAACTAGTTTTAGTTAGAATGAATGTCAGAAGCGTTGCACAGAGGCTTCCAATAAATATTTCTTAGATGAATGTATAAATTACGATGTTGCTGTCAAAGTTGAGTTTAAATTTATGTATTACCATATTGCTATTTTGGTTGATCATGCATTAATCTTCAGAAAGATAATCTGTTGAGTCCAGATCTTAGAAGCGTGGGACCAAACTTCCTGTCCTTTCTTCCCACTGACTTGTCATTTTGCCATTAACAGGGCTGCCTGTTACCCTTGTCATAACACAGCGTGATAACAGTAATGCCACCTGAAACATGGTAAAATGTATAGATACTGTAGATGCCACATGCCCCAAGCCCTGACTGTGGGGTAGTGTCTTTAATAATAGAATAACTACCACCATGGCAGTCATCACAGCTGTGTATGCTTTGTAGTTGTGAATATTGAAATGTCTACTATGCCTAGGTCTTCCCTCCTCCCAGCCCCATCTTATCCTTTACCTTGATCTTCACTATGGGTTTTCTGAAGTTGCTTACAAATGTCTAATAATAGAACATGGCTTATAATAGAAGAAATTTTGTACGTTTTTATAAGGACTCCCAGAATTAATTATTTGTGGTTTGGCCATTTAAAAATGGAAGCTTTGTGAACCAGTCAAGAAGACCTTTGGATGTCCAAGGTTTTAATTATTGTTTTCTTGCCTGCTTGCTCACCAGATGTAAAAACATGCAATGAGGTGGACCTGGAGAATTCTGTAGATTGGGAAGTGAAGACAATAACAAGTGCCCTGAAACAGTATTTGAGGTAAGCTCCTCTCAGTAACAGGAGGGAGGCGTGGGCTCTTGGGTATCTAACGTGTGGTAGATGCCAACGCTGCCTGGAGATCTCGATCATTGAGTTCAACCTTACAGAACAGGAGGACATTCATGATGGATCTGTGTCTCTGAAAGTGTCATCAGTAGTAGTTGAATGTCTGTTGTTAGGTAAATTGCAAAACAGAATCAGAAAAGACAAAAGTGTGTGAAGTAGATGTCTATTGTAGATGGGAGTTTTGGGAATTAAATGTTATGAAGCAATGAGGAAGAAGGCCATTTATCAATTTTTATCGAACCTTTTATTTATGTTTTAGGCTACAGTGAAGAATTTTTTTTGGTTTAAATTTAAGCCATTGAGTCTAGGGGCGCCTGGGTGGCTCAAATGGTCAAGCTTCTGACTTGAATTCGGCTCAGGTCACGATTTCACAGTTCCGTGAGGCTGGGTGCCACATCATTCTCTGCTCTTGCTTTCTCTGTCTCTCTCAAAAATACATAACCTTAAAAAATGATAAACCATTGCACCTAGAGGCTTATAATGATAACACATAAATACAAAGATATTTTTAAAGAAGTTTATTTGAAGTTTTAGGATAAACTTAAGTTTTGCATTTATTACAGAAAATATTTAGGACCAGAGTTAGAATAGGGCTCAGCATCTCTATGGGTGATTACCCTTTTTATAAAGAAGAAAGGAACTTAATGATAGAAACCTTGAGGTTAGATGAAGAACAATACAAAGTGAGTGAAAGAGTGAAAAAAAATTATGATCGTAATTCTTTTTTTTATTTTTTAAAGTTTATTTATTTTGAGAGAGACAGAGCGTGAGTGGGGGAGGGGCAGAGAGAGACTCCTAAGCAGGTGCCATGCTGCTGGCACAGAGTCCAATGTGGGGCTCAAACTCAGGAAACTGTGAGATCATGACCTGAGCCGAAACCAAGAGTCAGATGCTTAACTGACTAAGCCACCCAGGTGCCCTACGAATGTAATTATTTTATTTTATTTTATTTTATTTTATTTTATTTTATTTTATTTTATTTTATTTTATTTTATTTTATTTTATTTTATTTTATTTTATTTTATTTTATTTTATTTTATTTTTCTTATCTTATCTTATCTTATCTTATCTTATTTTCATTATTTTATTTATTTTTTTTTTAGTGTTTATATTTGAGAGAGATAGAGACAGTGTGTGAGCAGGGGAGGGAAAGGGGAGATACAGAATCCGAAGCAGGCTCCAGGCGGTGAGCTGTCAGCACAGAGCCTGATGCGGGGCTCGAACTGAGGAGCTGTGAGATCATGACCTGAGCTGAAGTCGGTTGCCCAACCGACTGAGCCACCCAGGTGCCCCGACCCACGACTGAAACTCTTATGCTGCGGTTCTGTTGGGGATTTTAATAGCAAATGGCTTTGCTCCCCTAGCATCGTTTCTTTTTAACCAACACGTAGGATCGTGTTTCAGGTAGATAGTATTTGGGTTTGAATGAGCACATAGAATGAAATGTCACTATATAATTTATATGTCGAGTAGTTCATCTATTTGAAAAATTCCAAGTCTGTGCAACCACAGACAGTTAAGTATACTGAATCCTCATGGCTCCATTATCCTGCTTCTGAAGTTACCAACACTCTATCCTTCTTGTTTCTTCAGTCTCCCTACCTGCTACTTTTTTTGGATACTATTTGAAAGATTTTCTAAACCACCCTATTGCTTCCCCCCTAAATATTGAAGTATATACTTAGAAAAAGATAAGGACTTAAAAAAAGAGTGTAGAAAGACAAAAAAAATAGTTACCATACCCAACGAAATTAATACCATCTAATACTCAGTCCATGTTTGAATTTTCACTGATTTTTTTTTCCCAAAAGGTCTTTTTATATTTACTTAAATTCCGACAGGGTTTGAGTAATGTCAACACATTTCATTTGATTGATGTGTTTTAAATCACTTTTAATCTGCATAGTCTCCTTCCTCTGCACAGCTTTCTTCCTCAGCGTTTTCTTGTTTGTTTGCTTATGAACCTGGGTCATTTTTAAATAGAATTTTCTACATCTTAGGGCAGATTGTGTCATGGTGTCATTTAACATGTTTCTCTAGCCATCATATTTCCTGTAAACTAACAGTTAAATCTATAGGCTTTATTAGATCCAGGTTAGGTTTTTATAAAAAAAATGATTTATTGCAAGAATACAGTATAGTGGTGGCATATTTTTCCTGTATTATATCAGGAGGCCTGTGTTATCTGGTTGTCCCACTTTTTTTTTTTAAAGATTTTTTTTTTTTCAACGTTTATTTATTTTTGGGACAGAGAGAGACAGAGCATGAACGGGGGAGGGGCAGAGAGAGAGGGAGACACAGAATCGGAAACAGGCTCCAGGCTCCGAGCCATCAGCCCAGAGCCTGACGCGGGGCTCGAACTCCCGGACCGCGAGATCGTGACCTGGCTGAAGTCGGACGCTTAACCGACTGCGCCACCCAGGCGCCCCTGGTTGTCCCACTTTTTAATGAAATTAAAATTTATCAGTGGGTTCAGACGTGTATTACCTATTTTTGAGTGTTTTATTTCGACAAGATATTTTTAACCACTGTTTAATTTTTTTCCCTTAAAGTATTAAGTACAGAATTGCACTTAATATCCCTAATTGATAAAGGGATACAATTAAGGCTAAACCTATGTGCTTATGGCTGTCTTCCTATCTGCCACTGATGGTGACTAACTGGCTTGGATGAGAATTATGGACAAAATTAATCTCCTTAGCTCCCACTTTGGGATTAGAATGTAAGCTTCCTGAGGATAGGCACCGTATGTGTCTTGTTCATTGCAGTGTCCCCAGCATCTAGAGCTGTACCTGTCACTCAGAGACAGTGCTTCCTGACTGGGGAAATTTTGCATCCCCCAGGAGATACTTGGCAATGTCTGGAAATATTCTTGGTAGTCATGATTGCTGGAAAGGGGGTGCTACTGGCATGTAATGGTTGGAGGCCAGTGATGGGCTGCTAAACATCCTACAGTGCAGGAGACAACCCACCCTTGCTCCCGTATGTACAAAATAGCAATAGTGCTGAGATTGAGAAAGCATGTAATAGATGGAGAGGGAGAGGGATATAAAAATACAATGAGTTGCATATGTTAACTTGATGTGCAAAGGATGCTGCCGCTCCAGGAGGGAGCTTTAAACCCATTTTAGTGTTTGGTAAAATCATGGCTACTAGAGTTAAAGGGATTAACCAAGGTGACTCAGTTATTGGTGTGGAAACTAAGGGCAAAAATCCAGTTCTTTTGTAATAAATTGCATGTTTTTTTCTCCCTTTTCCACACCAGTTTTTTTTTTTTTTCCTTGTGGGATAAGTAGTTTAATAAACTTAGAGGATCTTTTTATTGAGTACCGTAAGTAAAATTTCTTTTTGGTTCTTGATACTTACTGAAGCTAGTCCCTTATCGCTCTTGGTCTTGTGTTGCTTTTTCTGCCTTTTTCTCTCTTTGCGTTGCTTTATCCTTTTGAATTCTGCTTTTAAGCAAACATTGCCTAGAGAACAACATTATGAGATGCTATTATTATATAACTTCACTCCTAACAATATACACAGTCTGCCTGAATGTGATAAAGTGATTATCATAAAATGGCAGATGCCTTGGGAGATTTTGAAACTTAGGTTGCTGTTCTTTCCCCTGTGTTATTTTTAGCAACTAAAAATGCAGTAATTAGGATTTAAGTAATACTTTTTCTGGTGGTGCACCAAATGGGAGAAAACAGTTTGTATTTTGGCTATCTGCTTATGGCCTGAGCGTGTGCATTTCTTTCAGTACAAGAGGTAATACAGCGTGATGGTCAAGAGCATGGTTGGAGCCAGCCTGCGTGGGTTGGAATCCCAGCTTTGTCACTGAAGGCGCCATAGCACAAGTCGAATATAGCTTTTCTCACCACAAAAGCTATTGCTCTTGAATTCTTCTCTACGCAAATAACCCAGCCATCATATTGGATGGGAGGCTGGAGGTGGAAGAAGGGAAATAGCCAAACCCCTCAAACCCTAGGAGAGAGATAAAGATGTGCAGCACATACGTGTATGCCATCTCCTTGTTTCTTGTATTGACTTGAGGCAAAAATTCTTTACTTGAGTGTTTTAGAGGGCTGAATACCAGCTCTCTGATTGAGTGCCTATCTTTTCAGACCATAATTTAGATTTTCAGCCACGTGTTCGTTACAATGGGTTCCCATGGTGAGGGGACAGATGAGCTATTTTGTGAGGTTTTTAGTAAACTGATTTTACCCAGAGGGAACTTTTAAAGCCTGGAAACTAGAATGGAAGTTTTGGGGAAGAAAATGCCTGCTTAGATAAATATTATGATTTATGTTCTTAGATCCCAAGGGGTGGCAAAGAGAGGTAGCTCAAAACATGTTGGATGGCAAGTTGAGAGATACAGTGACTCAGTATAATACATCTTGTGTGGGGAACGTGTCATTTTTATTACTGCTTCCCGAACTTCAACAATATTTAATACTTACTATTTATGCTGTATTGACTAGCACACATATGGCAATGGTAGAAGTAGCTCGTTGAAGATACCTAGGTACAAGTTCATTTTTATTGGAAAAGCAATGCTGTCCGTGCTTTTCCAAATGTTCTCTCCCCCCTCCCCCATTTTCTTCCCAGTACCATTTAGCTTTTCCTTCTGTGCCAAGGCGTCATTTTCCTTCCTTGCCATTTTTTACTTGTCCGTATTTTGAAACAAAAAAACCTAAAGGTTTACTTCTTTTTATTGAGGCTGTGGTATAATTGCTTTTATTTTTCTTCTTTAAATGAGAGCGTAGGAGATGAAGGGGAGGGAGAGGGGAAATAAGAAACAGCTTTTCCTCACTAGGGCTTTAAGTTTTAGTTAATGTGCCTACAGTTGTTATGTGTGTGTGTGTGCATATGTTTCCTAAGTGGTGTGTAGGGAATATAACCTGTAAATATGTTTTTGCACCTGTTTTATTTGCTTTATAAACCACTTTATTCAAGTGAAGTTGACATATAATAAACAGAACATTTTTATAGTGTACCTTTTGATAAGTTTGACATGTGTTTATGCCTGTAAAGCAGTCAAGATAATCAGGATAGTGATCCTAACCACTAGCCCCCAAAGTTTCCTCATGCACCTTCGGAATCTATCGCTCCCACCTTTCCCTTTCACTCCCTCATTCCTAGGTTACCACTGCCCTGCTTTCTTTCACTGTACATTATTAATTTGCTTCTTTTATAATTTCATATGAATGGAATAAAAATACATCTTTAAAAAAAATCTGGGTTCTTTTATTCAGCATAATTAGAGATTCATTTGTGTTGTGGCAAGTCCAGTAGTTCATTCCTTCTTGTTGCTAGTGTTCCATTGTGTGGATACACCACAGATTATTATGGTTCATTCCCTTGCTGATGAATATTTGGGTTGTTTGTAGCTTCTGGCTATTACAAATAAAGCTACCAAAAACCTTTCTGTATAAATCTTTGAGCAGACTTATATTTCTCTTGGTTCAAGCCTAGGAGTGGAATGTCTATCTAGATTGTATGTTGGATATATGTTTAACAGTTTGGGAAACTGACGAACTGTGTTTTTCCAGAGTGGTTGTATAAGAGTTCCATTTCCTTTATACCCTTGCTAACTCTTGATATGGTCAGTCTTCTTCATTTTAGCCATTGTAATAGCTGTATAGTGGTAGCTCATGTACTTTTTTTTAATGTTTGTTTATTTTCAGAGAGAGAGGGTACATGAGTGGGGGAGGGGCAGAGAGAGAATTCCAAGCAGTCTCCGCACTATCAGTGCTGAGCCTGATGCAGAGCTCATGTCAGGAACCATGAGGTCGTGACCTCAGCCGAAATCAAGAGTCAGATGCTTAACTGACTGAGCCACCCAGGCACCCCTCTCATGTACTTTTGTTTTTCATTTCCATTATGACTGATAATGTCAAGCTTTTCTACGTGTGTATTTGCATTCTCTGTATCTTCTTGGGTGAAGTGTCTGTGTCTTTCATGCAATAAAAAAAAAAATGGAGTTATTTGTTCATTTGCTCTGTTTTGATAATTTTTTAATGTATTTTGGATACAAGTCCTTTCTCAGATACGTGTTTTGCAAATGTTTCTTCAGTCAGTGGCTTGTCTTTTCATTCTCTTAATAGTGTGTTCCAAAGGGCAGTCAATTTTAATGTGGTGCAGTTTATCAGTTTTTCTTTGTATGAACTGTACTTTTGGTGATGTGTCAAGAAATCTTTGCCTAATCCAAAGTCACCAAGGTTTTCTTTTCTATTTTCTTCTAGAAGTTTCATAGTTTTAGGTTTTACACTTAGATTTGTGATTTTTTGAGTTAGTTTTTATGTAAGATACGATATATGGATCCAAGTTCCCTTTTGAATTTGAATGCCCAGTTATTCTAATACCATTTGTGGGAAAAGCGCTCTTTTTTCCCCTGAATTATCTATTTAGATGATCATACAGTTTTTTTTATTTTAGTTTGCTAGTGTGGCAAATTGAATTGAGTTTTGTTTTAATATTAAGGCAGTATTGCATTTGTGCCGTAAACCCAACTTGGTCATGATGTATTATCCTTTTATGTATCTTGTTGAATTTGAACTTTGCTGATTCTATTTAGAATAGTTGCATCTATATTCATAAGTATTAAGGTCTGTTGCTTTCTTGTAATGTCTGTAATTTTGGTACTAGGGTGGGGACATCAAAGAACAAGTAAGAAAGTATTCCTTCTTACATTTTCTGGAATTTGCATAGAATTTGCATAGGATTGGTATTATTATTTTGGTAGAATTCACCAGTGAAGTCATCTGGGCCTGGGGTTTTCTTATTGGCAAGATTTTTAACTACAAATTCAGTTTCTTCAGTAGATGTGTTACCTGATTCTTCTGGAGTGAGCTTTGGTAGTTTGTGTCTCTCAAGATATTTATTCTTTCACCTAAATTACTGAATTTGTGGGCATAAAATTGTTCATGCTATTCCCTTATTTTCTTTTAACTATCTTTAGAGCCTACAGTGGTTTTACAATTATCTCTACCATTCCATCATTCCTGGCATCAGTAATTTGTGTTTTCTCCTTTATTTGCTAATTACTCTGCCTAGATTTATTATTTTCATTGATTACCTCAAAGAACTGCTTTTGGATTCATGTATGTTTTCTATTTTTCTTGTTATCTTTTTGTTGATTTCTGCTCTGATCTTTATATTTTTTCTGTTCTTTTGCTTATTTGGGGTTTAATTTACTCTTTTGTTTTTTTGTTTTGTTTTCTAGCTCTCTAAGATGGAAAGTGAAGTCATTGGTTTAAGATCTTTCTGTTTATATAGGTGTTGAATGATATAAATTTACCCCTAAATACTGCTTTACTAATAACGTCCCTTAAATTCTGATGTTATATTTTCATTTTGCTCAAAATACTTTCTAGTTTCCCTATCTTTTGGGTTTTCCAGATATCTTTCTGTTACTGGTTTTTAATTCATTTTTTATTGTAATCAGAGAAATAGGTGGTGTAAATTGAACCTTTTAAATTTATCAAGAAAGATTTGTTTGATGGCCTAAAAAATGGTTTATCTTGATAAATGTTCCATGTGTGCTGGGAAAGAATGTGTTTACTGCTGCTTTTGGATGGACTAGCATTTAGGTGAAGGACATATCAATTGGATAAAATTGGTTGATAGGATACAGAAGATGTGAATAAAGCTAACTGATTTTTTTTGGTCTACTTGTCTTATCACTTATTAAAACAGAGAGGTATTTAAATCTCTTGCCATAGTTGTGGATTTGTCTGTTTCTCCTAATAGTTCAGTTTTTGCTTCATGTATTTGGAAGCTCCTGTTATTAGATTTGTTAACATTTAGGATTGTTGTCTTGTTAATTGTCCTTTTTATAAGTATGAAAGGAACTTCTTTATCCCTACATTTTTCTTATATCTTTTGTCAATGTCTTAAATTTGTGTGTGTGTGTGTGTGTGTGTGTGTGTGTGTGTGTGTGTGTCTTTGATTTTTTTTTTTCTTGAGTATTTGAAGAGGAATTTCCGGGTTACACGATTTAAACCTTTTAAAGATTTTTAATATCTTGCCAGATTGCCCTCCAGAAAGACTGTGCAGATTGATACTTGTCTTAGTGTTCTTGAAGTGTTTTTATAGAGTACAGAAATCTGGTCTTCTAAAATTTAAGATAATGTATAAAAGTTGAGTGAATTGTAGCATTCTTTTGACCACAGGATAAAATATACTACCATTTGTGTAATCTGCTTGGTAGAAAATTAAAATTATATGTGTAATTTTCAAGTTGTCATGTATTTTACATCATATCTTTTATTGTTTCATATGCATAAGCCAAAAGTGGATATCATGTTTCTATACTAGAGATATGTAAGAGGAGAGGTTATGATATTTGTTTAAACTTTTTAACATATTTTGTAACGTCTTCAGTTAATATTCTAGAGATGATTTTCAGAATTTTATGCTTACATTTGGTTGCATTGAATGTTTGTCTCTAAATAAGCTAATATGTGGAAGGAAGTTTTATGTAAAAAATCAGATATTTATAAAGGTACTTTCCAAGATTAAATATGAAATATTATGTGCTTAGATCTGATAGGGATTTGTGGCTGCTTAAGCTTTGGTAGTACCTGATGCAAATAGTGCTTTATAAGGTAATCCATTGGATTTATGTATCTTTTTGATATGTAAAAATGTTTCCTAGGGAAGTTTTACACAGTAAATGATAAATGCATATCATACTTATAACCTTTTATAAAAAATGAGCACAAAGAGTATAGTGATCTGTTTGGTAATTCTGAGCTGTCCTTTTCATACAGGAGTCTTCCAGAGCCTCTTATGACCTATGAGTTACACGGAGATTTCATTGTTCCAGCCAGTAAGTATGATGTAGAGGTACAGAGACAGTTGCATGGTTGACAGTGTGTTTAAACTAAAATTTCCATGTGAAAAATCTAACTTTGTGTTCTTGTAATCTGTGTTAAAAATAGAAATCACTTCAGAAGATGTTTGGTTTGTTCTTTTAGAGGGTGAAAAAGAGGGACAAGTAATATATTCATTCATTCATTCATTCATTCATTCATTCATTCATTCATTCATTCACATTTATTTATTGCCTACTGTGTGCTAGTCACTGGTAGATACTGGGTACATGGAACCGTGAAAGGATTTCTGCCCTCAGGAGTCAATTCTCTAGCAAGTATTTGGGCACACGCACCTCCCACTGTCCCATAAAACATATAGTAATGGCATGAACAAAGCGTTGTGGGAACACACAAGTATTTAACTTGCAGAAGGTTGGGGAAGATTAGCAGATTTGGAGAGATTAGCAGGTTGGAAATGGCTTCATATAGAAAGATATTTAGATGGAAATTACAGGCAGAAGGAGTATTATGAGATAATGCCAGAAGCCCACACAGTATCTGATAGAGAGTGAATTATATGTGATAAAATGTTAAATAAAAAAGGCCTATAGTCGGTAGAATTTTAATTTGTGATTAAATTTTTTGTGAGTCATAATCATTTGAAGCTGTCTTGTTTTCTCTCTATTCATACACTTAAGTTTTTGTGTTTGACACGTGGTGTTTAATCGTCAAAGTCTTCTGAAATACATTGGTGCTAGGTATTTAATAGTTAAGGAGATGAAGGTTGAGACATGTTAAGTAACTTGCCAGATTATAGGGATCTTTATTTAAAATTCAAAACCCAAGCTCCACTGGCTGAAACCTGCAGTATTGGTTTTCACAGGTGCACCGACAGTAGCTATAATCGTATTTTCATTTCCTCCCCACCCCCCCCCCCTTGGATGTATTCCATAGTTTAATCTGTTGAAAAATTCAGAGTAATCCCTTTGGGTCCTATGTTACTGCTGCCCGAACATTGCTTTAAATGTTATCTTCTTGTGAGGTCTTTGGTCCAGCCAGTGTAAAGGTTCCTAGTGTGTTACAGAAGGAAGCAATGTGTAGGCCCAGCTAGACTGTACATATAAAATAGGCCTTCGGAAAAAGCAAAAATGTGGTTCTACTCACTTTTGTTTTCACGTGGAAGAGGATTTTTTTTTTTTTTTTTTAAGAGAATTTGTATGATCAAGGAAGTGGGGGAAAATTTTCTTGGCAAAAACTCAAGCAAAGACTTAGTTGTTTTGATTTCTTCCCTGTGGCATTTTTGGCAAACTGGGGAAAGAGAAATTAAACTCTAGTTGGAGGACAATTGTTTCATGTTGTTCGCCTTAGAGACTGGAAAAAGCAGAAGAGTGCCAGTTTTAATCTAGACTCCTTTGAGAATTGGAGAAAGATAAAGTGATTATGGAAAAAGGTTTTAAATTACCACAAGTTAGTGTCATTATGATTATCACGCCTTATAATTGAAGCCAGTGTGTTTGAAATTCTAAGTCAATGTTGTTTGCCAGATGAAGTCTTCCTAAGAGGCGAGGACTTAGGAGTGGTAATGAAGTCTATGGTGGTAGGAAATGAGTTTAAGGAGTTTGTCGAGACTGTGCTTGAACAATGTGGTAGAAGAGATTGCATAAATATAAACTGTATCATCCCCTACTAGACCTGTACCTTGTGTTTTGCCTCCTGACTTTCTGGGGATGCTGTAAAAGAGTCTTGACAATGATTTGAGTAACAGGCCTGTTTCAAAGAAATACTGTAGCTGCTGTAATTATTGGCATGTATTTTCACCCAAGTGGAATTGCAGGTGGAACGGGACCTGTAGTTACCTTATTTAATGAGAAAAAGTACATGTGTTCAATGGGTGTATCCAACATTCCGAGTGTAGACTTTGTTATTTGAATCTCTGTGAGTGCCCCTCTCTTTACTCACAGTGCCTCACTTAGGAAGGAGTGTGCGCACAAATTCTCTAATCTTCCTCACAGCTACCTTCAAGTATTGCATGAAACCGTTACAGAAGGCAGGTGGCCAAAATTAGTCTCCTCTTCTGAATATTGTTGGGAAATGGGGATTGCGGTCAAGTTATCATTTTCTATTGACAACGGCAGAGATTACCTTGATGTGCGAAAGTGTCTGTTAGCAGAGCTGACTGCTAAAATTACCAAGCATTGCCAGTCTTTGTTACCGCCTCTCACACCAGCACAGAAACTAATTTTTGATTCCTTCCAGTCATGTGCGGTGGTTTCCATCTGTTCTATGCTATTGAGATGGTCTCTTCTGCCCTCCCTGCTGAGAATTCTGAAGGTTTCTCCTCGGTCCCTTTATTTTCTCCCTCTCGGTTTTTGTTTTTGTTTTTTTTTTTTTTCCTGTAGACTTCTGTTCAGAACCCATGGGTTAATTTCTGGAGTGCATGATACAAATAGGAATTTCATTTGATTTTTGTCACCACAAAAGACAAACAGTTTTTGTTCTTCATTCTTAAAAAAATACTGACTGTTCAGTGTTGGATGCCTTAGGAAATTAATTTTTCTTGTTCTTTTTTCTTTTTTCTTTTTTAGAGAAAATTGAGAGTTAACTAAACCCTCTCAGCTGAGAGAATTAACTGAAATTGCCGAAAGGAACTAGAGTTTATCGGTCTTAGGGAAACCACTCCTTTGTTTCGCTTTTGCTTGTGCACGCAATACTTCACTTCTGACACTTCTGGTCACCAACTGTGTGGGATATTTTCCCCATGCCAACCAGTTCTGTGATATCAGCTGAGCATCCTACAATTCAGTTCAGATTCTGTCTACTTGGAGGTAGTGTCAGATCCCCCAGGGTCAGGGCTCAATCCCACAAGACTGCCCCACTTCAGACACCAGTCACAACTCCTGGGTTTTCCACGGGACTTCTGACTGACTAGAAATCAGAGTTTCACAACCTCCACCTTTGGTATGATAATTCCTTAGAATGGCTCACAGAACTCAGGGAAACACAAACTTATATTTTCCAGCTTATTATATAATGAAAGATATGCTAGAGGATATGATGAAAAGCCAGGTGAAGAGATACATAGGATGAGATCCAGAAGTGTCCTGAGTGCAGAGACTTCTGTCCCTGAGAAGTTGGGGTGCTCCACCCTCTGGACATGTACATGTGTTCACCCATTCTGAAGCTCTCCAGACTCTACTGTTTTTATGGAGGCATCATCATGTAGGTATGATGGATTGTGAACTCCACTTCCAGCCTCTTGTCCCTCTCTGGAGAATGGGAGGTGGGGCTGAACATTCTGAGCTTCATGTTATAGCTTGGTCTTTCTGATTACCAGCCCCCATCTAGGAGCCCACCAAAAGTCACCTCATTAGAACAAAAGATGATCATAGCACCCAGGAAATTCCAAGGGACATAGGAGCTCAGTTTCAAATACTCCTATCACTTAAGAAATTATGGGGGTTGTAGGAATTTTGTGGCAGGAACTAGCATCAAAGACTAAATATTAGAAGATTCTCTGAGCACTCGTATTTACAAGGCTTTCAGAAGCTCTATGTCAAGAATCAGAAACAGAGACTAATATATATACTTCTTATTACTTCACAACATCTATCTTGTGAGAAAATGTAATAAGCTTTTAGTATAGAAATTCGTAAGATGAAAACACAGTTTACTTGGTCTGTGCAGGAATGCAAAAGATGTGCCCACCTGCGGAAGGCTGGGGTGTCTACCGGAAGGTGTTAACTCTATGGCATTTCTTACTTCTGGGAAGGTTGCAGTCCATGGTCTATGTGTTAGTCTTCCAGGCTCAGAGTCCTTGCTATATCATATTGATAAAAATTGGACCCATTCTGGATTGGACTCATGTTAAGCTTAGTTTGAGAATGACAGCTGTAGCTTGGATGCCTAATATGGCATCACACAAAAATATTTACCCCCGAACAAGAACACTTGTCTTGCTATGTTCTATATGTTTTCTTTCTGTAGTCAGATTACTTGGGAAGCACAATCATAATCACAAAGTTCTTAAGTCATTTATGATGAAAAATACAACTATTACGGGATCCAGGACACTGGTATTTGCCTAACTGGAATGTTCTATTCTTGTTGATAAACTTGCATAGGAAGCAGGAAAATCATGTGGTCTTGGTTGGGAAAGACTTGAAACCTGGACATTAAAGGAACTGAATGCCTAATGATATTCAGCTATTTTAGCCTGATACATTCATTTCTCAGTGGATAGGGTCTCCCACAGAAGAACTGGAATACTTGATGTCTGTTGAGTGAGGCACCTGGGGAAGTGTTTGCATATTTACTGCTAATGTTTTCCTAAAATTACAGTACTGTTGACTTATGACATTTAAATATTGAAATAATTTAACATTTATCTGCCTGGGTAGCTTTGATAAGCTCCAGTAAGCTGTGATCCTGTCTTTTTCAGTCTCTTTTGTTGGCACAGCATCCTAAGCACATAGACCTTAAGTGTTGTGGATGCTGATTTCTAGCTCCACAATTGTAAAAAATGCTTTTGCTATTACAGTAAACTAATTTCCTGGCATATGTTAGGAATTTGGTATTATGATTAATTCAGTATTCTAGATTTTTAAAATGGTATTCCTGTCATTATATAGTTTATATAAGTTAAAACATAATGAAATGCATAGAGCATAAACAACTGAACATAATTTATCTAATTATATAATTTATCATTTAGAAAGCTTTTCTTGAGTACCTTAGTTATTATTAGTTTGTAGCCACTTGGAAATGAAATGCCTATTTAGTACAGATTTCTGATTAATGTCAAAATGAAGCAATGTTTTGAGAAAAAAGTAATTTTACTTTAAAAGCCTTACTTCCAAATATTCTTCTTTTTGAAAGAGGAAAAAAATGCATACTTGAAAAAAGTGTGTGTGATTTCAAATTAGATGGATGTGGGAGGGGCACTCAAAGAAGGAAGTGGAAGGCTCTAACTCTAATTTCAAAACCAATTCTATTTTTAGAAATGAAGAACCTTTTTCTGAGAGGGTGGGAAATGATTTCTGTAGCTTGTGTTTCTGAATAAGTAGTAAATCCCCAAATATTAAAATTAGATTTTCTTTGGGAAAAAAAGATTATTAATGACGCAATAGACAACATGAGTTAGAAGTAGCTTTTTTAGTGCAAAATTTTGGAAAATTTTCAGTTTTGAATGTATAAAATTTTTACTGTTGGCGGTTATCCTTTTATTCCTTTGGAATATTTTTACTATTTTTCAGAGTCCCAACTTTAGTTTTTCCCCCCTACATACATACATTCATTCATTCATTCACTCATTCATTCATTCATAGCTTATTTATTTTGAGAGAGAGGCAGAGAAAGAGGGAGAGAGAGAATCCCAAGTAGGCTCTGTGCTGTCAGCGCAGAACCCAGTGTGGGGCTTGAACCCTGAACCATGAGATCATGACCTGACTGGCAATCAAGAATCTGATGTTTAACCAACTGAGCTACCCAGGTGCCCCAGGAAAATGTTATTTTTTAAAAATTCATTTCATCTTTCTCCAGTTTTGATTTGATAAGGCATTACCTTGGTTTTAAGTCTAGATAAGAAACTTGATTGTAATTAATCACGTAATTTGTGGGGTTTTTTTTTTGAAGTATAGTTAGCACACAATGTGATGTGAGTTTCAATTATATAACATAGTAATTCAGCAAGTCTCTTCATTATGCTATATTCATCACAAATGGAGCTACCATCTGTCATCATGCAATGTTATTACAATACCATTGACTGTTTCTCCTATGCTGTGCCTTTCATCCCTGTGACCTATTCATTCCATAACCGGAAGCCTGTACTTCCCACTTCCCTTCACCCGTTTTGCGCATCTCCCACCCCACCCCCTCACCCTCTGGAAACCACCTGTTTGTTCTCTTTGTTTATGAGTCTGTTTCTGCATCTTTTGTTTGTTCGTTTGTTTTTGTTTTTTAGTTTATACACTTAAGTGAAATCATATGGTATTTGTTTTACTCTGATTTGTTCACCCCTCTAGGTCCATCCATGTTGTTGCACATGACATGAGCTCATCCTTTTTCAAGACTGAGTGATACTCCTTACCCAAGTCTTTAGATAGTTATACTTTTGTTTTCAGTGAAACTTAGTCTGTATCTAAGAGTTTTTATTATGTAATATGATTTGATTATTTTCTACTTTATCAGGTGCCTTTTCATTTCTTAGCCTTTTGTTTCCTTTGTCTTTAGCAATAACTGTGTCCTGTGCTGTGAAATCTCATTCCTCACTCTAAAATATTACTGTTGGAAGTATAAACTGGCACAGGCTTACCTTTACAATCACTGGAAGCAACTCCTGTGTTCATAGAATTTGATGGTGTTGTGTTCCTTTTAATGACATGGAGAGATGTCCATGGTATTTTAAATGAAATAGGCTGTTTGCACGTTTTGTTACAAAAACAAAATTATGAAAGGTATAAACCTAAAATTTGTCAGCCTAAGTTGGGAAGGATGAAATTTATTATGAGTAGCTTAATATAAGTGAACTTTTTGTTGAAACATAATAGAAATATACATGAATAATAAATATATAGCTTAATGATTTTTTTTTTTTTTTTACCAATTAATGGTAGCCATGTTATCAGCCCTGGATTAAGAAGTAAGACATTTCATAGTTCCAGAAGCTCTTCCTAATACTCACACAGTCACTATGGCATGTAAGCACTCCCCTGACTTTTTTTTTTACTAAAAAATGTTTTTTAAATGTTTTTTTATTTTTGAGACAGAGAAAGAGCATGAACGGGGGAGGGTCAGAGAGAAGGAGACATAGAATCTGAAGCAGACTCCAGACTCCAAGCTGTCAGCACAGAGCCCAATGCAGGGCTCGGGCTCACGGACTGTGAGATCATGACCTGAGCCGAAGTCGGATGCTTAACCGACTGAGCCACCCAGGCAGCCCAGCCCCTGATTTTTGATACCATAGTTCCATAGGTTAGGATTGCTGCATTTGACTGTGTGTAAATGGGAATCTCTTCTTTTGCATTCAGCTTCTCTTGCTCATCTTGTGACATTTTATCCATGTGGGGTGAATCAACAGTTCATTCACTCTCCTTGTGGTACCGGTTTCCATTGTATGAACATAACCACAATGCATTTATCTGTTCTACAGTTGATGGAGACTTGAGTGGTTTCACTTTGGGAGTTAACAAGAGTGTTACTGCTATGAGCATTCTAATGTATGTCTTTCAGTGAAAATTTATATGCATTTCTCCTGGTTTTGCGTAGAATTTTTGGGCTGTGGGTTGGAATGTGTGTGTTCAACTTCAGGGGGCATAGCCAAAGAGTTCTCCAAAGTGATTGTGCCATTTCATTGTTCCCATGTAGTTAGAGTATGACAGGTCCAGTTACTTCATATCCTTGCCAGAGCTTAGTATTTTATTCATTTAGAGCCATTCTGGTGGTGAGAAGTAGTAGCTCATTGTGGTTTTATTTTTATTTCCCTGATAAATAATGAGGTTTAGCACTTTTTCATATTTTTATTGGTTTATTGGCTAATGTCTTTCGTGAAATTCCTCCTCCAGTCTTTTGCTTATTTTTCTTTGGGCTGTCTCTTTCTTTTCTGATTGATTGATAGTTCTCCATAGTCTGATTGTAAATTCTTTCTCAACTATATGTATTTCAAATTATTAGTGATTTTTTTTTTTTACTAAGTTCTTTTATCTACATTTTCTGACATTTTAACAGAGCCAATATTTAGTTTTTACAAGAAGCAAAGAGTAAAACCATTATCATTTTGAAGAAGCAAATTCCCTAAATCAGGCAAAGACAAAAACCATATTATCTCACTTATATGAGGAATCTTAGAAAAGACGAAAACAAGCAAATTAATAGATACAGAGAACAGATTGGTGGTTGCTGTGGGGGCTGGGGAGTGGGCAAAATGGGTTAAAGGAGTTGAAAGGAAACAAACATCAGTTATAAAAAGAACAAACTTCAGTTATAAAATAAATCATGGGGATGAATGTACAGCATGGTGACTACAGTTAATAATACTATACTGCATATTTGAAAGTTGCTAAGAGAGTAAATCTTGAAAGTTCTTATAAAAGGATTTATAACTGTGTGGTAATGGATATTAACTAGATATATATCTAGGATTATATACAAATATCAAATCATGTTGTATAACTGAAGCTAACATAATGTTACGTCTCAGTTATATCTCGATAAAAAACAAATTCCTATTTCTTGATCTGCTTTACCTTTCTTCCCCTTTCCCTTCCATTTCTTGGTTTTCTGAACGAGTGGTCTGAAATTCTGCTTTCTCTGTCCCCTCCAGCCACCCATGTTTTAGCCTTCTTGTGTTACTAAAGAGGGGATCCCGACTGGCAAACTTAGAGGTGGGTGTCTGGGCTCTCCTCCTGGTCTTTCTGTTCCCTAGTCCCTTGTTAACTATTGATACCACTGGCTACCCAGGCCTTGCACGTTTCTTCTCACTTCGGTTTCTAATGACAGTGAACCTCCTGGTCCTTCCTCTTCTTCTTCCTCCTGTGCTTTGCTTAGCCCCCAGTTGGCATCTCCTGTGCACCCCTCTGGAGATGTTTTCCCAGCAGGGCCCTCTTAGCTTTCTGGAGTGGTTGGGCAGCCTTGGCCGAGTGCTGGAGGCCACTCCCTCTGAAGAACACTGCTACCTTTATCTCTAACACCTCCTACCGTTCCCAGCTCCCAGTTAGATACCAGGCCCTTGAACATCCCTTCCTCCTTCACTCCCAACCATCATCTTTCCCCTCAAACCGGCGACGTCTCCTCTGCTCCTGTCTGTCAGTGGGACTGACCATACTATCACATGACCCAGACGTGAAACAGTGGTCATCTTTGCCTTCTTCCTTTGATCTGCAGCCAGTCTGAGGCTAGATGCTGTCATTCTGCCTCTTCCGTAGTAGCTCTCACTCAGTAAGAGTAATACAAACAATAGAGATGATGGCGCCTGTTTGTTCCTGTGGAGTTTTGTGCTTTGCAGGTGTTATGTCACTGAATCCTATAATGGCTTTTTGAGATAGTATTGTTAACTTCATTTTGCAGAGGAGGAACTGAGGCCCAGAGAGGTTAGGTACCTTGCTCATGGCCACTTTCTGTCAGGTGGAAGAAGCAGTTCTAAATCCTGCTTGCAGGCTGTGCTTCTTCGCTCTACTTCCTTCCTTGTAATTCTACTTCCCGTCCCCCTTCCTGCCTCATCACTTCTTGCTCAGATAGCATTTCCCTCCTAATTTGCTTTTTTTTACCCCATTCTAATCCATCTTCCAAAAAATGTCAGGTATGTCTTCCCCAAATTTAACTCTGTTTGTCTCTTTTCCCAGCCTTACTCACAGTGACTACTTTAGAACCAACAGGAAGATGGATTCTTCAAATTTGCTTTTATAAACCAAAGTTTGGTGTTGGACTTCTTATAAGGTTGAAGTGCTCTCTGTCAATAGGCTGTGTATTTTCTCATACTGTTTGCAGAATCTGGAATGTGCCCCTTATGCCTCAGTTCTGCTTTTCCTCAAATTCTTCAATGCTCAAGACCCAACTCAAATGTTCTCCCTTACCTGAAACCCTTCCTCTGCTGCTGCAGTCAATTCTCTGTGAACCTCCAAGCAGTCTGTCACTGTCCTTTCTGCTGCAGTAACTGATCACTGAATTTTTATCAATCACTTCTTTGACATCCCTGAAAACACCAGTGGAATTCTCTATAATAAGCATTTTATTGATTTGTTTGATAATTTTTGGTTAAGAACACAATAAAGGGAATTTGGGCACATTGCTGATAAAAGCTGTGGATAATCCATTCCAAAGTCTAAGGGATAAAGTGAATGTGTGAGTTCTCTAGGGCTGCTGAATGGCTTACAACAGTCAGTCAATCAATCAGTAAGTAAGTAAGTAAGTAAGTAAATAATATTCATTCATTCACAATTCTAGAGAATAGAAGTCCAAAATCAAGGTGTACGTTGACAGGGCCAGCCTCTAAAGGGTCCAGGGAAGGCTGTTTCCTTGCCTCTTCCAGTATATGGTGGTTTGCAGCAACCCTTGGCATTTCTTGGTTTGTGGACACATCACTCCAATCTCTGCCTCCATTGTCACATGATATTCTCCCCTTTGGCCATCATATGGCCATCTTCCCTTTGTGTCTTTGTTTTCTTACAAGGGCACCAGACAGATTAAACCACCACCCTACTCCGAAACGATCTGTCTGATCTGACCTGATGTCATCTGCAATGACCTTATTCCCAAATAAGGTCATTATGTTAAGCATGTCTCTTTATTCTGATGTTTTGGCATCTGGGGCTTTACTGACCCTGGGGAGCCTTCTCTCCTGGGGCTAACCAATTCCTTGAGATAGGAAACTGAGCATGTTTTCCATATGCCAACCAAACCAGAGCCCCTTTTCTCTTCCAAACTCTGTCTTTTGGGCTCTTACACTCCAAGTCAGTATTCTCCTGCCCTAATCAGGGCCAGGTACCAGACATCTGAGCACAGCCCCTGTACCTCAGAGCCTGCTGAAAGAATTCAAGCCAACCAGTCATTCTAACTCTGCCTCACCTGTTCCTTCACATGGAAACCACAATAAAGCCCCTTGACCACACTTTCCCCTTCTTCCCTCTGCCCCACTCCTGACCCTGGCGCAGCCAGGGTGTCCTGTGCCTTCTGTTTCTAGGGATGTGTGAGTATAAACTTCTTCCTTGAAGTCAGTCGTTTCTATGTTTGTGTGTCTTACCATACCTGGTGAAAACAAACACCACGCACATTTTAAAACAGGCATGTTCTGAGCCGCTGGAAGTTAGGGCTTCAGTGTATCTTTTGGAGAGAGAAAATGCAACCGGTAAGTGGGAAGAATCTATCTGCTGATGTTTTACTTGCATTCCATCGTGGGGGCAGTGAGCCAGTGACTGAACTCCTTCAAGTGACGGGCAGACTGGAAGTGTAGCGTGCCAGGATGAGAAGCTGGAGTAGCCCTCTATTCTCAAACATCACCCCAGGGAGAGGCACTAATTGCGTTCGCATAGAAATTACCTCATAGGAGAGGCTCAGAGACTAAGGAGAATAAGGCAAAAGATAGCTTTCCTCTCTCTCTCTTTCTCTCGAGAAGTGGCAAAATACATTTAAATTCTCTGTTTAAAGATGTAGAACAGATGAACCTTTGTAATGGTTGATTTTTAGGACTGTATTTGATTCTGAGTAATCTGTTTTTTTTTTTCTTCTTTCTCTTCTTCTTTTTTTTTTTTTTAAAGAAAGTGGAAGCCCAGAATCTCGCGTCAATGCTATCCATTTCTTGGTACACAAACTGCCAGAGAAAAATAAAGAAATGCTGGATATTTTGGTGAAACACTTAACAAAGTAAGCCTCTTTTTCCTTCTAACTTTTTCTGTTTCACTCTGGGTGCTGTGAAGGGTTCTTGGATTTGTAACAGTTGGAAGTGGGGCTGTCTACACAATACCGGGGGCCACGCCTGGAAAGGCAGGCTGGACATTTGACTCACTGTGTATGTCTTGGACAAGACCATTGAAATATGATGCTTTCGTGAAGTCGTATAATTATTTTCTTAACATCACTGCCAGCAACTTGGGGTTTGATTGGAAGTAAAAGAAGAGAATATTATACACTTCCCTGTACACAGATTCTGGAAATGTGATTATAAGTCTGTCAGCGAATTTAGCCTGGTTTCACACCTACCTAACTCTAAGTTTGAACATGTCCTTGAAGTTTGTTTAATCCAGTAATAGGTAGTAATTTCATATGATCCATTCTATTTTTTATTCCTTCTTTAAAAAGCAAGCAAAATCTAATCACTCAGTGGAAAAATTAGTCCTTTCTTCAAATATAAATGATTCTTAGATCACTATAATTATAGAATTTTAGAGGTAAGTGGAAGCTGAAAAATGCTGTTTTAGAATTTATTTTTTTATTTTGTTACTTATTTTTAGTTTACATAAAAAGAAACTGAAGGCCAGGGAATATTATGACCTGCCAAGTGTCCTACTACTGGTATAGCCATTCGTTCATTCAACATATACTTCCTGAATGCCTTTTTTAGGTGCTAGTGGATACATAGACGAACAAAGATGGACAAATTCCCAGCTTTCATGAAGTCCCTTCTTTCTAAGAGGAAAAAAATCATCATCAGATTACAAATAAAAATACAAAATAATTTCAGATAAGTGATTAAAAAAAACAAAATAGAGCGAGGGGTTAGAGAATATATATTGGGTGTAAGACTACAAAGAGGGTTATCATGGAAGGTATCTGGAGGATGAGACCTTTGAATTGAGGTCTGAATTAAGTGTCAGGGCTTGTGAGAACAGTTGTCCAGGTTGCTCAGTGCACAATGTATTGGGCCAAAGGGGTGAATGCGGGTGCTCAAGTTCTGGGTGCTTGTGAAGCCAGTTCTTGCAAGAGTGCCATACAGTCTGGTCATTACTGGAAGCCAAGGGTATACATGTCTGGGGAAGGAGAGGATATTCTAAATAGAGGGCAACAGTAAATGAAGATCTTTGAGGGGCATAAGCCTAGCATAAACATAGATTTGTTAAGAACGCCATTGTGGTTAGAGCAGGGTGTCACAAAGAGAGTAATAGGAAGGTAGGCAGGGGCCTCATCATCTAGGGTCTTGTCAGATCCTGTTATTTCAGACATTGAGACATTGAGGACAGTGGAGTCTCTTGACTCCTTTTTTTTTTTTTTTTTATTGTATTGTATTGTATTATTTTTGAGAGAGAGACAGTGCAAGTGGGGGCAGGGCAGAGAGAGAGGGAGACAGAATCTGAAGCAGGCTCCAGGCTCTGAGCTGTCAGCACAGAGCCCGACGTGGGGCTTGAACTCACTGACCGCAAGATCATGACCTGAGCCGAAGTTGGACTCCCAACCGACTGAGCCACCCAGGCAACCCTTCTTGACTCCTTGTTTTTAACGAAATACAGAGTTGGAGAATAATGTACATTCCTCAGTTATTGCCTCTCTTTTAACTGGAGACCTATCTTTCCCCCCACGTCTATGTTAGTGTTTCACATCACTCCAAGCAGAACTTAATGACTGTGGCAAATTTGGGAGTGGTGTTTGGACCAACTTTGATGAGGCCCCAGGAAGAAACTGTTGCTGCCATCATGGATTTGAAGTTTCAGAACATCGTTGTGGAAATCTTAATCGAAAACCATGAAAAGGTAAACTCTCTGTTGTTTTCTCCTTAAGGAAATTCCTGTTTTTGGCTTTACCACCAGATGAAACTGTCCTCTAAGATCCTCCCTCCCTCATTAAATGATGATATTACTCTGATGATGAACTTGGTTCTGAGAAGTTCCCACTGAGCTTGTGTCTTCTGATGGCTTTCCATAAATCTGAAGTTTACTTGGTCTTCTGTTGCCTCAGTAGTTTAAGGAAGAAGCATTTAACCCAGATGCAAATGAGTATCTGCAATATAATACTGGAATCTTCAGGTTTTTTGCTGCCTTCAGTCCTATCCTTGGATTTCTCAAATTCTATTTCTGTCACACAGGGAAAATATTTTTGCCAATCTGTGTCAGACTCTCCCTAGAAAAACACACATGAAACTCCCCCTGTCTCCCAAATTGTGCTAACAACTTCAGGGGATTCATATGCATCCTTGATTCTGGGAACCCCAGATTAAGAATCTCTGGTTTAAAATGAATAATCTCTTTGGTGACACATCTGCTCACTTGTTTCTCTGTAATCAGGGGACTATGGGGTTTTTGAAAATACGATAGATTCTTTCAAGAACTTTTATGTAATTTTTCTTCATCCTCATTATAGATGAGGACCTTGCTTCTAATTGTCCTCACTTCTTCTAAGATAGGGAATTTGAAAACTGTTAAAATCCTTGGTTACTCATTTGCTTATTAAAAGTTTGTTTTAATTTGTTGGTTCTTTTCAACTGAGATTGTATTCTGTGCCGAGCATATATTAGGTGCTAGGATGTGAAGACGAACATTACAGTCCCTGATGGAAAGCAGCTCCCAGTATGTGGGGTACAGGCTGTCTGGGGACCTGTATCTTATAGCACTTATCCATGTCTAACATGTTATGTAATTTGTTTATTGCCATAGTTACCTGTTTCTCTCTGCCAGGTCCTTGAGGGCAGAGATCTTTTTTTTACACTTAGAATAATACCTGGTACATGTTGGATGTTCAGTTAATATTTTTTGGATGAATGAATGAGCTCAATAAATTTTGAAGGGGGCAGAGGAGTGGGAAGGAGACAGAGGTGTTAGGCTCTATGAGCAAAGCACAGCGAGAGCCTTGCTGCATTTGCTGTTTGCTAGAGCAGTTCTAGCTTGTGTGAATACTGGTTCCCACTGAAGAGTTAAGGGTGAAACCTAGTCAGAGATTTTCTTTCCCAGTATAGCATAAGCAGCTTGTTTATGGGTGTAAGACGTTTGGGTTTTTGTTTTGCTTTGTTTTGTTTGTTTGTTTGTGGTGCCCTAAGCTATCCAGACAGCCTCAAGGAAAGATGGCTACTAATCATTTTTAGAAAAAGAAATAATTAGACCCACAGGCTTTGAAACAATGCTTAGTGGTACAACTATCATTAGGTGAACTCCCAATTAGGGAACTTTCATGCAGTTTATTTGTGAAAATACTGGCTCTGGGTCTTGCTCTCATATAAAAGGATCTCCATTTAATGCTGCAGCTTCCTATTTTCTTCTTTTATTTGAAGCTGAGAAGGTAAGTTCATGATTTTTCTGCTGGGAAGTAGATTGTGCTGCTTCCACCTTGTTAACAGACCTTATAGGAATTTCTAAGTGGCGCTGGTGAGCCAATTATAATGGTTACAGCGGATGAAACTGAACCAACTCTCAGAGAGGAAGCTTCCTAGAGCTAAGTAGAAGGCTTGCAGGTTTCCCCTCTGCCTTTCTGTGGCTACGATAGATAATGCTGCAAATGCACAGCCAGTGTGAATTGAAGCAGTGAGTTTCCTATCAAGAGGGGGGGTAGGGGGCTGTTGAGTTTCAGATTCTTCACTGTGTGCATGGGGTTAGGTTTGGATGTACAGGGTTGCTTGGGTTGGGGAGCTGTTAGCTTGGATTAGTTTTTATTTCTGAGAACTTAATTTCCCCGTTTCCTCCTCTTTTCACTCTGATTTCATCCTTGTCCACTTTCACTGCCAGCTCTTTGTCCCACTCAGCTGGACTTCCTCTCAAAGCCCAGGCCCAGCTCTGAGGAAGGATATCTCTACTGAAGAGGGTGGCTGTGCAGGAAAACTTCATATGGACGCATGGACCCACGGGAGCCAGAGGCTTCCTTGGCCACAGACCCATGTTTACCACCCAGAGATCTTGTCTTTGACTTCAACATTGTGAGGGAGGGATATGGTTCCTCTTAGTAAATGCTTGAGAACAAAATAAAAGAGAGGGAGGGAGGGTAGAAGGGTTAAAAAGAAGAGTCTTCTGGGGGAGGAAAGAATTATAATAGACAGGGGGGTAGAAAGGAGGGGCAATGAGAGAGAATGAAGAGACTTAAGTAGTGTCTATGAAGGAGAACAGACAGAGGGGAAAGTGACAATAGAAGGAAGGCATTTTCTTTTCCTCACTTATGTTTCCATCCTAGGAATGTGAAAAATGCTGCCTCTGACCAGGAAAGTCACCAAAGCAGAAGAGGAAACTTTCAGCATATAATTAAAGCAAGAAAACACTAGATTAATTTTGGAGTTAGAAAAAGGCCTGAGTTAATCTGCCTTGGAGATCACATTTTATCCTAGCCTCTTTGCTGTTTTCATAAAACCCATATGTACTCTATAGGAAACTTAAATCGACATGTTTTGGCTTCCTTCCCACACAGTACATTAAGATATTGTTTTAAAAGAAGCACTCACGGGCCAAAAATATCATCAAGGTCTTTCTTCCCGTGCAAACCAGAAAATTGCATTTCCCAGGTGGAAAAGGGTACTGTGAAATTCCCACCGATTTTCAAGTTGGGATTTTGCCTTAGAATTTATGGGGTTTGCCTAAGTTTCATTCTTGACAAAGTATACTTGTTATGGATTAATGGGCATGTTCGTGGTGGGTGCCTTCTCAGAGTTGGATGTGAGATGTGGGGGAAGTGAGGGCAGTGAGTCCGGCAGGGAAAAGGAAAGGTCTGTCCAACAGTAATGGCGGGATGCGGTGGAGAATAAGCGCTCTCACAGAGATGCGGAGAAAGTTGCTGAGACTTCAGAGGCGGATTTATGTGTAACTGTGAGGAATCTGGAACGTTTCCTGGCTGGGTGGTTTGAATAGGTTTTAGAAGAGAGTTTGAACAGGTGGAGTATGTTTTAAGAGGACATTTCAGGTATGGGGAAATCATGTAATCAGAGAAGCACAGAGAGTAGGTGTGTGTTATGGGAATGCGGCTCCTGTTGGAACATAGGTGAGTGGTATGAAATGAGATTGGAAAGAGGTTTGGACCAGGTGTAGGGAGGCTGGGAATGCCACCATAGGACTTCTGGATTTCACTTTATGGGTACCAGGGCCTCTCCTGGCTTTCAAGTAAACTGCCTCAGGAAACAGGGTTAATCTGCTTAATCTGGCAGCAGGGTTAGCGAGTAGAAAGTAGAGTAATAACAGACCAGGTGAGGGGTCACGCGGCTTGTAGTTGAGGACATGGTTGTGACAGTGGAAGTTCAAGGGTGGCGGGCATCATCTTGTGAGGCACAGTAGACACAATCCAGGGTCTGGATCTGTGGGCCATCTCAGAGGAATGTGTCATAAATCATGGTCAGTAAGTCACACCTGAGGACCCAATGCTGGAAGAATATTAATGTCATTAATAAAAAGAAGAAAAAAAAATTGGGTTTGGGGCAAGAGTTCAGTTTACGGTGTGCTGAATTTTATTCATCTGGATGTGTAACAAACAGTTGGAGATGTGGGGCTCAAACTTGTGAGAGAATTTAGTGGAAGGAAGTATAAGAGGCAAGAGATTGGCATGGCGCCCTTTGTGTTATATGCTTTTGGTCTACTACCTGGGGTACTTACCTCCTGTAACCCTAGTGTTTACATGTGTGTATGTGTGTGTATGTACACACTTAAAATGGATATATAAAGTAAAAAAATATTTAAAGTATTGCATATATACCTAATAGTGTGCCTGTATGTATACACAATTCTTATTACACATACGTCCCTTTATACCATGTAAGAAAACTGAAGGGTGAGAGATTAGCTTGCTTGTGGGCACACAGCTGGTGAGTGGCAATGCTTGGGTTGAGTTAAGGATGGTTTGACCCCAAACCTTTGCTTCTCATCACTAGGAGAAGATTAAGAACAATATCTTTGAGCAAAACACCGAGATTTTTCTATTAGTGATAAAACAGGAACCAGAAGAAACCCAAGCAAGTTCAGTGTTAGGGTTGTCAAGGGGCATTGTCAGTGATGCCGGATGTTGTCCCTGTGGGAGAGTACGACTATTGACTCCAAGAGTAAAATGTCTGTTGGGAGCAAGAGCCGAAGTTGACTTGTAAGGGTTTAAATGGGTGTGTGTTCAGGAATGGGTGATAGCAAGTAGAGATCTGCATGTGTTTTTTCCTGTAGGACAAGAACAGACAGGAGGAAAAGTCCAAGCAGACAGGACAGGGATGGGAAAGAGTAGGGGAGGACTGCTGGCACTTGAATTGTATACAGCTTGCTAATCACTTTTAATTCTAACTTCCTGTTAGCTAATTTCTGGGATGGGGAGCTCTTTAGAGGAGCTTAGTTAGACAGGTGGGTAAAGAACCCTCCTGGGAGTTAACAGTTTGTTGAAATAGAGCTCATTCTGCTCTTTTATACATTTTTAGTGTCATAAAAGAAATTTGTGTTGATAATGCGACATCCTCCTTGTCTCTCCCCAAGTCCCTGAGGGCCCTGGAAGATTATGAAGAACCTTTGGGAATCATCAAAGAAAACATTAATATTGGTGCGGTTTTATTATCTTATTTCATGTTAATACTTAAATTGGCAATTCATGTAAAGTAAGAAATATGTTACTTTCAACCAAATCACTTGACATAATATATAGAATTTTTTTTAAAGTTTATTTATTTATTTTGAGAGAGACAGAGACAGCATGACTTGGGGAGGGGCAGAGAGAGAGGGAGAGAGAATCCTAAGCAGGCTCCACGCTGTCAGCACAGAGCCCGATGTGGGGCTTGAGCCCACGAAGACCTGAGATCATGACCTGAGCTGAAACCAAGAGTCAGACGCTTAACCGACTGAGCCCCCCAGTGCCCCGATAGTATATAGAACTTTAATCCAGATTATAGGCAGGCCTTGTTTTATTGCCCTTCGCTTTATTGCACTTCACAGATACTGTGTTCTTTACAAATCAAAGGTTTGTGGCAGCCTTGCGTTGACATGTTCATTGGTGTCATTTTACTTTGTGTCTCTGTCACATTTCACATTCTAGTAATTCTCCCCATCTCTCAAGCTTTTTCATCATTATATTTGTTCTGGTGATCTGTGATCAGTGATGACAGTTTGCTGGAAGCTCAGATAATAGTTAGCATTTTTTAGCAGTATTTTTTAATTTTTTTTTCAATGTTTATTTATTTTTGGGACAGAGAGAGACACAGCATGAACGGGGGAGGGGCAGAGAGAGAGGGAGACACAGAATCAGAAACAGGCTCCAGGCTCTGAGCCATCAGCCCAGAGCCTGACGCGGGGCTCGAACTCACGGACCGCGAGATCGTGACCTGGCTGAAGTCGGACGCCTAACCGACTGCGCCACCCAGGCGCCCCTTAGCAGTATTTTTTAATGTAAGTTCATTGTCTTTTTAAACATAATGCTACTGCAGACTTAGTAGACTACAGTACAGTGTAAATACAGCTCTTACGTGCATTGGGAAACCAGAAAATTCATTGGACTCGCTTTATTGCAATATGCACTTCATTGCAGTGGTTTGGAACCAAACCCATAATATCTTTGAGATATGCCTGTATATTTATCTTATTAAGGATTATAATTGGATTTTCAAGGTGATATGCCAAATGTGGTGCCCTCCTTGCTTTTAGCTCTGTGGGATGCTTCAGTTTGCTCTGATTTTCACTGATTCTGTGATGGCCAGTGGGTCATGAAGATTTTGTCTAGCGTTAGCCTTTATATACTACAGTTTCTGTGCACCACAAGGTACTGAGAGATAATCACATTTTATTGGCATAAAACTTTTCCTTGGTGAGGATTCTTAAAAGTTAGTCAAAATAAGCAGTTTAGTCTTTGAAATAGATACTCAGGCAGTCTGCGTCTCCTTTTTCCTGAGAAAATGGAGGCCTTTTGTGATGATCATGGTTTGTGGAAAAGGCTGATGTTTTGTTCTTGCTCTGAGGTTTCAGTAACCTTCCCTGTAATATCTGTTGCAAAATCCTTGGATAGCCAGTGTCGCTCTAGTCACAGAAGAGACAAGGTGAGACGGGCATGTACGTTTTCTCTCAGGTGTGCAGCACACTCAGAATATTAAATTACACGCACACATAAAGAGTATCAAATGGCACATTGCATTACTCTTGTTAACCTTGGGACAAACTTTTGGACCTACACCCTTGTCCTTGCCAAAAGCTAGAAGAATATGTCTCTGCCCCCAGGTTCCATGGTGGAAGGGATGCCCTGTTCAGTCCCAACTTGCAGTTCAGAAGCAGCCACGCGTGGACTGGTTTGGGTTTGGGGCAGCCCACTCCTCCACTCCTGTTGCCGCAAAGACAAGGCACATCCTGGCCTTTCTGCAGGTTGGTCTCTGTCATCCTTGAATATGAAGGGGGCCCGAGTGAGTGGTATGCCAACCATTTTCTTTGAGGTGCAAAGAACCTTTTAGTCTTAAAACATGCCTGTCATTCAGGGGGAAAAAGAAATCTCTTTTTAAAAAATTCAGCTTAAAATGCTTCTTGATAAAGCTTTGCTGGCCCAGGGTTGCTAGGCAGCACCAGTTTTCATATGAGAGAAAAATAAATATCTTAAACAACAGCAACAATGATAAAACTCCAAAATTTCTAAAAGCTTTATGGCTGCCTGAGTAGTGATGGTTCAGTACAGAAGTTAAAACCCCATGGCAAGAGGATCTGACAAATTGTAGGGGGTGGGGATGGCTTTTTCCCTTATTCCAGTTTTCTTGAATGTTGGCATCTTTGGCATAGCCGTGGAGACTTCCTTTACTGTTAGATTTTTTTTTTTTTTTCTCAGCAGGGCCTTACATTTCTCTGGAGTGTTTATTTTTTATTTTTATTTTTCATATTAATATGAAATTTATTGTCAAATTGGTTTCCATATAACACCCAGTGCTCATCCCAGCAGGTGCCCTCCTCAATGACCATCACCCATCCTCCCCTCTCTCTGGAGTATTTAAAAAGAAGTTTTAGAGCCACAAAAAACGTTCTTTCTGCCTTCCTCCTTTCTTGAAGGAGAGTCATAAAATAATAATGACATTATCTTCTCAATTCTCTCTTCATTTTGCTATGGTACAGGAAGTCCCTTCTCTGCACTGTAGCGTGGCTCTGGGGTAGGTAGTATTTTCCCATGGTACTAGCGTGGTTTGATAAGAGAAAATTTGGGAGATACAGTTCTTAAGTTCTGCAGCATTTAGTGTCTGGTGTAGACAAAACACTGGGGCTATCTCAAGAAAATTGAAGAGCTGCAGTATGGAAGGGGAAGTAGATTTATTTTTTGTTATCTAAGAAAGCTTAGTATAAGCGAGCAGAACTTGCTAGGAGGTGAGTTTTTGATTCAGTAGAAGGAAGAACTTCATAATATTTTTGATGATGAGAATGTGTTCATGTTGGAGATGGAGACTGGGGAGTTGGAGAAAGCGAGCAGGCCTAGGAGGTCTGGCCCACTCAGAGATTCTCTGCCAAAGTCTCTGGAGACGCAGAGCTACAAAGACAGGTCCTCAGAGTATAGCTTGGGGCATGGAACTTGGCATTCTATCAGTATTTGTAGAATTAAGAACGATGGGGAATATGATCCTTTTGTTCATCTCTCCTTTAGGAGCAACACCAAGAGTTCTTGGAAGAGAGAATAAGGGGATGGGGTGAGTGAGGAGTGAGGGGGTGGGGGGGTAGCGGGGAATGGGTAGGTGCGTGATGGAGAAGGTGCCATCAGATGCCTTTTCTTAGGGGACAGGATAGTGTGGGGTGTTTATGGGCTGGACTATTTGCAGGGACATGCCCACTTTTATTTTCTTTTATAAAATAACTTCCCCCCCCTCCCAAAAGCTTTCAGAGCTATCTCTGCCACATCTCTCGATATAAAATTGAGATCAGCAATAATAGTCAATATTGACAAAGGGATGACTGTGCACTAGGCACTAGGCTTAGCTCCTTCTCTGACATTTTACTGAAATACTCTGGAGAGTATCACATAATGTAGCATACATAGTGAGCTCTAAAATGAAATTCCTTGTGTTGGCATCTCAGCTCCACTAAGTTATGTGACTTCTCTGTGACCTGGGCACCCTCTTGACTCTCATTGTCAGTTTCCTCCTGTATGAAATAGAAACCGCTGAAGTACCCGTTCACTAGAGTGGTCACAAAGATGAGGTGAGCTGACCCACGTGAGCTCCTCCTCTCCCTGCTGTTCTACAAATAAGGAAGATGAGGCCCATGGAGGCTCGGTAATTTGCTCAAGGTCATAGTCCCAGAGAGAGTGGCCAAGCTGGAATTTCAACCCAGTTTGTCTCCAAGGCCTATCCCTTAACCCTACACTGTCACTGTCTGCTAATGTATGTATAAATACACATTACACAAATAAATACACACATTTTATATTAAACTCTAATGACACATTTGTATTTTTTAAAAGACTTCACTTTGTTTAAGAGCAGTTTTTTAGTTTACAGAGAGGGAAGTATGGAGATTTCCCATATGCCCCTTGTCTCCCCCTCCACCTCCCCATACAGAGTCTCCCTGGTATCTGCATCCCTCCACCTCAGTGGTACATTGATACAGTCGAGGAGTCTTCACTGACACGTCATTATTGTCCGAAGTCCAGAGCTTCTTTGGGGTTCACTCTTGTGCTATACATTCTATGGGTTTGGCCAAATGTATTATGACACATACTCGTCATTTTAATATTATCAGCATATTTTCATAGTCCTAAAAATCCCACGTTCTACCTGTTCGTCTCTTTCCTCAACTGCCCCTCACTTCCCAGGTCCGGCACTCACTGATTTTTTTTTTTTTTTAACTATCTCCATAGTTTTGCTTTTTCCAGAATGTCATGTAGTTGGAATTGTATGTAGCCTTTCAGACTGGTTTCTTTCACTTGGTTATATGCATTTAGGGTTCTTCTATGTCTTTTCATGGTTTGATAGCTTATTTCTTTTTAGTGCTGATTTATTTGAATTTTGAGAGATCCAAGGGGTTTATATGATCATTGTACCTGGCGGGCATGGACAGGAATGCCGACTGCTCTCAACTGGCCATCTCCCCCCTTCTTCAGGTCACTCTCCATTTGCCACATCACACGTGACAGGCAGCCTGCTTCTGACATGTCGTCTCTTTGGGGTCATCAGGCTGTGCCAGGCCGCTCAGCTCAAGTTTGCCAGAAACTCTAGTGAAGCTCTGTTATCATCTCTCTCCTTGTGTTTATCACCATCAGGATTATTAATATATGATAATAGAAAGGCTAATATTCACTAAGTTCTCATACTGCGAAGTATTTTATATCATGATCTGATTTAATGCCCTGCTCAACAGCTCTGTGAGGTAGATATTATCTTCATCCTCATTTTACAAATGAGGAAACTGGAGCTTAGGGTAAGAATTTGCTTAAGGTCGCACAGCTGGTAAATGGCAGTGCTGGGATTTAAACCCAGGACTGTCTGCCTCTGGAGGTGGGACTGTTAAGGAGGCCTAGACTATACTGCTGCTTTGTCAATTCTAAACAGCTTTAAGTGGAAGGTTTTTGTGTGGTCACTGCCTAATAGGCCAGACAACTACATTCTGATCCTCAGCAACAGCAGATCTAGAGGATATGAAGATTGAACTAAATCACTAAAAGCAGAATGTTTTAGTGTCCCAAATTTTCAGAAATCCAAAATTACACCAAATAGTGTAAGTGGGAAAATATAAACATGAAGTATTGCTTCAATAATATGTAAAGAACTGATTTTTCTAAACTTTAATCCAGAGTATTGAGAATAGGCTACATGCTTTTAGCAAAAAACTTTAGAATTAAAAACAATAGATGTTTATATTAATAAAGTATGCATACTGTTGAAGTCTATGCAGTGATAATATGGCCACTTGCATCAGACTAGGATACCTTCAGAGGAAAATTTTTTTCCCTTTCTTTTCCTGGAAAGATGTCCTGCTACTTGGTAGACAAGATGGGCTGGGAAAAGGGTATTTTTCTAGACTCTGACCTCCGTCTCTTCCCCTTTTACCTCTCTTGGGTCCTTCTCGTCTGTACTGCCCCACAGTGATTTAGTACATATATGTCCTGGAAGATAGCCCAGCATCTCTGAGAACTGCTCACTGTGGAATTCATCCCTCTCGTAAGACTCAGTGCCACTCTAATCTCGATCTGCTGACAAGAACTGGCTATACACACAAGAGTAGTTCCTCTGGAGTCTGGGCTGAGTCACGGTCTCTCCTCTGGAGATGTGGAATTGGGATGGGGAGAAACCCAGCCTGTTACTGTGAGATTGCCCCTGGGGTTCAGACTGAAGGAACCCCAGTAGTGGGTCAGATGCCCGGTGGAGAAGGCAGAGCGCTGGAAAGGATGGGGAGTCTCATTGGAAGAGGGTGCTTGGATCAGTTGATTAAGTGTCCCACTTCAACTCAGGTCATGATCTCATGGTTCATGAGTTCAAGCCCTGCATCAGGTTCTGTGCTGACAGCTCAGAGCCTGGAGCCTATTTTGGATTCTCTGTGTCTCTCTCTCTCCCTTTCTCTTCCCCTACCACTTGCACTCTTTCTCTCAAAAATAAAGATTAAAAACAAAATTAGGAAGGGTGCAGAGGTGAGAAATGGAGAATTGTTGGTTGGCTCTTGATGGCCTCAGGTTACTAATTCAGAGCACTTTTGTTTCAGCTCTTTGTCCTTCCTGCTTATTCCTTTTAATAAATCCCTTTTTACTTATGTCAGTTTGGTCAGTTTTGGTTATAAGCAAGTCATCTTTGGACAGTGTGAGAAAATTCACAGTGCAGCATACCTACAATTTATTCATCGACTTTGATTTAACTCAGTTTATATTTTGGTGCCGTCACATAGCTCCAGCATGTTCTTGAGGCTGGCTGTTACTTAGGCCCAGTCCTTATGGAAATGGATCAGGTGCATCTGGTCAGTAGAATTTCAGATGGAAACGGGTATTTCGAGGTCACCCAAATCTGAACCTGTTGCTCTATTCCCGTGGTTTTAACTAGAGCTTCTTTAACTTTCTTCACTTTTCTCAGACCAGTATTTAAACCAGAAGTGTCTTTTATCTAGATAATTGTTTTCCTAGCTGTTGTTCTCCAACCTGATAGACCCATTTCATCCCCCGTTGCATTCTTACATGTCTCCTGGCTGTTTGGGCCTCTGGTCTGCCATTCAGTCAGTCATTTTAAAGTCTACTCCTTCATCTGACATACTTTTCCTCTATCTAGAGCAATAGTTTTGAAGCTTTAATACATTAGGACTCAATTGAAAGTTTAATGAAAGCTTTGGGTCCTGTTCCCAGCAAATAAGTATATTATATATACACAAAAGAAACGTGGGTACAATTTTAGGAATTTCAGGGACTCCCAAGTCAAGAACCTAGAACCATGGGGAAACCAAGAGCTGCCGTATATCCATGAGAAGTTAGGGTCTAGAACCTGTCTTCTGGCTTAGCCTTTCTTGTCTTTTGCTGTTGACTTATTTTCTGTGTTTCTGCTCAGGAACTGGGAGGAAACAGGTGAGGATGTTACTCATCTCAGATTCTTGCTTTAGTTCATCAGTGATACTTTATTGTTTGTGCGCCTTCTGTGGGGCCAGCCACCAAAGAAACCCTTTATTGAGATACTTATGGGTGGCGCCTGGGTGGCTCCATTGGTTAAGCATCCACCTCTGGCTCAGGTCATGATCTCGTGGTTTGTGAGGTTGAGTCCCGCATAGGACTTTGTGCTGATAGCACGGAGCCTGGAGCCCACTTCAAGTTCTGTGTCTCTCTTTCTCTCTGCCCCTCCCCTGTTCACACTCTGTTGCTTGCTCGCTCGCTCTCTCTCTCTCTTCCCAAAATAAATAAACATTAAAAAAAAATAAAAAAAAATAGTAATGGCCTAGTTTGGCTATGGAAAGAAGGAGCCCACACTGAAAGGCATTGTGCTAAAATACTGGACGACAGCCATTTTCCATTATTTTGAGATGTGGTGATGTTCAGATTTCTGTCTGAGTGGGAAGAAGAAGGCAACTGACTTGGGGAAGTCTGATGAAGGCACCTCTGTCCCGGCCAGGTTTTCACACCGCAACCTTGTTGTCTCATTTAAATTCTTCTGAATTGCTCTGATATTAAAACCATTCTGAGACACCACTGCTGCACTAGGTCGGTGATTGACCACGCACTAGTGTTTTAGTCCCTGCATCTTTAGCATGGCAAACACTAGTGTCCCACCTAACTAAACATTTTGAATAATGAATGGTAGCCGGAAAAATGGCTAAATTAAGGGTTGACAGTTTTAGCTCATGCACACTGGGGCATAACAGTTCTATTTCTGCTAGGCTTCCACAAATTCTCGAACTTAAAGTCAGAGTGGATAAAATGTCTATTTGATGAAGCAGGCTACTACATAGTGCCCTCCAAATAGAAGTCTTCCTAGTAAATGTAGTGCCTGCCCTTCCTGGGTGTGCTTAGAGTCCTCAAGACCACCCCCATGTTTGGGGATGTGTTGGAAGGGGGCATGGGACTTAGCATATACTTGTACTCACAGCTAGTTTCTTCATAGCGATGTAGTAAGGACACACAGAGAAGAATTTGACAAACCAGGTGGACTCTGGAGAAATCCACATGTAGTTTTGCTTCTCTCCTCTCAGGAGGGGTCACACAGAGCAGACTCTTCCCCGAGCACTGAAAATGCAGCAACACGTGTGATACTTCTGTTCTGGAAAGCCCATTAGAGACCAGTGCCTATTGGGAGGTAGTCACATAGGCATGCTTTGCCTACTGTATACCAGGATTTCCCAGAAGGAAAGCAGGTGTTCCATATAACCCCCGCATATGCACATTTATGTACAAACAGCTTAGGCATGGTAGGCCATGCTAACTTGTAAGGGACTGTTTTATATCCATTTAAACAACTGTTTACCAGCCTAGTTCCCAGATGCCAACCAAGGGCTGACTTTGCAAGCAGGCCTTTCTAAGGATGGCCATCTTAGGCCTGCTGTGTTTACTCTCTCCTATACACTGGGCCTCTTCTTTTTTTAAAAATGTTTTAAGTGTTTATTTTTGAGAGAGAGAAAGCAAGCAAGTGACCATGCATGAGCAGGGGAGGGGCAGAGAGAGACACACACACACACACACAGGATCTACAGCAGGCTCCAGGCTTTGAGCTGTCAGCACAGAGCCCAACGCAGGACTCGAACTCACGAACTGCAAGATCATGACCTGAGCAGAAATCAGACGCTCAACCAACTGAGCCACCCAGGCACCCCTCACTGGGCCTCTTCTAACTGCTGGTGTGAAGAGTGTGAGGGCAGGGGTGATGTTCTCTGTATTTGGGAGTCATAGCCTTTTCTCTTTTTTTGCTTGGGAAGTGTCTTCTCCATTCTGTTGGGGAAGTGTGTGTTGTCAGGCCTATTAGGAAGTACAGGATTAACTTTATTGAGGAGCATGGGAATCGACATGAATGTGGTCAGTGCAGGTCAAGTAAATTTCAAGCCATGCAGCCTTATGTTGCTGGACTAATTTGGCACAGGATGAAAAGTCCCTTAAAAGCTCTCCTTGTTTAACTTTCCGGTTGGTTGATTTCTCCTTGAGAGTGACCCCAAAGGGCAGGAATCAGTTTTGTCAGCTTTATTTCTGTTCTCACCCTTCAGCTCTATTGAGCGCTGTCATTGGAGGCCCCACATTTTCTCAAGGATCAAGGTGCTGCTCTGTCTGTCCTGCCCTCTGTCCTTGGCGTCTGGTCAAAACCCCCTTCCTCAGCTTGGCCTAGGCTTTGTAGTATCTGGTTGACACTGACCCTCCTCAGATCTGCTCCCTCCTCTATTTACCCTTCTGGATTTTTCTCTAAGAAGTTTAAAAAAAATTTTTTTTTATTAAAAGGTTAAAAAAAGTTAAATCCTTCAATCAGGATTTGTTAGGTGAGCTTGTCATCCAGTATTAATGCTGTCTTCCTCCTCCTGTGAGCTATCCCAAGTCATTATTTCTTTTCATGCAGGTATTTATAGAATTATTCTCTCTCTCTCTCTCTCTCTCTCTCTCTCTCTGGCATGTAATCATGCCACCAGTACCCTCTAATCCATAGTGATTTAGGGGAAGAGTTTGATTTCCTTTTGTGTCATAGCTCATCTCTTGACCAGGTAGTGATGGCTTCTGTTGATCTTTGCATAGTATTGTGTCTTTCTAGTTACTATAGAGATAAAAGCATCTAGAATTCTAGAGTAAAATCTAGTTACTTAAAGCTCCGTAAACACCTGTGCTAAGTCTTGAATCTGGTTCAAAATAATCTGGGGACTTGGATGAATTAAGCTAGCCATCCGTTAGTGATTGAGGTAGTTAGGTGATGTGCCCCTAGGAGTTTATTAAATTACTTTTTACTTGTGTGTGTGTGTGTGTACGTATTTATATATATAGATCTATCTATCTATATATATATCTATATATCTCATATTATTCATGATGAAGTTCTATGATCTGATTTTTGGTGTTGGCATCATTTCTTCTATGCAGTTATCAATTCATTCAGCAAACATCTGTTAAGCTGCTCTTTCATGCCTTGCACTCTGTGGACAGGCACAAAAGCTTAAGAAAAAAAAAAGCAGATCTTGCTTTCCGGAAGTTCAGCGTTTAGTAAGGAAGACAACGGTGTACCTAACTGACACAGTGGAAATCCAGTAACCTGGCCTGAAGAGTGTGTGTTTGAGTTTGGACCTATAGGAAGCCGGTAGCTTTCTCTGTCCAAAGCCAGGTTAAGACCATTGCTATACTTTGAAGACTAAATGTAGTAGGCATTCCTTTGTGAATCAACCCAGTTGTTTCTTCAAAAGATATTCCAATCACAGCAGTGTGTTGGCCTATAGGAGATCTAGTGGACATAATTATAAAATTCAGATTTCCTTTCCCTAAGCACTTTAGTTAGTCTGCTTAGGGAAGAGGGTCAACACTAAGGGCTTCTTGAGCACCCGATGTTCCAACCACTGGCCAGCTCTCGTTCAGACGAACCGTGAAATCAACCCATCAACCCTGAGAGGGTAGATAGTATTGGTTGTGTGTTTTGTTTTTTCATTTTCTTTTAGATAGTAGTGTTTTTTTTCTGCAGTTTACAGACTAATGAAAGAAACGGAAGCTTGGAGAGTTGAAATTAACTTACCCAAGGTCACACAGCTTGCTTTATTCATTTACAGCCTGCCTTGGTCCAAAAAGGATTTCAGGCAGTTAAGCCACACAGTTAGAAAATTCCTTGCGGTCTTTCTACTGTCCCAAGAAAAACAAGACCATATTTTTTTCTTTTTAAGCTTCAATGATTCATAGTGTTTCAGGCAGTATTACTACATGGATAGCTCCAAGTTTGAATTTTACAAAAGTGCTTACGTACGTCTCTGTTGGAATGTGTAGGAGTCAGAAAGGAAATCTCTGTATTTGATTTCATAAAGTCATGAGCTTTATATAGTTGCTTGAGCCACACATGTCAGTGCTTGGTTGTGTGTACAAGAAAGTTCTTATTAATCATTGCACAGCTGGTGTGTTGTTTGCCAGCATTATTACTTATTCTTAATTACCAAAAGTGCACATGGGCTGCAAACTATAGATTGTGCCAAACCAAACCTCTAAAGTGGTGGAACTAATAGGTTTGGGGGAAGATTTATAATCCTTTGTAAATGATAGCCATGTTGTATATATTCATATAAAGAAACAGTGTACATCAGAAACTCACACAAAATCTGGATCATAATCTCGAGTATATGATTCTCAATATCTGCCTCCTGTTCTCTTTAATTTGTTGCTGAATCAACTTGGCTTGTTTTGTATATTGAGAGTAGAGTTTATTTATATTTTATTTAGAAAAGGCTCTGCCTTTTTTAAGGTACTTGTTTTTCTTTCCCTAACTCAGCAGTGAGTAGAAGTGGAGACATTTTTTTCTCCAGGAAAGCCTTCAAACCCTTGATTTCTCTCGAATGTCATTTCTGTTGAGATGGAAATGGTGGACATGACCACTAAGAGGATTAGTCATCGTTTTCAAAATTTAATGAAGGAATTAGGTCATTTGTGCTTAATGTGCTAATAAGCTCACAGAGTAAGCTGTAGTTACTGATGGATTGATGTGGAAGGGTCTTCGGAATGATCATTGTTTCTTGTGTGTACTCCTGTTCTACAATTTCTGCAGGATGGTGTTACCTGCCATGCCCAGGGCCACAAACACCTGCAGCTGAACTTTTTTGGAAGTCCTCTGGGCTTTATCCAAATTCTGTGTAGCTTAAAAGAAAACTCTTTCACTTGACTTTATTATTCAGATGAATCCAAACTATTGTAAATGGTTTCTAAGTTTCCATTGTTTCCCATTCTTGGCAGGTTTCCTGCTCATTACTATAGGTTAGTGGTTCCTAACCAGTTTTTATGTTTCATAGGTCTGTGAGAATTTTATGAAAGATAACAATCTCATTGAAAAAATACAAATGCATATGGACCATTTACATACAATTTGAGGGTATACACTAATACTGAATTCTCTAAGAGACCTCAACTGGGAACCCTGCCTTGCTGAAATGAACTTGGATGATACTGAAATAACTTAATAAAAATATGTGGCCCATTTTTACGATGCGGGAGTGCGGGAACTAGCGAAGTTTAGCAACTTACAGGTTTCTGCATGTGATAGTGTGTTACCTTTTACTTATGGCTTTACCAGTAGTATTTATTGTCCACTTATTATCTAAAACAGATATCTCAAACACATGTTTTAAGATATCAAAGACAGAGCTCAAAAATCTTACAATATAAACTAAAAATAGGTTAAAGGAAAAAGACAAAAAAATAAACAAACAAAAAACACTTTGGTATCAGTCAAATTGAGGAAAAGGCCAGGGATCAGCAAATGATGTTTTTAAAAATTGGCATGGGCCATATCTGTTTTACTCCTAACTCAACCTTCCACAGACATGATACGCAACAGATGCATATGTAATCCTCAGAATCCCTTTTGGGAGGGAGGTGGAGAAGATGGTTTGGGCAGCTTTGGGTAAGACTTGCAACTTCCACAAAGGTAGAAGTTCCTCCTGACCATCCTAGCCTCCCACCAGAGAAAGGAGAATAGGTGGGGTGTGACTTCCTCTCATAGACACTGCAGGGTCAGTGATCTCTGGCAGTAAACAGAAAATCAGAAAGAAAACCTCAGAATCAAAACTAAATTTTAAAAAAGAGCTTCTATAAGAGAAAAAGATGGGAAGAATGAACCCTGAGAGTAGGGAGGGGAATCCCATGTCCCACCCTGATAACTTGTAACATGAACATCTACAAGTCATGTCTCTTACCTGGTCCAGCTTCTGTCTAGTAAATGGTGGGAAGTGGTGATAAAGTGGCCAGCTAGGACAGAGACTTCTGGCAGGGGCTGAAGGGCCCGGGGCCTCCCCTGGAGTTTGTATAGCCCAGGCAGAGGGAGTGAACACAGGCACAGGCGTTTTGGCAAAACCAGAGAGATGAAGTGAGAGAGCAGGTTGCTTATAGCCCTGGCTGCGTCCTTGTCCTCCCCATCCTTATTGGTTATGGACTCAAAATGTTGAAGCCCTAACCCCAATGTGACCTTATTTGGGGATGGGGTCTTTAAAAAGGGAACCGAGGTTAAATGAGGTGATAAGGATGTGTCCCTCATCCAATTGGACTGTTATAAGAAGAAGAAAAGGCACCAGGGATGCACATGCACAGAGGAAACGCCGTGTGATGACACGGCAAGAAGGCAGCAATCTGCAAGCCAAAGAGAGAGGCCTCAGGAGCAACAATCGTTGCTGGCACCTTGGTCTTGGATTCCCAGCCTCCAGAGCTGTGAGAACACACATTTCTGTTGTTGGAGCCGCCCAGTCTGTGGTGTTCTGTTGTGGCAGCCCAAGCCGATGAACACACCATTCTCCAGCGACAGAACACTGGGCAGGCAAAGCTGTAGTGTGTAGAAGAAGAAAACAGACGTCCACAACATGGGAAGAGATTCAAGGACGTGTCACCCGTGGTGTCGTGGTGTGAATAAAGTGTTGACAAAGCTGCCCATTTAAAAACTAGTATGGTTGAAATGAAACAACCAAAAATATCCAGCGTGTAGTCAATGAGCCTATATTGCAGCAGGAGAGGAGAAAATGTGAACTATAGTTGAAAAATCTAAGAACTACTGGTCTAAGGAAGAGAAGAAAGGAACTTACTGAAATTTATCTCTATAGAAGAATTAAATATTTAATGAAATGGGAGTTAAAAAAAATAAAATGATGGAAGAGTTTTAAAGATACTTGCTGAGCTAAGGAAACAGACTGACACATGTACAACGTTTTAAAACGAACAAATTAAAAATACCAAAATAGAATAAAAAATTAAAAAACAAATTACCCTCCTTAATGGAACAGTCACATTCAATGAAAGGAGAGACACAAGTCAAAGAAACAGACACAGAGGGCAAGAATGACCCATCAGAAGTCATCACAGGAGTACAGAATGAATGCAAGGAACAGAAATAATTTTGATGATAAAACAGAACTTTTTTTCTGAATCAGAGTGAGACCATAATCTGATCAAAATGTTCGCTGAATTTCAGAAAACATCAGTCTGAATAGTAAGTCCTTCAGAATGATCCGTATAGAGACAAACTGATTCAGTTATTAGATTTTAAGGAAAAATAAAAAACACTGGGAGGATACATCTGGTTGCCTCATATTTTCCTACAGCAACTCAGAAGACAATAAAAGCAGTGTTTATAGGTCTTGAGTATCTATTTTTGGCCACAAAGAAAAATCCCAAATTTCAAAAGGCAGAAATAACACAGACCATCTTTTTTCCCCCCGATCGGTAATATTCTAAATCTAGAAATTAGAAGCCAAAAAAAAAAAAAAAAAAGAGTCCTTGGTCATCTGGAAGTTTAAAGACTTTCATGATTCATGGGTGAAAGTGGAAATAAAAAAGTTGTAGAATGCCTAGAAAAATATTATGAAAACAAGCTTATCAAAACTTAAAGGATAGTGCAAAAATTATATTCTAAGGGAAATGTATAGACTTAAATAACTGCATATCCAAGCCAGAAAGAATGAAATAAGTTAAATTTCCACCCACCTACATCCCCAGAAATTTGAAGAAAATATGAAAGTTGAAATTAATTAGGAAAGAAAAAAGTGGTTTTTATAAAACCTCTTGCATTTTTGGTAGATTGGGGAGCATAAAATAAAACAGATTTTCTTGGCTAAGCTAGTTAAGAAAAACAGGGGTGGGAGAGAAGGCTCACATTACATAAAAAGAAACAAATGTGAAAATAACCATAGATACACAGTGCACAGAATTTTGAAAATCTGAATAAAATCAGTGTACTAATAAACAGAAAACGTTCAAAGAACTGCCATCCCCTGCTTCCCCCCCCCCAAAAAAAAAGCACCAGGCAGAGATATTTTCACAGGTGAATTTTAAAGATGGAAGAAACCATTTAATAGGTTAATCAGTTAGTATTTAAACTGGTCCACACTATAGCAGAGGAAAGTTTCAACTTCTTTTTATGATGCTGGTGGGGCACTCATGCCAAAGTCTGTCAGAGATAAAGTTGTAGATCAATTTTACTTATGCATATTGTGCAGAGACCTTAAATAATACATCAAAAGTAACAGCAGTATTTTAACGGGATAATATTTCAGTCTAGGTTGAATTCACCCCTGAAATACAAGGGTGGTTCAATATTAGGAAACACATTAATATAATAATATGCCATATTAATAAGTCTAAGGAGAAAATCTTACAGCAGATGCCTAAAAGCTGTAGGCTTTTACGTTATTCCTAACGTAATACTTTAGTAAAGCAGAAATTGTGGATGCTTCCTTAAAATGATTTAAAATGTATATTTTAACCCTTAAGTTCATATTCTATGTAATTATTGAAATGCTTAAAAGGTTGATGAAATCATGACATGGCTCACTGTTACTATTGTCCTAGAATTATGATATAAGAAAAGCAAGAAACAAAACAGAGCTAGTTTGAAAACTAGAAGGGGGAGAGTTTGCATTATTTACAGATGCTTGTACACGTGGATAGCCCCAGAGAGCAGATTGAAGAGCTCTTAGGTACACTAAAATGATTCATTGGGATGAAGGATTAAAAGTAATTACCAAATCGATAGCTTCCTTATATACCGCAGGGCATCAGAAAATACAGCGGGAGAACAGGCATGATTATCAGTGTTATCCGAAAAGATGAATTACCTGAACGTAAGCCTAAATCAAGAAAAGATAAATCACTGGCGTGTGAGCCTAAATGAAGAGATGAAGAGCACCTATGTGAAGAAAGTTATAAAGTTTCACCCATGGGACTTTCCCAGATGAGGGAAGTCTCTAGGAGGAGGAAACAAGTGTGTGTGAACTGGAACGGACTTTGTGTGACTGTTCGCAGTGTCCCGCAAGGTGTAGAATGCACCCCTGTCCTGAAGGCCATCTCTCTAGTACAAAGTACTCTGCAGATACTGTCAAAATTTTGCAAAAATGTAGAGCGTGTTTGCTGCCATTGACGTCTACTGTATCTCTCAGTGCAAAAATCAGACAGCCTTGTGGCGCCTGGGTGGCTCAGTTGGTTAAGCGTCCGAGTTCAGCTCAGGTTATGATCTCATGGTTCATGGGTTCAAACCCCACGTGTGGCTCTGTGCTGACAGTGTAGAGCCTGGAGCTTGCTTCAGATTCTGTGTCTCACTCTCTCTGTCTCTGCCCCTCCTCTCCTTGTGCTCTCTCTCTCTCTTTCTCAAAAATAAATAAATACACAATAAAAAAAATCACAAACAGCCTTCAGTGGCAGGCGAGAGGGTTAACCCTCTCACCCAAATTATGTGATGACTATGAGAAGAAACGTTCAGCAGCTTGTTCAAAAGAATGAAGTAGACTCACAAACATGGACACCTATCTTGGTGGACAAATCCTAAGGTGGCCCAGTCATCTAGGCCCTTGGGTGCCTGTGGGACCCATGGCTTGATTCTAACCAGTAGAATCTAAGGTGATGGATGTTTTCCCCATGATTGTTTTGTTATGTAAAACTCCCCGGGACCAGACTGGAAGCAGAGGTTCTCTCACTGGAAGAAGCAAATAGGCATGTTATGAACTGCTTTTGGAGAGGAAACTGCGGGGGCCTCCATCTCATATTCACCAGAAAGTCGGAACGTTCGGTTGTACAGCTGCAAGGAAATGAGTTCTGGTAACAACTCAAATGAGGTCGGAAGCAGATTTATCCCCAGTCCAGCCTCCATAATACAGGCTGGCTGATCCTTTGATTACAACTCTGTGAGCTGAAGACCGGGGCAGAGGACCCAGTGAAGATGTGCCTGGACTCCTGACACACGGAAAGTAGGAGATAAACGATAGCTTTCTTATGCCCATCAAGAATCAGAAAACACAGTAATGGTAAACGTGTTGTTTTTAGGCTTTGGGTTTATGGGAATTTGTTACACAGCAATAGTAAATGAGCACACAAAACTGAGAGCTAAAACACTGGCATACTGGCTCACTCTGAATTAAATTTAAAAAATCTCCTACTACTTACCCAGCTTTTCTTTCATACCTTCATATCTTAAACTCTAGTCATCCTGGCCTCCTTGGCATTCCTGGAATACGCAAGGTACATTTCTCCCCCAGGGCCTTTGCACTTAATTGTTTCCAATGTCCGGAACATTGCAGGTCCCGTAAAAAGCATTCAGTTAACAGTTGAATAATTCAAAAAAAATTGAGACATGGAACTGTATCTCTATTATGATCCTTTGTGTATTAAAATATGTACCTAGAAATTGTGTGTGTGTATGCCCATGCATAGGCATAGGCAACTTTTAAAATTTCCTTAGAAGAAATCAAAGAAACTATTGACAATGATTAATTACCTTGGAAGGGACTCAGTATTTTTCCAGTATTCTGTGTGTCAGTATCCTCATCAACAGTGTTATTAGGATAAGGCTCATTTATAGTTTTCTTCTTTGACTTAAAAAAAGCCAACTATCACATACTTAAACTTACATTACAGAATAAACACTCTAGTTCTCTATCTTAGAGTGTAAAAATATCTGTCAGTTTGACTAATTTTTTGGATGAAACTGGAAATTGCTGAAGAAATCAGGCTTCAGTTTGAAGAAACTTAACAATGAGTCTGATTCTTTTTTGAGTTTGAGCCCCTTACATTCTTTGATGTCTTTCCTTTCTGATGAATGAAGCCCTTGTATGGCTGTCTTGTCCTTAGATGACAAAAACTTGAAGCAGTAGTGAGAGAAATATTTATGTATATGATCTGTTGAGCACATTTACTACGAAGTGGTTATATTTTGAAGTCACTTTGGGAACGGTTATTTTGCTCATATCCAGACTATCATCTGCTTGTACATGATATCAGATGAAGAAATGAAATAAATGTGTCTCTTTGTGACAGAGTAAATAAAGATGGCCACAAACTCTTCTATACTCCTTCCATAGAGATAAGAGAATCTGTCTCCTTAAATCTTGGTGGACCCTGTGTTGCTTTGGTCATTAGACTGTGACAGGAGTCACTCTTGACTATAGTTTGATGAGCTGACTGCTTCCATTTCCTTCCTCCTGGGATGCTCTTTTTGGGGGAAGGCAGCCGCTGTAGAGAAGTCCAGCTACCCTGAGAGTGCCAAGCTGGGAGGAAGCCCATGCTTATCATGTAGGGAGGCTGTGTAGGAGGGAGGAAGAGATATGCACAGCCAGACTTAGTTCTTCCAGTCTTCTCATCCCAGGCATAGGATGTGTGGAAAAACAGTGCGGTCATCCCAGACTCTAGCGGACAAAAGTGAGGAACCCAAATGACAACCAAAACTAGGATTTCAGACATGTGTCCCCAGTCACCGTCCCATCCACGCCCATTTGACTGACCTTGGCTTAGGCTGATCATTCCTGCTGTGCCATGCCCAAATACCTGAGCCAGAAAATTGTGAGTGTAATAAAATGGTGGTGGTTTGAGACCAGTAAGTTTTGGAGAGGTCTGTTACATAGCAGTGAATGGAAGGAATATCCCATTATTTCACTGAACATGAATTTTGGTTTAGTGAATTCTGTGTCCCTATTGACTTCCAGAGGGGGGGTGTTTTAGGTAGAAAAGGAAATATTTTTAAAGGTTATATATTTAATGTTTGTTTGTTTGTTTGTTTGTTTAGAGGGAGGTGGAGAATCCCAAGCAGGCTCCATGCTCCACACAGAGCCCTATGTGGGGCTTAAACCCATGACCATGAGACTATGACCTAAGCCAAAATCAAGAGTCAGATGCTTAACCTACTGAGCCACCAAACTGCTCCTAAAGGTTATATGTTTAAAGAGCAACACGTGGGGCGCCTGGGTGGCGCAGTCGGTTAAGCGTCCGACTTCAGCCAGGTCACGATCTCGCGGTCCAGGAGTTCGAGCCCCGCGTCAGGCTCTGGGCTGATGGCTCGGAGCCTGGAGCCTGTTTCTGATTCTTTGTCTCCCTCTCTCTCTGCCCCTCCCCCGTTCATGCTCTGTCTCTCTCTGTCCCAAAAATAAATAAAAAACGTTGAAAAAAAAATTTAAAGAGCAACACGTTATCTTCATCTTTTCATACGATAAAAATTCTAAAAATGAAAATACAGAGCACAATCAGGTAATTAGTTCTCATATTATTTTCCCCAGTTTTAGAGCTTTAGCCAGTTGTCTGAGGTTTCTGCCTCCCTGCGCTCCCCCTGCTCATTCTTCCCCAACACAGACTTTACTTATCCCTGGGACTCTGGCCTCTTTTGGAGCAGTATTCAGTATTACTGCTATAGTACCTATCTAGTTTTTTCGTTCTGTTTTGTTGACATACTTTTGCATACTAGGAAATAGGAAAATAAGGTTAAAATACCTATTGGTGTGCTGTGGTTCTTAGGAAACTTCAAGGGGGCCAATCATCATGCTCTTCAGCAAACATCTCTATCCATGTCCATGGAACTGTAAGATCACCGTTTCAGGGGTCAAATAAGGATGACTTTATTTGCAATGAGTGTATTTATGAAATGGTAACAGTTCACAAATCTTTGTCACGTATTTATTAATATCTGACACATTCTTCCTTTGGAAAGGGAAAACCAGAATAAAGGGGATGGTAAAATGAGATTACTCCCTAAATAGTCAGGGCCACCCCTTTGTCATGTTAACCGTGCATCTTGGGTATAATCAGAACCCACAGTATGCCTGACTTGAAGCAGAAACTAAGGGAGCTCATGTCTCAGCATGGTACACTGTGTATTTATCAGGGGTTGGGGAGAGGTTACTCTGTCCTGCAGGGAAGGGTGGCAGGTCAGTGTGACAGAGCTTGTTTCTGTATTGTGGAGTCAGTCACTTGGCTCACATAGCTTGGTGAGTGAGACAGGCTTTGGGGGATGGGCATATATTTTCTTATTCATAGATTCATGGGTCAACTATTCAAGCCCTGCATGTAGTGTCGGAGCCTCTTTTGGAATGCTCCTAGTCTTACCTTGTAAAACTTTGGTGACATGGAACTCATTCTCTCCCAAATTAACTGCCCAAGAGTTGTGTAACTTCACACAGTTCAGAAGGTTTTCCCCCTTATATTCGGTTGACATATGCCTTCTTACATTCTTAACCCATTAGCCCTGGTTTTAATCTCTGGGCCCAGTACAAGGTGAATATCTCTTTCACATGATGGTTTTTTAGAATCGGTTTTTTAGAATTGGCAAGTTGCATGACTTTGCTTTGAATTTCCCACTTTCCTGGTCACATTGTGCTGTGGTTTATACTAAGAAATACATATTTAGTCTTCATCCACAGTTCCTGGCCCCCAGTTCCCAGAACCCTTGGAATTTCCTGAGCCATAAGAGCAATGGGAGCATCTTTGTTATATTTGATCTCTTGTCTTCAGTTCCTGAATTGCTTCAGGTAAAATGGATGTCCTGTTATTCATGAAAAGCTTTCTCTACTAGGACTGGATTTATGTAACCAAGGTGCCTTTTGAAAAGTACGTAAGGATGGGGGGCCGGTTGCCAGAGAACCAACAGTGAATAGAGGATTGAAACTTTCAGTCCTACCCCTGATTTGGCTGGGAGAAGAGAGGCTGGAGGTCAAATCAGTTGCTGGTGGCTGATGATTTAATCAGTGGTGCCTATGTAATGAAGTCTTCATAATGAACCCCAAAGCAGAGGGTTTCCAAGCGCTTCCAGTTTGGGGAACCAGAAGGGTTCCCACATTCCATGGTGCTGGATCCTAGACTCTATGAGGACAGAAACTCTCTTCATGTGGCACCTCACCCTATGTGTCTCTTCATCTGGATGTTGATTTATATCCTTTAATATCCTTTGTAATAAACCAGTTATCTAGTGATTAAACCGGTTTACTGAGTTCTGTGAACTGCTCTAGCAAATAAATTGAATCCAAGGACTGGGTCATGAGAACCTCTGATTTATAGCCAGTCAGAAGCCCATGTAACAATCTGGTCTTACATCTGGTATCTGAAGCAGAGGCGGGGTGGGGGGGGGAGGGGATGAGAGGGTTGAGGGACAGTCTTGTGGGACTAAGCCCTTAACCTGTGGGATCTGATGCCATCTCTGGCTGGATATTGTCAGAATTGAGTTGAGTTGCCCTAATGTGGTCTGGTCAGTAAGGTGTGCAGTTGGGATCAACATCTTCCTCGTTCTAGGTGTAGGATGTGTTAATTCTACTTGAGATGTTCTCAGTTTGCCAGTCATGACATGTGTGTCCTCACTCTGGCCTTCCTGTACACATTGACTTTACTCACCACTGTGGCTGAGGCATATGTTCTCATACTATACTTGTGTGGCTGCTTTTTATACAGGTTCAAGAACTTCCCAGATAGTTTTTTTCTTTGGAATCTTGTATTGCTGGTCTGTTTGATTCCAACCTGCTGAAAAATGCTTGGGCATACTTCTTGCACAGGAAATTGTTCAGTATCTCTCCAGTTTTGTGTCCTGTATGAAGACAACAAATACTGAGTTAGAGCTCTGAGGCATAACACTAGAAGTATTTCTCTAGATTTATAGTGGTGGATCTCAACTCCCAGGGGACATTTGGCGATGTATGGAAACATTTTTGATTGTTAGAACTGAGTGGGGTTGGTATGGGTATCTACCGGGTAGAGGCCAGAGGTACTGCTAACCATGCATAGGATGGTGCCTCCAACAAGAATCAGACCCAAAATGTCAAGGGTGCTGAGGTTGAGAAGTCCTTGTCCAGATTAATGTGGTTGTCGGAAACAGTGTCTGGTGAGTATGATATTTTTAATTTTGCTAATCAGACTTATTACGTTAGCACATAAGACAGTGATTCTCAAAGGGTCAACCGGGGGTCCTCTGAGGCCCTTTTTGGGGTCTCTGAGGTCAGAGCTCTTTTTATGATGATTGCCTTTTCCACTCATTCTTTTACAGAGTGGAGTGGAGTGGAGTTTTCCAGAGGTGATGTGACATCTAATACGGAAACAGATTGAATGCAATAGCAGATATGAGAATCTAGCTGCCTTTTTTTTTACATCTGACATTAAAGAGAGTTTTGGGGCATGTGGGTGGCTCAGTCAGTTAAGCATCTGACTCTTGATTTTGGCTCAGGTCATGATGTCACGGTTCGTGAGTTCACAGTTTGTCTGGCTCTGTGCTGACAGCATGGAGACTGCTTAGGATTCTCTCTCCCTCTCTCTCTCTAAATAAAGAAATAAACTTTAAAAAAGAGATTTTCCAAATTGAAAACAATACAATTTCTCTTACTAAATTATTTTCTATTAGAAAAGTTATTTTTTCATAAAACATGTTAATATGTAATTGGCATATTATTTTAATCAACTAATCATGTAAAAATCAAAAGAATTTTTTTAATGTTTAGTTTTGAGAGACAGAGAAAAAATGAGAATGAGTGGGGGAGGGGCAGTGAGAGAGGGAGACAACAGAATCTGAAGTAGACTCCAGGCTCTGAGCTGTTAGCACAGATTCCGACATGGAATCCATGAACTGTGAGATCATGACCTGAGCTGAGGTTGGACACTTAACCAACTGAGCCACCCAGGCGCCCCTAAAATTTCTCATAAATTTTATTTTTTATTTCTAATACTAAGAATGTCAATAGACATAAAAGTTCTTTGGGATCCTAGTAATTTTTGTAGTATAAAGAGATCCTGAGATGATGAATTTTAAGAACTTCTGACTAGGTGACATTTCTTCATTGTATATGCAAGGATATTGTATCGAGTGACAGTTTTAAAGACCTCGTTAGAACCTAAATATACAGAGTGTTTATGTTTCCCAACCTGAATAGAAATTAATTGGCAGGTTCCTAGTTAACTTGTGGTAATTTCTAGTTATCCCTTGTCTGCTTCTCCAAGTGATCACCATTCCTTTAGTAGTAAATCTGAGTGCACTTTGGGATCTCCATTTGTCAGAAGGATTTCCTCTGTTTCAGTTCCTTTGCTTCATTCATGGATACTATGTTTTTGTTTTGTTGTGGAGTTAAGATTAAATTTTGAAAATATCTTTGGCCTTGTGAGAAGGCTTTCCTTTCAGGACCTCAAATGATGGAAGCATACATTACTTTATGTGGAATATTTTGAAGTCTCCTTTCTGAAACCTAAGTCTGGTATTCAGATAAGGGACAGTGCTATTCCTTGGAGAGAATGTGTGGCTCACCTCCTGAACTTTTTAAAATTTTTGAAATTCTATTTCATATGGCTAACCAATTCAAAATGTCATAGATGTCTGCGATTTGGTGTTGGTCATATGGATATGTTTTTTAGATACATTTCCCTTTGCTCTTTCATTCTACCATGAAGGTAGAGGGAGATAAAGACCTGCCCAGATGAAGTGTAGGAGGATATTAGTGATTGAAGGGTGCATTGACTTATGGGAGTGATGGTGTTTGAGATGCTAGACATCATGTGGTCTGGTGCAACCAGACCGCATTTAGCTGAATCAGGAAACAGGCCTATAATGGTGTTGCTTTCCCAAGGTCATGTTATATTTAATAGCAAGGAACATTATCACTTAACTTTATGATCTTGCGGCCCTTTACTAGTAATATGATTGTACACAAGTTATTTAATCTCTTTAGGCATCTCTGTTTCCTCATCTATATCATTGAAATAAAAATAGCAACTTTGTAGGGTTATTGATATTAATTTACATAATAGCCTTTCTTTTGAAAAATTTCAGATCCACAGAAAGGTTGCAACATGATGCAATAAACATTTGTATTTCCTGTCCCCACACAGTGTAATTACATTATTATTATTATTATTGCTGTTGAATCATTTGAGATGAAGTTTGATTTCTTTATGACCCCTTTCATTTCTAAAAACTTCAGTATGTGTCTTCCAAAAACAAGGAAAAATTCAGGAAGTTTGAAACTGACACTATATTGTTATTTAATGTATTGTGACACTAAGGGTGACCCACAGTCCAACACATTGACACTAACTGGGAATTTGTTAGAAATGAGAATTTGGGGCCCTACTCCAGGCCTGCTGAGTCAGAATATGCACTTATTTATTTAAGTTTTATTTATTTAGAAGCACACTATGAAAATTAATTTTATTTGCTCAAGGGTTCATATTGCAAGCACCAAACAAAGCATGGGCTTCGATTCTGTGAGCCCAGATTCACATATTTAGGAGGATAAAAGCAAACTGTGATCCCTATATATGGATGAAAAAACTAAAGGCTCACCGTACATCATGTTGTAGTTTAAAATTTTTAGAATCCAGAAGTCACAGGTCTTTTAGGTCTTTCTGAATGTCCCACAAAGTATCTGCACTTTTCTTGAGCTGAGCAACCTCATCATCCTTCACCTTCTGGTTGATAACACTGGTTAATCCCTGAGTGTTCAGGATGCATGGAAGGCTCAGGAAGACCTCATTCTCAATGCCATACAGTCCCTTCACCATTGACACTGGATGAATCCTGGATAGATTTTTCAACATGGATTCAATAAGATCAGCCACACTTAGTCCTGCAGCCCAGTTGGTATATCCTTTTAGCTTGATGACTTTGTAGGCACTTTCAGCCACCATCTTATGCACTTCCTTCCAGTTTTCACTGTCATTGGCTATTTCCATTTCTGGATTCAGTTCCTGGAGAGAAACATCTGCCACATTCACTCCCTCCACACAGCCACACTTGAGTCACCATGCTCTCCCAAAATCCATCCATGGCAGTTGCTGGGATGAGCGCCAAGTTTTTCAGCCATAAGATAGTGAAATCTGGCAGAATCCAGATTACACCCACTTCCAATCACACAGCACTTGGGCAGTCCACTTAACTTCCAGGTAACGTGTAAGAATATTCACTGGGTTGGAGACCACAATTATGATACAATCAGGACTGTACTTGATTATCTGAGGAATAATGAATTTGAAGACATTAACATTCCTCTGCACCAGGTTGAGCTGGCTCTCCCCCTCCTTCTGGCGGACTCCTGCAGTTACCACCACAATCTTAGAATTGGCTGTCACAGAGTAATCTTTATCTGCCACAATTTTAGGTGTCTCAAGAAATCAGCTCCCATGTTGCAGACCCTTCGTTTGTCCTTTGCATTTATCTTCCAAAACATCCAAGGGCAAGTTCACCAGCCAGAGACTGTCCTAGAATGCTGATGACACATGCCATACCAACTTGTCCAACACCCACTTGAGTGATCTTATTGTTTAGGATGGTTGCCTCTTCTTCTGCGACTGGTGCAATCAGTTTTTCCTTAGGAATTGCCATTGTGCCCAAAGAGAAATGGCTGTTAAGAGCCATGCGAAGAAGACAGTGTCAGCTGCCCAGAATCTGTATTTAAGAAGACCTCTGATTTGTATGTGTATGAATATTTGAGAAGCACTGGACTGAGCAATCCATATTCATACTTAATTAGTTGTTACATGATAGCTTTTTTTTTTTCTTTTTAAGTAATCTCTGGGTCCAACATGGGGCTTGAACTCATGATCCTGAGATCAAAAGTCACATGCTCTACCAACCGAGCCAGCTAGGTGCCACCAGGATACCTTTTGTGGAAATATTTTCATCCATGCAGGATCCAGTCCAGTGTATTGAATTGTGTTTAATAATTGGCATGTCTCCATAGTTTCCTTTAATTTAGAATATTTCCTCAGTCTCTGTCTTTCATGATACTAGTACTTTTGAAGAGTATAGACCAGTTGTTTTGTTTTGATTTTTAAATTTTAATTCTATATAGTTAACATACAGTGTTCTCTTAGTTTTGGTTGGTGTACAATATAGCGATACAACATTTCTACGTATTAGTCAGAATTCATCATGGTAAGTGTATTCTTTAATCCCTGTCACCTATTTTACTTATCTGCCAACCACCTGCCCTCTGGTAACCATTAGTTAGTTCTGTCTATAGTTCAGAGTCTGTTTTTTGGTTTGTCTCTATTTGTTGTTGTTGTTGTTGTTGTTCATTTGTTGCTTAAATTCCACATACGAGTGAAATCCTATAGTATTTGTCTTTCTCTGACTTATTTCACTTAGCATTATACCCTCTAGATCCATCCATGTTCTTTTTTATGGCTGAATAATACTCCATTTTGCATTTATATACCACCTCTTTATTCATTCATCTACCGATGGACACTTGTGCTGCTGCTGTAATTTGGCTACTATATATAATGCTGCAGTCAACATAGGGGTGCATAAATTTTTTCAAATTAGTGTTTTTGTATTCTTTGGGCAAATACCCCAGTAATGGGATTACTGGATCATATGGTAGCTCTATTTTTAGCTTTTTTATAAACCTTCTTACTGTTTTCCACAGTGGCTGCACCAGTTTGCATTCCTACCAGGATACATATTTAGAAAAATAGTGCTATTGCCAGTGTCAGAGAAATTACTGCCTGTGCTCCCTTCTAGGATTTTTATGTTTTCATGTCTCACATTTAGATCTTTATTTTGAGTTTGTTTCTGTGTATGGTATAAGAAAGTGGTCCAGTTTCATTCTTTTGCATGTAATTGTCCAGTTTTCCCAACACTATGTGTTGAAGAGCCTTTTTCCCATTGCATATTGCCTCTTTTGTTGAAGATTGTCTGTATAATCATGTGAGTATTTCTGGGCTCTCTATCTGTTCCATTGATCTATGTGCCTAGGTTTGTGGCAGTACCATAATGTTTTGATCACTACAGGTCTGTAGTATATCTTGGTATCTGGGATTGCCACACCTCCAGTTTTGTTCTCCCTTTTCAAGATTGCTTTGGCTGTTTGGAGTCTTTTTTGGGTTCCATACAAATTTTAGGATTATTCTAGTTCTGTGAAAAATGCTGTTGATATTTTGATATAGATTGCATTAAATGTGTAAATTGCTTTGGATAATACGTTTAAAAAATATTTGTTCTTCCAATCCACAAACATGGATATTTTTTCCATTTGTGTTGTCTTCAATTTCTTTCATCAATGTTTTGTAGTTTTCAGAGTGCAGGTCTTTCACCTCCTTGGTTGGGTTTTACACCTTGGTTGGTGTAATTCTAAATGAGATTGTTTTCCTAATTTCTCCTTTTGCTGCTTCATTATTAGCGTGTAAAAATGCAGTGGATGGATTTCTGTGTATTGATTTTGTATCCTGTGACTTTACTGAATTCATTTATCAGTTATAGTAGTTTTTTGGTGGAGTCTTTTGGGTTTTCTATATATAGTATATCATTTGCAAGTAGTGAAAATTTTCATCCTTTCTTACTAATTTGGATGCCTGTTATTTCTTTTTGTTGTCTGGTTGGTGTGGCTAGAATTTCCAGTGCTATCTTGAATAAAAATAGTAGGGGTGGACATCCTTGTCTTGTTCCCAATCTTAGGGGAAAAGCTCTCAGTTTTTCACCATTGAGGATGATGTTAGCGGTGGGTTTTTCACATGTGGCCTTTATTCTGAGATATGTTCCCTCTAAACCAATTTTTTTTGTAAAGGATTTTATCATGAATGGATGTTGTCCTTTGCCAAATGCTTTTTCTGCATTTATGGAAATGATACTATGGTTTTTATCCTTTATCTTGTTGATGTATTATGTGGATTGATTTGTGAATATTGAAGTACACTTGCATCCTAGATATAAATCCCACTTGATCGTGGTGATTGATTGTGTGTATGTGTGTGTATGTGTGTGAGAATGATTTTTTTAAATGTATTGTTGGATTTGGCTTACTAATATTTTGTTGAGGATTTTTGCATCTGTGTTCATCAGAGATATTGGTCTGTAGTTCTCTTTTTTTGGTAGTATCTTTATCTGGTTTTAGTATCATGGTAATGCTGGCCTCATAGAAAGAATTTGGAAGATTTCCTCCTTCTATTTTTTGGAATAATTTGAGAACAATAGGCATTAACTTTTATTTAAATGTTTGATGGCATTCACCTGTGAAGGTATCTGGTTCTGGACTTTTATTTGTTGGAAGTTTTTCTTTTTTTTCTTTTTTTCTTTTTTTTCTTTTTTTTTTTTTTTACTGTTTATTTACTTATTTTTGAGAGAATGCTCACAAACAGGGGAGGGGCAGAGAGAGAGAGAATCCACGCAGGCTATGTGCTGTCAGTACAGAGCCTGATGTGGGGCTTGAACTCATGAACTGTGAGGTCATGACCTGAGCTAAAATCAAGAGTCAGACCCTTAGCTGACTGAGCCACCCAGGTGCCCCTTGTTGGAAGTTTTTTGATTACTGATTCAGTTTCATTTCTGGTAATTAGTATTCAGTCTGTTCAAATTTTCTTCTTCCTGATTTAGTTTTGGGATGCTATATGTTTCTAGGAATTTGTCCACTTCTTCTAGGTTGTTCAATTTGTTGGCATATAATTTTTCATAATTTTCTTTTATAATCCTTTGTATTTCTGAGTGTCAGGTTTTTATTTCTCCTCTTTCATTTCTGATTTTGTTTATTTGAATCCTCTCTCTCTGTTTCTTTTTGTGAATCTAGCGAAAGGTTTATCAGTTGTGTTGATCTTTTCAAAGAACCAGCTTCTGGTTTCATTGATCTGTTCTATTTTTTTGTTTGTTTGTTTTAGTTTTTATTTTGTTTATTTTTGCTCTAGTCTTTATTACTTCCTTCCTACTGTTGGTTTGCGGTTTTGTTTGTTATTCTTTTTCTAGTTCCTTTAAGTGTAAGATTAGGTTGTTTGAGATTTTTCTTGCTTCTTGAGGTAGGCCTGTATTGCTACAAACCTCCCTCTTTAACAGCTTTTGCTGTATTCCAAACATGTTGGAGTGTTGTGTTTTCATTTTCATTTGTCTCCATATATTATTTGATTTCCTCTTTGATTTCTTGGTTGACTTACTCATTGTTTAGTAGCATGTTATTTAACCTACATGTGTGTTTTTTTTTTTTTTTTCTAAATTCTTTCTTGTGGTTTATTTCTAGTTTCATAGCATTGTGATCAGAAAAGATGCATAGTCTAAGTTCAGTCTTTGTGACTTTGTTGAGATTTGTTTTGTGGCCTAATATGTGATCTGATCTGTAGAATGGTCCATGTGCATTTGAAAAGAATGTGTATTCTGCTACTTTAGGACTGAATATTCTGAATATATCTGTTAGATACATGGGGTCCAATGTGTTGTTCAAAGATACTGTTTCCTTGTTGATTTTCTGTCTGGTCTATCTATCCATTCATGTAAATGAGGTGTTAAAGTCCCTACTACTATTGTATTACTATTTATTATTTCCTTTATGTTTGTTATTAGCTGCTTTATAAACTTGGGTGCTCCCATTTTGAGTGCATGAATATGTACAATTGTTACATCTTGTTGGATTGTTCCCTTTATGTTATATAGTGTCATTTTTTGTCCCTTGTTACAGTATTTGTTTTAAAGGCTCTTTTGTCCAATATAAGTATTGCTATCTCAGCATTCTTTTCCACCTCCATTTGCATGATAAATGCTTTTCCATCCCTTCACTTTCAATCTGCCTGTGTTGTCAGGTCTGAAATGAGTCTGTTGTAGTATATAGATGGGTCTTGCTTTTTTGTTTATTCTATCACTCTATGTCTGTTGATTAGAACATTTAGTCCATTTACATTCAAAGTAATTATTGATAGGTATTTGTAGCCATTTTGTCACTTGCTCAATGGTTGTTTTTATTGTTCTTCTCTGTTACTTTGTTCTCTTGCACTCTTTCATGGTTTGTTGATTTTTTTTTTTAGTGATATATTTGGATTCCTTTGTCTTTAGTGTTTGCATATCTATTACTGGTTTTTTATTTGTGGTTTTGATTAGGTTTGCATATAACATCTTGTGCATATAGCATTCTATATTAAGCATTCTATATTCTATATTAAGCATTCTATCTTGTGCATATAAGCATTCATGGTTGCTTAAGTTTGAACCCATTCTTCGCTCTTCTTCCCCCCCATGTTTTAGGTATACAGTGTCATACTTTACATCCTTTTATTCTGTGAATCCCTTGACTGAATTTTTGTGTATATATTTAATTTTACTGCTTTGTGCATCCTACTTTTCACACTCCTACTTAGGTGTTTCCTTTCTACTCAAAGAGTCTCCTTGAACATTTCTTTTAGGGCTTGTTTAGTGGTCATAAATTCCTTTAAATTTTTTTGCCTGGGAAACTCTCTATCCTTCTATTCTGAATGATAGCTTTTCTGGATACAGAATTCTTGGTTGCAAGTTTTTTTCCTTTTAGCACTTTGAATATATTATGGTACTCCCTTCTGACCTGAAGAGTTCCTGCTGAAAAATCAGCTGATAGCCTTATTGGCTTTCCCTTGTATGTAACTGTTTCTTTTCTCTTGCTGCTTTAAAAATTCTCGTTATCAGCACTTTTTGCCATTTTAATTACTGTGTATCTTGGTGTCAACCTCCTTGGGTTGATTTTATTGGGGGGCTCTCTGTGCCTCCTGGATCTGGATTTCTGTTTCCTTCACCAGATTTGGGAATTTTTCAACTATTATTTCTTCAAATAAGTTTTCTGTCCCCCTTTACTTTCTTCTCTTTCCAGGGTCCCTATTATATGAATGCTATTAACCTTGATGTTGTCACTGAGTTCCCTTAGTCTATTTTCATTTATTATTATTTTTCCTCTCTCCTGTTAGGTGGATTGCTTTCCATCACTCTGTCCTCCAGGGCGCTGATCTGTTCTTCTGCTTCCTCTAGTCTACTATTTATTCCCTATACTGTATTTTTTAATTTCAGTTGAGTTCTTCATCTCTGATTGGTTGTTTTATGTTTGTCTCTTTGTTGAGGGTTTCACTGAAGTCTTCTACTCTTTTCTCAAGTCCAGTGAGTATCTTTATTGCTATTACTTTAAATTCTCTATTGGATATTTTCCTTAGGTCTCCATTTTCCTTAGGTCTCTTGCTGTGATTTTCCTGTTCTTTCACTTGGAACATATTCCTTTGTGTCCTCATTTTGTCTAATTCTCTGTGTGTATTTAGTCAAGTCAGCTATGTCTACTGTTGTTGAAAGTAATGGCCTATGAATGAGAGGTCCTGTAGTGCCCTGAAATGCAATGTCTGCTATTCACCAGGACCTGGCGCTTCATGAGTGCATCCTATGTGTGTTGTTTGTGACCTACTATTGTGGCTGATTTGCCTTTGTTCAATACAGTCATCCCCGTTGTGGACAGGGTTTTGTACCTGTGTTGTTAGTGGGCCAGTCTGAGGCTGCCTTGGGCTTGAGTTGAGTCAGCCCATGCACTTTCCAGAGATACAGTACCACCAAACTACAGGGCACCTTCCCTGACTTGTCCGTTGTGAAGCTTTTGTTGGTGGACGTATCCTGCAGTTAGATGTAATGTCTGCCCCTAGCCCACTACTCAGGCCACAGTTAGAGTAGTGTATGTAGTAATCTTTCCCTCTCCCTGGGCAGGGGTCGCTTTGGAGTGGTGTTGGCCACTGTCAGGGCTGATTGCCCAGTGCCAGGCTTATATGGCACCACTTTGGATGGGCTCTGGCCCAGGGTTTATTGGAGGGGACAGGGCTGCAGGATGATATGGGGGCAGGGTGCACAATGGCAGCAAGGTCCACATTGGTGCACAGTGGGAGAAGGCCTGCAGCAGCTTGGGAAAATTCCTGCTGAGGCCAGCCGGGTTGTGGGGGAGTATATCCACAGAAGTGCACTGGGCAGAGGTGCTTTTAGCAAGCTAGGTGGAGAATGTTGGCCCTGTGCTGGTTCCAGCAAGTGTCTGTATACCTGGATTGGGAAGCAGGGAGGGTATGCCAGTAGCTCTTTTGTTCTTGGAGATGTCTCCCAAAGATCTCTTCCCTCTGCAGCACTTGCTCTGAGATTAGTAAATACATTTCTTTCATGTATACGCCTGGTGTTCTTCACAATGCTGCTTCTATGCTGTATCGCAGCAGGGCTGTTTGTTGTGCTAAGGCTGGGAACTCAGTTTCCTCACCCTCCAGCTCCCAGAGCTGAGCCCACCAATTTTTAAAGTTCCAGATGCTAAGCCCCACCAATTGTAAGAACTTGTGAAGCCAGGCCCTTTCAAAGCCAAATGTTACAGGGATTCCTTTTCCCAGTGTATGTTCCCCATGCCTGGGGTACCTGGTGTGGTGGGGTCTAGTCCTCTAACCTCTCCGTGCCCATCATGTCTCTTCCTCTTGTGGACAGTCCTGTGGGTCCATTTGATTCCCGACCATGTCTCTGCCTTTCCTACCCTTTTCAATGTGGCTTCTTCTCTACATTTAGCTGTGAAGTCTGTTCTGCCAGTCTTTGGGTCATTTTCTGGTTTATTTGCCCTCATGTGGGTCTTTTTGAGTTGAGTTGTCTGTGAGATGGGGTGGACTTAGGATCCTACTACTCCACCATCTTCCCTGGAAGTCTAGACCAGTTGTTTTATAAAATGATCTTTAATTTTAATCTTTCTTCATGGTTATATTCAGGTTATGTATTTTTGGGAGGTAAATGATCTTGATTATTCTAAGCAAACCAGCTGGGACATTTGAATGGCTACGGGCTGGGATCATCTGGAGGCTTTGTACTTACATCTGGTGCCTGGGTTAGGGTGACTCAGAGGCAAGACTCTTCTGAGACGAGTGAGCAGAATCTCCTACACAAGCTTCTTCACATAGCTTGGGCTTCCTTACACGGCATGGCAGCCTAAGGGAGTGTTCTATCCATGAGGGCAGACATGGTAGGACCTTTTATAATCTAGTATCCACATTCCTCTAGCATCACTAATGCATATGCTGTTGGTTGGCAAGGTCAGGAGCCTGCCCAGATTCAAGGGGAAGAGACATAGATGGAAGAGTGTCCATGAATTTGTGGTTGTATTTTTAAAATTGCCAGAAGTGATGATTGCCAGATTTCTTAATTGTAAAAATAGGTTTTTTTTTCCTCTTTGTCATTAATGATGATCCATTAGGAGATAGCCTGAGAATATTTAAGAATCCTGTTCCACAGTAGACTTTTATCCTTTAGTGATAGTATTCATTGATGACTCCTCTACATTTATGATTTGGAATTTAAATTACATAAAAATCTTAAACATAATACACTCATCTCCGAGTAAATAAACATATAATGATGACAGTGTTGGATTCTTGAATAATCTTGTGACCAAGATAAGCTTGCATGACCCGATTTGACAAGTACTAAACATTTTATGCGGATATAAGTAACAAGCACTTGATTATTAGAATGTCAACAGAAATACACATGAAGAGGTTCTGTTCTCTGTATGTGGTTCTGTTGCTGTTTTATCCTTTCTTTCCAATCAAAGGAACGCACTTAAGGCATTTGTGTCAAAACTGGTGGTAAGAGAAGTAAGAACAATTGAGGCAGATCTTCTCCTTTGCACTTCAAACGTAGCTATAATAACTGAGAGTTAGCAAGTTCCAAACGGATGTGTAATTCAGAAATATAAGCATTAACCTTTTGAGCCTCACCTTTGAAGGTGCAAGAACTAGGTAAAGATTATGCTTTTATCGTATTTAAGTCTTATTCAAATGAATTCTGCAGTGCATATTGAAGGAGATGGTGTTAGTAGCCAGCATGTGTGACTTCCACAGAGATTTGAATTGGCAGGTGAAGGTCTAAACATTGAGCTGCTTGGAATATTCCTAAAGTTATACATAATAATTTCTAAATTGCTAATTAGAAACGTTTAATTAGGAGGTGAAATCTAGCTGTAGCCCAGTGTGTTTAGAAATCGAATCTTGCCCAAAACTTATTCCTAACAGATGTCTGTGCCAGAGGTCACCACCTCTCATGTGTAACTATGGACTGAATACTGGCAAGTTCTAGGAGACTGTGGTCCATATATTTTTACAATCTTATATTAACTTCTTTAAAATGAGATAAATGGGGAGCGCCTGGGTGGTTCAGTCAGTTGAGCATCCGACTCTTGATTGCTGCTCAGATCACTATCCCAGGGTCGTGGGATTGGCCTTGCATCTGGCTCCATGCTGGGCATGGAGTCTGCCTGGGATTCTTTCTCTCTCTCTCCCTGCCTCCCTCCCTCCCTCCCTCCCTCCCTCCCTCCCTCCCTCTCCCTCTCCCTCTCCCTCTCCCTCTCCCTCTCCCTCTCCC
>NW_024412376.1:41359832-41512764 GCF_014898765.1 Herpailurus yagouaroundi | reverse complement strand
CTCCCTCTCCCTCTCCCTCTCCCTCTCCCTCTCCCTCTCCCTCTCCCTCTCCCTCTCCCCCTCTCCCTCTCCCCTATTTGTACGTTCTTTCTCTCTCCAAAATAATAAAATAAAATAAAATGAGACAAATGTTACATGGAAAAAAAAAAAACTCTGAAGAATAGTCATTAAAATTTTAACAGAAATGTTCCTATGTGTGGGATGATGGATGGTTTTTATCTTCTTTAAAGAGGTTTTTTTCCCTTGAGTTTACCGGAACTTCTACAAGGACTGTAATGTGTTAGTTATCACTTTTGTAACATGAATAAATTATACAATTGACCTTTGCACAATATGAGTTTCAACTGTGCAGTTCCACTTACACATGGTTTTTTTTTTTTTAAGATATAGTATGGTATTTCCCTTATGATTTTCTTAGTAACATTTACTTTAGCTCACTTTATTCTAAGAATACAATGTATAATACATATGACACACAAAATATTTGTTGATTAACTGTTTGTTATCAGTAAGACTTCTGGTCAATACTAGGCTATTAGTAGTTAAAGGTTTTGGAAAGTCAAAAGTTCTATGTGGATTTTTGATTGCATGGGAGAAGGGAGATCAGTACCCTGACCCCTACATTATTACCAAACTATTCCTATAAATTTTAAAGCTGTTGATTAACAAACAAAATTTTTTTGATATTTATTTATTTTTTTGAAAGAGAGGGAGAGAGAGAGAGAGAGAGAGAGAGAGAGAGAGACAGTGTGAGTGGGGGAGGGGCAGAGAGAGAGGGAGACACAGAATCCAAAGCAGGCTCCAGGCTCTGAGCTGTCAGCACAGAGCCCCACGTGGGGCTGAAACCCACAAGCTGTGAGATCATGACCTGAGCCGAAGTCTGTGCTTAAGTGACTGAGCCACCCAGGCACCCCTAAAGCTATTGATTTAATGTGAAGGCTGGTAAATATCCCCTGTCCCCCCACCATGCAGCTTCTCATAAAGAATTACCATTGACCACCTTCAAAACATGGTTTTGCTTAGACATTTTTTTTTTTTTTTGAGAGAGAGCAAGCAAGCAGAGGGAGGGGCAGAGAGAGAGAGAGAGAGAGAGAGAGAGAGACTCCCAAGCAGGCTCCACACTGTCAGTGCAGAGCCCCACATGGGCCTCAACCTCATGATTGTGAGATTATTACCTGAGCCGAAATCAAGAGTTAGATGTTGGATGCTTAACCGACTGAGCCACCCAGGTGCCCCTAGGCATTTCATTTTTATGAGCATTAAAATGGAGGAAAAAAAGTGTGTTGCACTATTTCTTAAATATGTAGGCCATACCTGGGGGCACACATACTTGAGGTTTTAGATGATTCTGATAAATACAATCATATACATGCCTTCAGGAGATGTTTTCTTCACTGTGATTAAAATTCACACATTTCCTCTTAGAGAATAAATAGATCCATGGCTTATTCTTTCTTTCTAGGGAAATGGTCATTGTGGCCTACTAAACGAGGAGGGGTCATAGCTTGTATTCCAAAAGAAAAATGTCATTCACCTTGAAATGTTCATAAAATGATGAATCAGTGAGTTCTGAATATGTTTACTTATATTTGATATAAAGTTTCACAGGTAACATTCAGGGAGGGTCCTGCTTTTTGTCATGGCTAGAGCTAGTCCTGTGTTGGGGAGGTCTCTCCTTGTGGATCCCCAGGCCTTTGGGGACTGCAAATGGTAGGCTTCTTGTGTTCTGATCCTCTGTACTACTGTTAGGACGAAGTGATTTTTTTTTAAGTTTTTGTTTTAATGTTTGTTTATTTTTGAGAGGAAGAGAGAGCATAAGTGGGGGGAGGGGCAGAGAGAGAGGGAGACACAAAATCTGAAGCAGGCTCCAGGGCTCTGAGCTGTCAGCACAGAGCCCGACCCGGGGCTTGAACCCACGAACCATGAGATCACGACCTGAGCTAAAGTCAGACACTTAAGCAACTGAGCCATCCATGCACCCTAGGACCAAGTGATTTCTAAGGGAATGAAAAGTTTTGGAAAGATAAAGGGTGAAAAAGAACAAAAAAAAAATTGGAAGAAGTTCGACACTGAAATTGGAGGAGGAGTTAATTTTATTCTGGGCTTTTATACTGTAATGTAAACTTTTTGTATGTGAGCAAAAGACAAATAGAAAATAAAATTCTAGGTAGGCATTGGGTTTTTATTTAGTTAAGAATATTTGTAGACATTTGGGTTTTGAAAGTCAAAGTTACAGCTGTGTTTGGGAAAATGTATTCTTCTGACTTCAGAAGGTTGTATGCTTGTGTTTCCCAAATGTTTGCAGGTGCAAACTGATACAACTGCACCTGGAGTGTTTTTAAGGGTTTGCAAACCAGAAAACACAGCATTTTATAACTGGGAATGTATGTTCACACTGTGACTGTAAGAGCAATGTAGTTTCAGCTTAATCAGGAGTTTACCTTATGAATTGGTTAGAGAGAAAGCTATTTAGTGAGCCTGTGAACCTTTACTTAATGCCATTTGCTTACCGATGTATCAGAGTTGTTAATTATTATTATTACCTCTGTCAGTTTTTGTTGAACACTGGAAATACCAGGGCACTGATGTTGCATACACAGTTAATGCCACTGAAAATACCCATGGTTTAGGGTAGGTAGTTCTGGGGTGTGTTTCATTAATACTGTTTGGTAGATAAAAGTTGTCATTTACTAAAATCTTGAAGTAATAAAAACCAAAGTCAATTATGTATTACTCTATGTTTTACAGCACATGGAGTGCTGAAGAAATTAACGCGGTATACGCCATTAGGAGTTGGGAAGATGTCTGAAAATGTCTCTAGAAATTAAAGCTAAAAGCTTGGAAAGGAAGAAAAACATGAACCCTAGCAGTCTGATAAATTCCAAAAAGTACACTTTTTGCTTTGCTTTATTTTTTTTTGGGGGGGGGTGAGTTATGGCAGGGAGGGAGTTTGTAATGCAACATTGAAGTTGTTTTTCAAAAAGCTCATGGTAAGTCAGGGCCATAGTGAAAGCCTGAGCCTGTAGGATGAATAGGCTGGGACTGAGAACGTCTCCTGCCTTCCTTTTTCTATCCCATTTTTCCTGGCTGCCCTTCTCAGTATCTGCTGTGACATAATGGAAGGAGCCTCATGCTGATGGGCAGCAGGTGGACTCTGAACAAAACCTTGTAGCAGGGTCCAATGTCAGCCTCACAGATCTAAGTGTTGAGGTTTGCATCAGATAATGCATATGAAAGCACTTTGAGGAGTTGCAGCTATTAAGCAAAATCTCCCCTGATGAGGAGGCACATGCATAAAGAATAGTGTTTGGGAAGAAAGGTTCAGACCCAGCCAGATGGGAAATAGCAGTTGGTGTTGAGGCCTTGGTCTGGGAATAAAGCTTGAGTTTACCACTAACTAGTGGTATAAATATGAGCAAATCTTTAACCACAGGGGCCTTGGTTTGTTCAACTGTGAGAAAAGGGCTTGGCCTAAGTGATAGGTAGGACACTTTTCGCTCTGAGAGTCTGAGTTTTAATGAACCAGAACAAACATGAAGCCTTAGTATATTTCCAGCGTCTAGACTGAACCTGACTGGTATTTCACTGTCAGTCCCTATTATCGATTCTAGTTAAATTTTCTGTAATAGACCCATATTTAGTCATGGGGTAGAGCTGATTCGAAGACAGACAGCTGGAAAGTTTTCAGAGTTCTTTTGTACTGTTCACACAGTAGCTGAATTCTAAAGTTATGTTACAGATGGAAGGTTCATGCTACCTTGGTGCCAACTTAGAGTCATATAACCTTGGTCTAAGCACACTATAGACTCTGGAGCTGAAAGGAATATTTGGCCATTTCGTAGCTAAATATTGTGGAAAGAAGATTGGAAATTTTATTTTTGTCCCTCCTTGTATGTTAAATGTTCACTAAGGGGAGTAGGCATTGGTTTCCAACCATCTTCTGGCTAAATCTCTTTGTGTTTATGGATAGTATAGTTATGTGAGCTAGGCCACCATCAAAGAGGACAGAGTATGAATGGGGCTTAATGTGATTGGGTAACATTGGAGACAGGGCAACACACTGACTAACACATCCACACTAGAATCAGGAAATCTGGGTTCAAATCTTCGTAGGTCAACCAGTTGGTCATAGGAATATGTCAGGTATATTTCAACTACCCAATAGTTGCAACTATTATTATTCAAGATGATGGGAGTATGCACACATATTAGTAATCTCCCTATCACAGTAAAGACCAGTGGATTCTCCTGTAGAAACATGTAAAAAAAATTATCTCATCCCCCTTAATTTCCTTTAACCATATTGTTTGTTTAGTTGAATCAAATGCTGAAGGTTTGAGTTGGGTATTAAAGCAAAATTTTCAGAGACCATTTTTATTTCCTGTTATCTACAAAGCATTTCTGGCAGAAGTGGCCCAATCATTACCATATGTGGCCCCTGGTAGCAGAGCCTGAAGGACTCTGGGAGGTATTTATATGTATGGCTGAGTCCCATGGGCATAAATGTGAGTCTGTTGAGTCTGCAGAATCTGTGACTTAACAGTGGTGCCAGACTTGTGTTTGTGCTAACACTTAGTAGATCTGAATAAGCGCTTATCTACCTGACATATCTATGTGTGGAGTTTTGTGTTTTGTCTTTGTCTTGTCTGGTTTGAGTTTTTCTTTGTTGTAAAATACGTAGGTGCAGTGAAGACACTTTCTACCCTGAAACAAATGTTTTGAGTAGACTTGATCTTTTAGTATTGTTGAAGATGAGTTCATCTGCCCTACAACAAAGGTAATAAGATGCTAGGGAAGTTAAGAGAGTCAAGAGACTTTGGAAAGAGACCTGGGCAGCAAAGGAATTTGCATCCATGCAGTGGTTCTAGAATTGGGAAGTCAGTATTATAGTCGAAGATGACACACATCTTGGCCATAATAGAACAAGATAAGTAAATTTGTAACTTCTAGAATCAGATGGCCAGGAAACAGGACAAAATTGTAAAGTAAACAGTTTACTGTTTCCTCCTCTCCTAAACTTAAAAAGAATATTAAAAAAAAAAAGTTATTTCTGGTGTTTCAGAGAGAACCATAAGAACATAGCTTTGTAGCTTAAAAAACAAACAAAAGTAATTGGGAACTTGAGTCTTGTGCATTGGCAAATAAGGTAGATGCATATACAAAGTGATGTGTTCGTGAAACATCTAGGAAGTCATGGCACAATGATGGTGAGTCTTACATATAATCTGAAATTATACCGATAATCTCCAGTTTTACTCTTTTTAAACAGATATAGAACATTATAGTTGGTGATTTTTTCCCCCTAATGATTATATTTTGTTTGTTTTTTAAACTAGCAGTAGGGGCTCTGGAATCAGAACTGAGAGCAAAGATACCAACTCTGCCATTTTCAAACTGGACATTTGGATTAATTGTTTAATCTTTGAGTTTTTATCATTTGAGCTTATATCACATGTTCATGTGGGGAACAATGCTTCCCTCAAAAGTTGTGAGAATATTAAACAGAAAGAAAGCCTACTACCTAGTACGTGCTTTTAAATGTTAAATGTATTTAATGAAAGACGAAGTAATTTAAATCTCAGATTTCAGTGCTGAAGTGCAGAAATGAATACACAAAATAATTTTGTGATTCTAGCTGACTTGGGAATTTGATAAGGGGCTCTATTTGTTTCTTCCCTTTCACCCCCACTGCTTGATGAGCTTCTTCCATAAAACATTTTAGAATCATGTGTTTAGAATAACTAAACAGTGAATTTGAGGAATATTCAAGACTTTAAAGAATTAGTGCCCTCTCAAAACAGTGGTTGAGCAGAGTAATGAAGGTCTAAATCCATTTTTATTATCACATGTGATCATATTGCAAATACCAGTAGCTCCCATTGATTTCTAGTTATGATGTGTCAAGTGCTGTACTAAACAGTTTATAAACATTTTCTCATTTAATGTCTGTAATAACATGAGATCTAGGTGTTATGGCCCTCATTACACATGTTTTAAGGAGTAGTCTATACATTCATAGCTGAGAAGACTTAAAAGCCAGGATAGTGCCTTCTCAAGTGAGCAAATGTGCCTTGGTACCACCAAATTCAGATGACAGGATAACTCTTTGAAATGTTAATACAACGTGGAGTTTGTTGAGGAAGTGGTCGGTATTTAGCATCTTTGAAATATTTTGCTCTAATTATGACTTGAGCGGGTCCAAGGAATCGATTGTGTGTGTTCAGTGCCAGTTTTTCTGAGATAATATTTCTGGTGTTTTGATTTTGACTGTGGTCCATCCAACACAAGTATAAAATGCTGTGGAATGTTTGTCTGAATAGGTATTTCTCAGCCTTGGCTCCAGAGAAGAATCACCTGGAAGCTTTAAAATGCAGATCAAAGAAAAGCAAATAAACCTGAAGCCCAGTCCCCATTCCCAGATAGAATTTTTCCCGAGTTTCATTCAGATATAATTGACATAAAAAATGTGTATTAGTTTGAGGTGTACAGTATAATGGTTTGATACGTGTATGTATGGTGAAATGATTACCACACAATCAGTTTGCTTAATGCCCGTCACCTCACGTACATTTAGCTGGAAGAAATTTGTACCTTTTGACTGCTTTCACCCATTTGCCCCCTACTCCCATCCCCCTGCCTCTGGCAGCCATCAATCTGTTCTAACCTATTAGTTAGGTTTTTAAAAATTCCTCATGTAAGTTAGATCGTGAAGCATTGGTGTTTCTCTGTCTGATTTCACTTAGCATAATGCCCTCCATGTCCATCATGTTGTCACATGTGGCAAGATTTCCTTGTGTTTTTTTTTATGGCTAAATAATATTCTCGCAGATGTTCTGATATAAACGATGTCATAAGTATTCTGGAGGCTTGCAGAATTCCATACTTAGCCCTGGGATGTCTCAGATCTTTCCCCTGAGAGCATTGGAGTTGCACTCTCAGGTCCTGCCTTGCTTGGTGGCTTGCAGTATGGCTCTGAACGCTTGAGCTGCTCCCCACAACTCCCCCCTACCCCCCACAATCCTACCCATCTTGTTACCCTGAGGTGTGTGTGGAGGGAACAACAGTCATCGGGGTGGGTCTTAGAGGAAGATCTGTTCAGAAGATTATCAGCTATGCAGAATCAGTTCTGGGATGTAACTTTCCCATTGTTTATTTAGGCTTTGGGTGTATTGGCTCTGTGTGTTGTTTGGTTTCCTATTCCAGTACCGTCCCAGAGGCATTTCCCATATTTGTAAAGATCAAACATAGGTAAGAAGCTATTCCAACAGTTGGCCACACACGGGCTGTTTTCTTTCAATGGAAGTAAGTTTTCCCAACTTCTCTCCTTCACATTGTCATACGCTTCTCAACCTAACTTCTCTCCTGTTCCCACCACTCCACAACCTTCCTTAATTTGAGTAGTGACAGATGGTAATAAATCCAGCTGTGGACAGTCGTTTAGACAGCAGAGGATTTTTTAAGGCAGATAAGTAGTTTGCTATTTGCTGGAGTGCCCTATTGGAACACAGAGTCTGTGGAAATATGGTGTTAGCAGGTTGCCAGTTGGAGCACTAAATTAAATTTTCACTAGCAAATATTTGTCCACAGTAATTTAAATCATTTTGTATCCCATTTACGCATGAGGGGGCAGTATGGTACTATATAAAGCAAATGCTCTGTTGAAATTGTCTATTTTTATTGGTATATAATAGTTTCTAGGTGAGAACTTTTAGACTCCGCGATCGTAACTCTGACATGGTAGTTAGTTGTTAAATGTGATATGCATATGTGATCCCCTCACTCGTATACACGGGTCACATGCCTTTTTTATTTAAATGCATAAATAATCATTTCCTTGCAGCAGTGGGGCTTTCCCACAGTGCCTTTTTTATTGTGAGTTTTATATTTATGTTTTGTTTAATGGTAGCAAGCTTTCTTCCTGTTTCCTGCTTTCACTTGGGGAGCATTAGGCCTCTTGGAGATGCAGTGTCTATTAGGTTGATGTGTCTAAATATTTTATTTTATGACTTCATTGAAGGCTGAAGGGTCTCCAGTGTTGTTGGGGACAGGAAACCTCTGAACTCAGGTCTTGGCAGCTGTGGAAGGTCTATTATAAATTACCTCTGCATGATATGCTTCCCTTTATGGGACAGATTGCTTTTCTCAAAAGAAAAAAAAAATTGTTAAGCAAAGAAGCAGCACATTTTAATTAATGTTATTATTGCTGATATATGAGTGACACTGTAGATTATCAAGGTGCTAATATTCTAGGTTTCATAAATGGAAGGGAAATTATTAAGGGCAGTTGGAAGGCAGTAATTGATAAAATCTATAAAGTATTTTATGAAAAATGTACATGGGAATCTGAAAGGTAATTTCATAAGCATAAGCTATTTTTAAATGTGTAAAAAATATTTACAGTCATATGTTTCTGTTTATGTAGCTGAAAAAAAATTGAGACCAGCATTTGGCATAAACATAACCCTGTATGAAACTAAATGGGATATTTACTTTTAATGTTTTATCCTGGCTACTTTCTTTGTGGGTGAATAGCTGTGGTATTGTCTATACCTGGTAAAGTTAATTATACATATTTAGTTTTGGAACGAATTTATTTTGAAATATAATGATTGGACATTGCTTTTACTTAATTTTAACTAGAAATTGTATTTTGAAATCTTCTGTTAAGAAAATAAATGAAAGACTTACGACCTGTACCCACGATTTGAAGGAATGGATTTTTGGCTCCAGCTTGTTTTGGATGAGCTCCAAATCAAATGTTGCTTGATACTGGTTTACTATTGCAACACACAGGTTTCTGTTCATGGGAAACAATTAATGTCCTTTATGCTTCGATGGCAGATTTTTAGGACCCCGCCCGATGCGACATTCCTGGAGCCAGTCTCCCTGTCAACATCACCCCCAAATGCTCCACCAAGACAATCGAAGAGACAAGGCCAGAGGACGAAGAGACCCGTGGCCGTGTATAATCTTTGTCTGGAGCTGGAAGATGGTAAGATGTTGATTCTATTTTTCTGCTTGACAGCATGTTGAGAGTATGGCATATCATATGTCCTCAGGGAAGGCCATTCTTTTCCTTCCTTTGTGTTTTAATTTCTTTTCACCTTAAGATAATTTTTTGAGATTAACAAGGAGGGTAAAGCCTTCTTGTCAGAGAGAAAATGCGAGTTTCAGGTTTGTGTTTGTTATTTGTTATGCATGTTTCTTTTTTTATTTTTAAAAGACAGCTTAAATTTCTTTTTTTGGGAAACTTGTGTGACCTCCTGTGAGGTTACATAACTCTGAGACAAATGGAAGAGGAACTAAAATTAAAGCAGATCTTTTGAGAGGAGCTGATAGTCTAATGTTAAATACATCTAGATTAAAGGCATAGTTTTCTATTGCACTGAAGCTTAGGGCTTCTGCATCTTATTTGGCCCACGTTTTCTTGCAAGGCTGGCGCCTCATCGTACAGTAGGCGTGGCGAAGTGACCTGCCTTCAGGGGTCAGGCCCAGTGAACTAAGGTGCAGTGGGACTCTGGCAGAATGGAAGTTCTACTGTCCTGTCCTGGCTAACATGTTCCAGTTACTTGTTGTCACGTGGCCACATTGTCTCAGTATCGTCAGATTGCCTAGTTTTTTAAAGAAAGCTTGGAAATTTGAATTTTATGCACTGATCTCTACAAAACAAGACGATGTGTCACGTAGAAATTACTGACTGCCGATTTGTAATCATGCGGTTATTGGCATGGAGGGGTAAGGTGATTCTAAGAACCTCTAGTTCAGCAGGCATGTCTGAAACTGTGACTCTTTGGTTGTGGGACCTTTTGAGGACATTTCCTGAATTCGTAATTAATCTTCGTTCTTCTTTTTGTTATAACCTTTTTTTCTTTTTTGTATCTTTCATTTATTATCCTTGCAAGCTACTGAAGTTATATTGGTTTGGAAGTATGAGGTGATTGTCAGAAGGAGGAAGGGAATGAAGACAGAAACAAATGCAGTACCTTTCATCGTAAGGAGCTATATAGTCAAATGTCCAGGTAGCTAATATCGAAAGATCCATGCATGCAAGTGACAACTGATTAGGGAGTCTCTGCAGGAAGCCTCAGAATGCTTCCTGTAATAACACGGTGGGGGGGGCTAACGTGTGCCGGTATTCTTTCACATCGTTTAAGATGGGCATCATATGATACAACTATTAGTTTTACAATCAGATCCTTATTTTCCAGAGGAAGGGCATGAATCCTTAAAATCAACCTATAATTTCAGAGCTTCCTTTTTAGTTTCAACTTCTGATCCTACCTAACTTTTTTTTGTTCTCTTTTTTTCTCACTCTCACTCTCTCTCAGCGGAGTTGCTAATAAGGAGTAAAACTGACTGGTTTGAATTGCACCTTTTCTTGTATCTCACTTGTCCTCTGGTGGAAGTGTTAATAAATAGTGAAGGAGGCAAATGTTGGGAAGTAGGAAGAGAAAAAGAAGTCAAGGAGATGTAGAATAAAATCTGCACTGGCTCACTGGCCCTTGAGCAAAACCAAATTGGCTGTATTTCATAAAGGAAATGACCAGAGTGACTGTTTGTCTTAGAATCACATCTACTTTTTTGGTATTTTAAGGAATTGAATCATAATATCCAATCAGTATACATGGTGACTGATCTTTTGACCATTGTGTTGGAAAGTGATTATTAATGGGTAAGAAGTTGCTGAAGTGGTGCTTGGTACATCTTTTATGGGAATGCTCACGATGGCATATAATCATAGCTTTCCTAGATTTTAGGTCATATAATAATTCTTAATTATTTGATTATAAGGGAAAAAAGATTGTGAAATATTCAATTCCTTTAGTCTGTTTTTATGTTCATTATTTATATGGTGTTTTATTCTACGTTTTGTATTTTATAACTTTACATTAATCTGTCTTGATTGTAGCCTTGGAATTTGTTGTTGTTGCAAATTGTCAGAATCAGGAAAGTCCATGATTTTGTCACAGAGTAATTTTATTTTATCTAGAGGTCATAAGATAAAGCAATTAAAAACTATAAGTTATTTCCTCCCCCCCCCCCCACCAATTATTTGTAGGTAAGCTTTAGTGAAACTCAGGTTGTGTGAAAAAGAATTATTTCAGAGAGAACAGAGTAGGGTCTACATATTATATTTTCCAAAAAAGGCAGGGTGGTGAGGATAAATGAAGAGAAGAGCTTCTGAAAGGAAGCATACAGGGGAAGCATACTAAAAAACTGTGTTATTGACTATACTTAGCATATTGAAAAACTCTGCCCCCTCCCCCCCCAAAAAAATCTGTTGTCCCTAGTACTTAAATATTTTTTTTTCAGTAGCCTGAGTTCTATAATTGTCAACTTGAAGGTTTCAAAAAGTTTAATCTTCTTAATATTTTTTCTTATTGGTGGTAGTAGAGTCAATTTCCTATGTTTCACTAGGTCTGGTGAAGATAAGCATTACAGTCAACTTTGGTGGATTATTCCCAATTTTGTAGCTTAGATGAATGTGATAGAGATTTTTAAATGTAGATGTGTCCTTCTCCCATTGATGCAGTGTAGTATAAATTAATCTTGACTTAATGAAATATAGGACAAATAGTTATTGTTTAAATTTAGGTGGATTATCTGTCAAGATCCAAGGCGCTAGATTAGATGATCGGAGATTTTCTTCAGCCTTATGATTTGGTCACAGATTTGGTATTTGAGTTAAGTGTTTGTAATATGTTATTTCTTCTTCTACATTGAGTAGGGTATGAAACTAAGTGATGTACCAAATAGCCAACCCTGGAAAACAGTCAGAATTGGCTTCAATTTAACATCAGGCAGATCAAAAAGTCATTATTAACAAAGAGTCAGCAAGCCTATTACATGAGCTGAAGCAGGATAGGCCTGGAAGCAGAGAATCCAAGCTGGCGTAAAATGAGAGAGAAACCCTCTGCTGTTAGACGTGAATTTTATTATGACATATTCAACCCCACTCCCATCCCAATTGAGAGGTGACCAGTTTAATTAAAGACGCCTAGTGTCTTTACTTTGTTAAAGACTTTAATTGGCTTTGGCACATTTATCCATATTATATACACAGTGCTCGTTATTTTTCTTTGTAATATATGATTAAATGATATTAAACTTATTATTTGCGAAAGACTTTAAAATTCTAGTTAGTTGCTTAAGGATCTTTGTTGATGATTAATACGAACTGAAATGGATATACTATCTGGCTAGGTTTCTTTAAATAAGCAGCTATTAAATCTTTACTAAAGTCCTTATCTTTATTTGGTAGAAGCCATATTGTTCATTTTTATATAGCATTTAATAATCTCATGAACTTCAAAGTTGAGAAGTTTGGCTGGGTCTGTTGTGAAATAGAAAAATATGAGGTATGCTGGAAAGTGCTAAAAAGATAACTAAAAATCAGAGGTTTGCTTTCATTCTCAAATGATCTTTCTGTGTTTTTATTTTCTTAGAATTCATAATAAAGTAACTCCAGACAAATTTATAATGTATGTTCATTTTCTCCTGCTCATTCCATATTTATGTCCTTTACTACCTCTTATGTAAAGAGACACCTTTTTTGTTGTTGTAATTCTCCCAAGTACAGGGGAAGTTCATGAGGCTATATGAGATAGATTCTTTGTTATTCTCATTCAAGGCCAAAGAAAAATTTTAAAAGAGATTTGGGGAGTGGGAGACAAGATGGTGGTCATCTAAATTTTGACCAAGCTCTTTCTTTATGCTAGTTCTAATTTTAAACAGAATGAGGCATTCATAGGACTAGTTTTTATTTGTATCTTCTTGAGTAGTTACGTATTCTGTTGCCCATCTTCTTTTGTACATGATCTAGCAGTTTATTTGTTTAGGCAACTTAAAAAATATGATTTATAGCAAGTTGAAAACAGAATCATCTTGCAAGCCAGTTGGCAAGATTTAATATTATTATAGAGTAGGTCTTACTTGGGTATCGTTGGGTTGGCACTCTCACACTTGGATCCCGGATGTGCTAACTGCAGCACATTTTGTTGAACATGTGTTATTGTAGTCCTACAGTGTGACAAGGATGGAGAGCCTTATAAGCATAAAGTGAAAATGTAACTGTTAAAAGGGAGATAGATAAACAACGAAGCATGATCGTTTCCCTTCTGTTCTAAGGAGGAACATACTGTGATACGGATCAGTCTCTAAAATCAGAGTTGCATAAATAAGTTGTATGTAGATGTCCTTTCAGCTGAAATGACACCCAGGTAGATTTTTAAATGATTACCTAACATTTAAATGTCCCATATCAATGAGAGTGATGCTGAGAGCCACCTTTGGTATTTGGAAAGAATCTTGTTGAATAATGAATGAGGCATAAGCAAGAGAATAGAAAGCTAAAAAGGAGGCTCTTGGAAGGTCTTTTGAAATGTAGATTTTTAATCCTAAAGTATGGAATGCCCCTGGCAGTTTGGAGATTTTCTGCCTCTATCATTAATTAGTGATTTTTCTCATACTAGAGACTAAAATCAGAATTCTGTGTATCTGTTGAAGAGTTTTTATAAACTCTGCATCATGTTTACACATGGTTTCTATTTCAAGGCGTCGATATTCTACTCTCCTTCTGTCACTATACAGTAAAAGAATGAGACAGCATGGTAGCAAGTGCCCAGTGCTGGGCTGTCGGCCTTATGGGCCCTGAGGAAGGCAACCCCAGGGCTGCGGTGGGTGGGAAAGGTGTCATGGTTTCCTTGAGTGGAGCCATTTTGGCAGTTGGTTGGGGCATGATTTCAGGTGAGGAAACTAGCTTGAATGAAGGCCCGGCAGCAATGGTGAGTAAGAATAAGGCAGGAGGGTAAAGAAGAGGCCAGCTTGGTCAGACGGGGGCAGGGTTGAAGAGTAGTGACCAGTGAACCCAATGAGATGTTGCCAAACCAGGGGAGGTCAGCCTAAGGAATGATGGTTAGAAGTCTGGTCTGAGGACTTTGTATTCTGATTCTACTCAGATAGCTTACCCTCTCTAAATCTATCGTATTAACTACAAAATAGTAGTTATAATGTGTGCTACTGAGGATGGTTGAGAAGGTTTAGGTGGTTAATATGCTTAATATAGTGTCTGGTATATAGTAAACAGTCAAATCCTAGCTTCTGCTATTCAATATTATTATTAAAGACAGAGAAACGTGCCTTATATATAGAATGATAAGAGAAGTTACTGTTTTTCAGCAAGGGAGAGTTGTCACATGGAAAATAATATTAAAGGAAGTTTAATCTGACTTAAATCTGTCTGTAAGAATCAGAAAGGCCATGGTAAAGGCTGGTTAAGTAGTTTAGGTTTAGGTTGGTATGGTGTTGAACCAGCACTAGGAATAGAAGATAAATCTGGGACAGGTGTTAAAGCAAACTGTTGGGACTTCTTAACTGACTCGATGTGGAGAATGAAAGCAGATAATCAAAACGATGTCTTCAGCCATATTTTAATATTTAGACCACCTTTTCATCAAAAGGAAAGAAATACCTCATTTTGTTAGCATCTTCAATACATAGTGCAATATGTAACCGCTTTGGAAAATAGGTTTAATAAAAATAGTGTACAATGTATTAGTGTAAATAGTATATATGGAAAGTCAGTGGAAAGAGGAAAATATTAAATAGTACTAAATGGTATGTCTTCTTAGAGAAAGAATAGTCAGTCTCATAACCGTGAGCAATGGAGAGCTCATTTCTTTTCCCCTATTTACCGCACAGACCTATATCCACATTCACTCATGTGCTGGGAAGGTAAAGGTTGCGAGGCAACCACCAAACTAAAAGACGATCATTTCAGTAGAAGTCAAGGGTGGATAGCAGACAGTCATGGCAGCTCTGTACTCTCAAATCTCAGTTCCCAAGAGAGCATCTTTAGAAATTGCCTTCATGAAAACATGCTTTTATCAGTGAATTGTAACTGTCCTGTCATCCCCACAATGTAAGAAGAACCACAGTAAAACCATTGCTGATGGGAATTTTCAGTGACATTCTACAGCTATTGACATTTTCTTGTAGACATAAGCTGATCGGCTTGACACAGAATTATAACCAACCCTAAGTAACTGGGCACAAACAGATCTTCGGCTCAAGCTTGGCGATCTTCCCTTGATTCTTATCATTTTTTTGGCATGACACTTCATGGGTGGACGCTGGATAATAACTTCCTGAGTGCCAAGGCCCCTTGCCATTTCTTCGGGGCAATGTTATGATTCCCTGACATGGAATTACTGTATTGTGAAGTTAAATCTAAGACCAGGCTTGAATCAGTGACAGTATATGTAGACAGATTATTTCTTAACTCACTGTTACAATGATGAAATCAATGGGATGGAAAAGGCAGCCAGAAATTTCAGGGCTGTAATTGAGTTGTGGCGTACCCATAAATCATGCAAGCTGCCTCCCCTGCATTGGCGGCTCCCCAGAAGCCTCCCAGAAGCTCAGCCCCCCTAATGTCAGCGACAAAGCACACGGCAACTTCTTATATGACTTCCTATATAATCTTAACTATGCTTCTGTGTGGGATGAACATTTCCCCCTTTCTCTGGAGGGAAAAGGCTTATTTAACGCCTTCAAAAAAATACATAGCTGCTTCTGTGGTGAAAATAAGTTCATGGCAGGTAACTAGAATTTATAGAAGAGAGAAAAATTCTTTAAAGCTTGTCTCCCTGTGGTGTGGGTTTTTTCTTCACTTCTAATAGCTTTTATTTTAATTTCTAGTTCTGAATTCAAGCAGCTGTCATTCTCTTTATAGCCGTTTTTGAAACTCCTACAGCGTAGGAGGTAGCTGGGCTGTCTAAGAAACATCTTTTCAAACCAACCAAAGTATTGTTTATCCTGAATGAAATAGAATTTTTAAGGCTGTCAAGAGTGAGTGATTTGAAGCGTTTTCTTTGATAGCCAGGAAGATGAGCAGAAATCTTAAAGAGGGGAAGGTATTATCTCAATGTGGCCAATTCCAGGTAACTTCTCTTACCCAGAAGAAACTCTTTTGAACCGTGATAAAAATTACCACTAAGTGAGGGTGTTGTCTACAATTAATATAACAAAACAAACCAGTGGCAGCTCATTTTTACTTACTGAATTCTTAACAGCTGTTGACGAAAAAGAATGAGATTGAATCAATAATGGAGAATACTCCTGTAACTAGTCCCCTCTAGTTGCCCTCTGTGAACTCTGGGTAGCAACTTTGCAGCTTGGTTCCCTCTGAGGGCTCATTCCGCTCTCCATGGCATTGCTGTGTACCCTCCGAGCAGTATCTGGAAGTTGAATGTTACTCTTGGATGAAAAGAATTCTTCAAACCTATTAAAATGAATTATCAGGCTGACGTTTTGCAGATACTAGTATTCTCTAAAGTCAGCAGCATGGGGTGCCTGGGTGACTCAGTTGGTTGAGCGTCTGACTCTTGATTTTTGCTCAGGTCATGATCCCAGGGTCGTGGGATCGAGCCGCACGTCAGGCTCTGTGCCAAGTGTGGAGTCTGCTTGAGATTGACTCTCTCCCTCTGCCTCTCTCTCTCCCCCACTTGCACGTATATTGTCTCCCTCTCTCTCTCTCTCAAAAAAAAAAAAAAATTAAAATCAGCAGCATGATTTTTTGGGCTTCAAATGTGACTACGGTCATGATTTTATTTTTCTCTTTGGGTCAGAATAGAATAATATTAAGTCTTTATTAACTCAGTTATTTGACAGGTATATTCCTTTTCTTAAAAATTTTAATAGTTAATGCAATAACAGGATACAGAATTTGGAGGGTTGATAATGGTGATCAGTGACCTATACCATACTATATGCCAGATACTGTTTTTAGCAATGTTCGTTAGATATAGATAATCCTCATAACCATCTGAGAGGTAGTATTATGATCATCCCTATTTTATGGTTCAGGAAACTGAGGCCCAGAGATCAGTAAGTCACCTGTCTCACAGCTGGCCAGTGACAATGCCAGGATTGAACCCAGGCAGTGCAATCCCACAGCCTGGCCCCTTTTCCATGCTGCTAGTGTGCTGAACACAAGTGCTGCAGTGACATCTTCTCTTCCCTGGAGTCCGTAGACATAGCCTGTTTGCCTCTGAGTCTTTCAGAGATGCTCTGCATTTCAAACAGTATGTCAGTTTATTCTTTTTTAATTTTAGGAATGATTCTTAGTTTTCTCATTGTAAGAAAGTACTGGAATCAGAATAATGGTCTTCCTGAAGGAGATGCAGGTGAAGAGAGAACCAGAGATGTGTATGGTTGTAAACCTGGGGCACAATGCACGGTGACAGAAATGGGCCCTCCAAGAGAAAAGGGGGTGCTCATTTTTCTGGGAGGGGGAGAGGGAGGAGCAGTCATTTTATTTCAGTGACATGTTTGTTTTCATGTGGTTTATGTAACCATTTACCAAAATGGACAATTACCTGCTCTTGCGTTAGCTGTAATGCAGATCTCTCAGGTACCTGGTGCTTCAGTGGGTTGTTAGAGATGTGTAAAGGGAATGCAATCAGCAATTTGATGCTGCCTGAATATATTGGATTTTGCTGGTATTTTTTTTCCCTCTTTGTTCTTCCTTTTATTAAAAAAATTACAACAATAGGTAACAGGTTCCTTGGTTTGAAACCCAAAAAAGTATACAACGATGTAGTGACAAGTGTCTGCTCCACCCTGTCAGCTCGTTCCCCTCACCCGGCTGCACCTGCACAGGGCATCTGCAATCACTGACGGTACTGGCTTGAGCCATATGGAAGTGCCATCTTTGGGTTCCAAAGTTATCTAATATCAGCAATTTCAAAAAAAAATTTTTTCATTAAGTCAAAAGTACTAAAGCATCAGGAATTTCATGTAGTTCAACCTACAGTTTCTTAAATCATTTCAGAGTTGAGATCAAATTGGATTGCTGACCACCGTTAGTAGGATCACGCCATGTGAAATTGCTGTTTGTGTGCATCAGAAATGATTGCAGAGCAGTGGTTTCACATGGTTAACCTGTCGTTTCTCACCCATCTTTCCAGAATCCGTTATGTATTTACAAGCAGATATTCTTACCTTCTTCACCCAACAGCCAGTTGTACCGAATTAAAAAAAAAATTATAATGTACTCATTGTTGGTTTTCATGTTTCTACAGGGAGCTTTCCTTCCCCCCTTTTCACTGCTGTATAGTATTCTATGTGTTCTGTTGTACAGATGTATTCCTAAAAGGGCCCTGTGTTCTATAGCCCAACTCAAGTATATGGTGGAAGCCCCTTACTAACCACACACACTTCCAGCCTTCAGATGATAGTAAAAATGTTTTCCCAGAAATCATACACATGGGGCGGTGCCTGGGTGGCTCAGTTGGTTAGGTGGCTGACTTTGGCTCGGGTCGTGAGCTCATGGTTCATGAGTTCAAGCCCCGCGTTGGGTTCTATGCTGATAGCTCAGAGCTTGGAGCCTGCTCTGGATTCTGTGTCTTCCCTGCTTGTGCGCGCGCGCTCGCTCTCTCTCTCTCTGAAAAATAAACATTAAAAAAATTTATTAAAAAAGATAATACACATTGGTATGCTTTCAAGTGAATAAAAGCAAGCTGTAAACAGAAATTTCAGAATAATCTCACTTCTAGAGGAAAAATTGTGTAAATACATGTATAAGCACAGAACTAAATCTGGAAGCATATTAATCAGTTATGACAGTGGTTATACTTAAAGGATGAGAGCCATGGTTTTCTTCTTTATACATACCTGTAATTCTTTTTCCTATATTACTGGTTACTTGTCATACACACATACATATTACTTGTCATACACAAATATTGTTATACATATTTGTACATATTACTTTTATGCACCATATTGTTATACACACATATGCATATAAACACATGAATATACATGTATATCACATAAGTATATACCACATAAATATATAAATATCTATGTGTTGAAGTCACAGAAGTTTCAGCTTAACACTGATGCAAGCTGTGCTCGGTATTTAGTGTGCTAAGTGTAAGTTTAAGATTTGAAGTGGAAAGAATGAAGCAGATTCCCTAGCAAGAAGCGTATGCTGTTGTTCCTATGCCATTGTTCCGGCAAGAGCTGACTTGGACAGACTTCACTGGTGCCACTGTGAGAATGGAGGGCTCTTGCTGCTTAGTGGTTTCCCATTTGATTTAATATATTTCGCCTTCTACCTGGGCTGCTGTCTCAGAGCCACATTGTCCTAGCATCTTGGGGATCGCTATCACTGGAAAGACTTAGGTAGCAAAGAGTTGTATTGACTGGTAGAATTGTTTGTGGTGAAGTTTGGATTTAAAGTAACCTGGATTTAGGGACGCCTCGGTGGCTCAATTTGTTAAGCCACCTACTTCAGCTCAGGTCATGATCTCAATGGTTTGTGAGTTCGAGCCCTGCATCGGGCTCTGTGCTGACAGCTCGGAGCCTGAGCCTGTTTCATAGTCTGTGTCTCCCTCTCTCTTTGCCCCTCCCCTACTTGCATCTGTCTCACTCTCTCAAAAAAAAAAACATTAAAAAAAATTAAGTAAGCTGGATTTAAATCCGTGTGCTTTCTCTCTTTTATGATCATGGCAAATTCGCCCCCAAGCCTCACAAGTTTGGGGCAATAAAATTTCACGTGATTTTTTTTTTTTTTTTTTGCCAAGAATATATGAGTTAAGAGTTGTAAACCACCCACTGTTTTGTAAATACTCAAGAATTTGAGCTTATTTGTTGAGGGCTTCATGTATGAAGTAGAGGGCTTCAAATATATTTTCACATACAGTATACTTTGAAAGAAAATGTAACTCAGTCTTTTATTTTTGTCAAGCCTAATGCCTAGGCATATTGGTTTCTAGTGTCTTAATTTGGCCTTTGATGATAATTAACGTTCCTTAGGTGAGGCAGCTGGCAGGGGAGGAAGACAGGTAAATAGCCAGGAGTCCAGCAGCCTTCATTGTCTCAGCTGGACTGGAGTTTGTGTTCTGGGCAGTGATGTCAATTTCCTGAGCTGTCAAAGTGTCAGGCTTCCTCAGAAGTTTATGGAAGACAGTTTGATTCAGTATCTGATTACTTTTTGGTTCCTAAGGATAATAGTACATGGTTGTTATATTTTTTGTTTGTTTATGTAGGCAGAAATCTGAGTCTGTAAATAATACCTCAGGACTGTGATGATGTTGTAAAAATGCTCTCTGCTTTACAGAGTAAAGCAATTTGCTTTGACTTCTATTGACATTGCAACTGAACCGGTCTTATTCACTTTATAATTGAATTGCTACAGACTTCCATCGACCTTTGCAAGTGGTAGAGGTGGTTCCTGGAGTTGTAACCTAATGCCTATTAGCTGCTGCTATAACGTTATAATGGGGTCTTATGTTTTATGTCATGTGATATTAACACAGCTGATTCCCTCATGAACTTCTCCTGGCATACACATTTGGTGTATCTTAGCTGTGTGGTAGATTTGGGGGGCAATCATCATACTTCATTTTTTAAATCTTTGGGCAACAGAAAATAAAATTTGCTGTATAATTTTATGGCCACTTCGTTACATCTTTTTATGCCTTAATGTGATGCATTAATTTAGAGTTCAGGAGTTGCCTTTTCCCTCTTACGTAATCTTTTTGGGAGATGCATATCTGTATGTAGTTTTGTTTTGTTTTGCTTTTGGGATTGAGAGTAGGAGGTTATTCTGTTGAGATAACCTTTCCTAGACACAGTTTCAGATAAAGAAATTGTATTACCCAAGTGATTTCTTCTCATTTAGCCACTGTCATTAATCTGCATGTTATTTAGCTTCATTAAGGTTCCCATTATCGTTTGTCTTGTTGGACGAGGGCAAAATGAAATGAGAGGAATTGGGACATCTTGCCCCCTACCCAGTATGACATTGCTTTAACTTGTAGCAGAACTAAGAACTTGGGTAAGTGGGACTTGAGGAACCTTTCCTTCCACTTGGCAGTTATAACCTGTCTCAGTGCATCTCCCACTGCTGAGAAACACAATTAGCTTTCTTTCCTTAATGGGCATTTGGCACGGTTAATTTCTTAGGCCTCCTCCCCCTTTTTCCCTAATGTAAGACTTAGGGAAGATTTTTCTGATCAAAGAACCTAAACTTTACCAACAGTAATCATTTACCACTTTCCACTCTATGGATGGTTAAGAAGAATTGCCTTTGAAAGGTAGGGGTGGATTTGCTCTTTTTAAAAAGAATATCCAATTACATTAGCATTTCGAAAAGTTCAATTTTAAAGTCAAACTTTGAGTTTCCTAACCTATCTCTATTATTCTAATTAGTTTAAGAAAGGAGCTGTGTGTGTGCGTGTGTCTATTCTTCCAGTTAAGGAAAGCTAATGTATAAGATAATATGATGTAATTATTCTGGGTATCTTGCCACCCTGATGTCTGCAAATCAATAATTCTGGGAATGCTAGTGCTAAGGACAAGGTGCAAAAACAAAAAAACACTGGATGAAACTGAAAATCCTGCCTTTGGAGCAGTAATGTAAGAGTGAACCACTCTGGAAGTCACACTCCTTACTCAGAGCTGGAACTGTTGGATTTTTCACTGTCTGCAATGATTTCACCCAGTGGTCTGAGAGCAAGTAGACATAATGATGTACTTCTAAGACTTGGATAGAAAATGTGAGGCCGTGGACAACTAGATTGTCTTTGGCTGTCTTTATTAAAAGTAGAATTCTCTCCTAGATGGGTCATTATCCTGATCCAGTATGCAATTCTAGGATGTCTTATTTCTCATGAGTCAAGTAGTATAGTTTGAACCTGTGTTTAACACTTTTCAGAGAACAGCTCTGCTTAATGCATGCTAACTGTTCCTCTGCACTGAATCATTAATGAATTCTTTGATTGCTCTTGGCCTTAAAATTCCATTGTTGGTCCCCCTTCCATCTATTATGTTGGTTTTATGAAAATCGGTGGAAAATGTTTTCCTTCTACTGTTTCATATATCTGAAGCTTCTCACCAGCTCCTGGACTTATTTAGCTTTATTTATACAAGTCACTTCCATATTTTTTGTTCGGCGTTAGGTTTTATTTACAATGCCAAGTCTAACAGCATACTGACCTGAGGGGAGGGAAACCAAATTTAGGCTTATTCTAATTTACACCAGTCAGGGCAGCATTAGAATCTGTTTTTTGACATGGTGAAATATAGCAACTCAGACTATTTTAATGAAGTAGGAATTATGTCAGAAAATACTGGAAATAGATTTGGGAGTACTGTATTTGATACAGGGCATCCCTCTCCTTTTCAGTACACTTTACGTCCTGTGTAACATTAGGAGGAAAGATGTCTGTGGCTCGAAAGGGATTTTATTGATGTCATAATATCTGCCACATGTTGGAAACTAGGGCGGCGTGACTATGTCCCTGCTTCGTTCAAAGGTTGTGTTTTGAACAGGCTTATATAAGTTAGCAAAACAAACAAACGAAACTTCCTACTGCAGCATTTGTAATTCCCTTCCACTTTCAGCCTTGTCCCAACAGCTTAGTTCCCAAAGCTGTTGTCTGTCTGCATCTGTGACAGGTGTTTATTCTTGAGGATATCTTTTCTCTCTTTCCCACCTGCTCAGCCCTCCTCAGCGTCGGTCATAAAGCCTGAATGTTTGGTTCTTAAGTCTTCCTTGGGTACAGTGTCATTAGAGAAGAGACACCAATTGGGAAAAGATGTCAGAATACTCTAAGCAAGACCATACTGGTTATTTATTACTGGGCAGCCCTATTTTAAAAGATAGAAAATAAAGAATGACAAGAAAATGGATCCAGGCCCAAGAGAAGGATATTAACTACAGCAGCTTTGTTCACCCCCTTCTGCTGAAAGAGCCCACCTAATTTTGATTAAAGTCACCCTCAAAAGTGTAATAGATCATGTTTAGTCATGAGTCTTATTTCTCTGTACTTAGGATGAGTTTTTATTTGTCTAGTCACATTTTCTCATTGATTTCCACTGTGACTTTGGAGATTTTTTTACCCCCAGAAAGTCTTAATGCCAATAACTAATGACAATAATAGTTAAGAATATTAGCTTTTTACTTTTTGGTATACCTTGTTTACATTAATTATAATATATAAGTGAGCCTTGTTGAATCAGTGCAGTATAATAAAGAAAATACAACAAATATATTTCGGTAAATTTTAGTTTTATTGAGAGTTTACCCAAACTAAATTTAGTTTGACCGTTTAAACAGTCATGATTGTTGACTATCACTATTTTGGAAAAATGTCTATTTAAAATCGGCATAAAAGTATTGTGAACCTTTTTTGTTTCCCAGTAAACATTTTAGAGCTATAAAGTTCTCATTGATATTATTTTGCCATGTTTCACAAATTTTGATACGAAATGTTTTTATTATCATTGAATTCTAAATTTTCCAAAATTTCCATTAGGATTTTCTTTTTTAACCATATTTAGTTTTCCCACATATGGAAATTTTAAAATCTGTCCTTTTGTCTACGAAGTTATAAATAGTTTGCAATTTTGATCTGAGAAGACAGTATATATATTATTCAATCTTTGGTATTTAAGACTTTAATCTTCCTTCAAAAATATTCTATGTGTTTTTTTTTTTTATTGAAGTATCATTGATACACGATGTTACATTAGTTTAGGTATAGAACTTAGTAATTCCACAGGTCTACATATTATGCTGTGTTCATCAGTAGTGTTGCTACCATCTGTCCCATTACATCACTATTGTAATACCACTGATTGTATTTCTTATGCTGTGTACCTTTCATCCCCATGACTTACTCATTCTGTAACCAGAAGCCAGAACCTCCTATTCCCTTTCACCCATTTTGCCCATCCTCTTACCTCATTCCCCTGGCAACCATCAGTTGTATTTATGGGTCTATTCCTGCTTTGTTGTTGTTATTATATGTGTTCTTAAAGAATATGTATCCTCTGCTTATTGCGAAGTGTGTGTGTGTGTGTGTGTGTGTGTGTGTGTGTGTGTGTAACAGATCACCTTTGTAATGTTGACTCTGTTTTGTTTTTGTTGTTGGCCTGCCTGATGATAGTAGACCTGAGAAGAGTGTGTTAACGTCTCCAATAACAATTGTTGCTTTTTCTGTTTTTCCTTACAGTTCTACTTGTTGCTTAAGGCTTATATCATTAGGTGCTTATTTTCTTGTTGGATCATCTTGTCCCTTTACCATGACTCTGTCTCTCATGTAATTTAAGATCATTGTCTTAATATTTGCCTAGCACATGTTAATGCTTTTTACTTTCAACCTTTTGTTGTTTTTTTTTTTTTTTTAATTTTTTTTTTTGTTTTTTCAACGTTTATTTATTTTTGGGACAGAGAGAGACAGAGCATGAACGGGGGAGGGGCAGAGAGAGAGGGAGACACAGAATCGGAAGCAGGCTCCAGGCACTGAGCCATCAGCCCAGAGCCCGACGCGGGGCTCGAACTCACGGAACGCGAGATCGTGACCTGGCTGAAGTCGGACGCTTAACCGACTGCGCCACCCAGGCGCCCCTCAACCTTTTGTTTTAAGCATGTTTTTTTGGTAGTCAACATATTGTTGGATAAAAAAATATATTTGGAAAGTCACTGTCTTTTTCTTTTTTTTTAAGTTTGTTTATTTGAGAGAGAGCGCTCGCGCGCGCGCGCACACACACACACACACACATGGGGGAGGGGGAGAGACAGAATTGCAAGCAGGCTCTGCACTGTCAGCGGAGGGCCTTGGACTCAAAAACCGGGAGATCCTGACCTGAGCCAAAATCAAGAGTCGGGTGCTTAACCAACTGAGCCACCCAGGTGCCCCTGAAAGTCACAGTCTTTTAACTGTTAATTTTAATCCAGTTCTGTTACTGTATTTACCATTGTGTTAGGATTTCTATTATTTTATAATTTTTATTTAATAAACTTTGATATGCCTTTTCTTTCTTTTTCCTCCAAAAAACACACAAATGTTCTTCTGTTTCCAATATTCTGTTTTTGTTGCTAAGGTGATTGCTCTTATTTTGGGACTTATCTCATTTATCTCTTGGTTTCTTATACTTAATTATATGTGTTGCTCTCTCTACCCCTAATAAGACAAGTAATTTAGTGCACTCTCTTCTGCTCTGGGCTACATTCCCCCCACCACGTGGTATTTTCCAGAATTTTTGTTCTGGATCATTTTCATTATGTTTTTAACTTTTCTTTTGTCCTAGAGTTTTAAAAAGTTAACAATAGCATTATCAAGTTTGTTGAACATTTCACATTACTTCTTTGATTTAAACATTTTAGTATTTTCTTTAAGAATGTTATCAGTGTAGTTCTTTGTGTGATAAACCTTGGGTGTTTTTATGTATAATAATATGTTTATTGTGGCCTCACATTTGAATGGCTGTTTGGCATTTTGAATATATAATTACTTGCTCAAAATTCTTTAATGGTTTAAAAATATTACTTCATGGGGTTCCTGGGTGGCTCACTTGGTTAAGGGTCCAGCTCTTAGTTTCGGCTGAGGTCATGATCTCATGGTTTGTGGGTGTGAGTCCCATGTCAGCCTCTTCGCTGGCAGCATAGAGCCTGATTGAGACACTCTCTGTCCTTCCCCTGCTCATTCTCTCTCTGTCTCTCTCTCCTTCTCTAAATAAATAAATAAACATGAAAAAATGTATTACTTCATTATTGTGCATTCAGAGTTGCTGTTGAGAACTCTGATGTCAATCTGGTTTGTTTTTTGTATAATCTGCTCTATCAGGATGCTTTTTTTGTTTTTTCTTTGTATTTGATACTCTTAAGTTTTGCAAAAATGTATCTTATGTGAAATGTTTTATTATTTAAGTTTTAATTTTAATTCCAGTTAACATATAGTGTTATATTAGTTTCACGTGTACAATATAGTGATTCAACACTTCCATACGACACCCTATGCTCATCACCTATTTAATCCATCCCCCAACCCCCTCTCCAACTTCAGTTTGTTTGCTAAGGTTAAGAGTGTTTTCTTGGTTTGTCTCTCTCCCCCTTTTTTATCTCTTTGCTCATTTGTTTTGTTTGTTAAATTCCACATAAAAGTGAAATCATACGGTATTTGTCTTTCCCTGACTTATTTACTTTGCTTAGCATTATATTCTCTAGCTGTGTCCATGTTGTTGGAAATGACAAGATTTTACTCTTTTTGGGGCTAAATAATATTCCATTTTATGTGTGTATATATATATATATTCAGATATATATATAAATATATATATAACATATATAAATATATATAAATATATATAAATATACCTATATAAATATATAGGTATCTGTAGTTATAGATATATGTCTTCTTTATCCATTCCTGAATCAATGAACACTTGGACTGCTTCCATATCTTGGTTATTATAAATAATACTGCTATAAACATAGGAGTGCGTGTCTCCCTTTGAATTAGTGTTTTTGTATTCATAGGGTAAATACCCAGTAGTGATTGCTAGATTGTAGGGTAGTTCCATTTTCACTTTTTGTGGAACCTCTATACTGTTTTCCACAGTAGCTACACCAGTTTGCATTCCTACCAACAGTGCAGGAATGTTCCCCTTTCTCCACATTCTTGCCAACACATGTTGTTTTATTGTGTTGTTGATTTTAGCCATTCTGACAGGTGTGAGGTATTTCATCGTGGTTTTGATTTTCATTTTCTTAATGGTAAGTGATGATGAGCATCTTTTCATGTGTCTGTTGGCTATCTGGATGTCTTCTTTGGAGAAATGTTTCATGTTTTCTCATATTTTAATTGGATTATTTGTTTTTTTTGGGTATTGAGTTTTATAAATTCTTTATATATTCTATATATATTAGATATATGATTTGCAAATAATCTCCCATTCTGTAGGTTGCCTTTTAGTTTTCTTGATTGTTTCCTTTGCTGTGCAGAAGTTTTATATTTTGGTGTACTCCCAATAGTTTATCTTTGCTTTTGTTTCCCTTCCCTCAGGAGACCTATCTAGAAAAAAGTTGCTTTGGCCAGTGTCACAGAAGTTATTGCCTATGGTTTCTTCCAGGATTTTTATGTTTTATGTTTTATGTTTAGGCCTTTAATGAATTTTGAATTTATTTTTGTGTATGATGTAAGAAAGTGGTCCAGTTTCTTTCTTTTGCATGTTATTGTCCAGTTTTCCCTGCACCATTTCCTGAGAAGACTGTCTTTTGCATATTGGCTATTCTTGACTGCTTTGTCAAAGATTAATTGACCGGGGCACCTGGGTGGCTCAGTCAGTTAAGCGTCTGACTTCGGCTCAGGTCATGATCTCTCGGTTCGTAGGTTCAAGCCCACATCAGTTTCTGTGCTGACAGCTCAGAGTCTGGAGCCTGCTTTGGAATCTGTGTCTCTTTCTTCTCTCTGCCCCTTACCTACTCGCGTGTGCACACTCTCTCTCTTTCTCTCTCTCACAAAAATTAATGTTAAAAAAAAAAAGATTAATTGAATGCATAATTGTGGGTTTATTTCTGGGTTTTCTATATTGTTCCATTGGTCTATGTACCTGTTTCTGTGCCAGTACCATATTTTTTTTATTGTCACAGCTTTGTAATATAACTTGAAGTCTAGAATAGTGATGCCTCCAGCTTTGCTTTGCTTTTTCAATATTGCTTTAGCTATTTGGGGTCTTTGTGGTTCCATACAAATTTTAGGATTGTTTTTTCTAGCTCTGTGAAAAATGCTATTGGTATTTTGATAGGAATTGCATTGAATGTGTAGATTGCTTTTAGACATTTTAACAGTATTTGTTCTTCCAATCCATGAGCATGGCATGTCTTTCCATTGTGCAATATTTTCTTTATTCCCCTGTTTGGCACTCTGAATTTTTTGAATTGAGGTCTGTGAAGATCCTTTAATTTTGAGGAGTTAGTGGTTATTTCTTTAAATCTCGATTTATTTCTTCTTTTGCGACCAGGGTGTTGGCAATTTCACTTCTTTTCTATATTACAGATCTCTAAATATCTGAATTTTTTTATTTGTTGAGTTTGCTATCTTAGTTTTCTTTGCATTCTAGAAATTGTATAAGTCCATTGTGAATGAGGATTTTGTGTGTGTACTCGTGGCTGTGATGAGTTGGAACCTCCTTCTTTCTGCTCCTTTTTTTCCTACTCCCTTTCTGGCTCTTGCCTCAACCTAAGTGCTTTGGTTCAGAACCAGGTCTTATTATCCCTGCTCATAAATCACATCCTGGAGATGGGAGGGGTAGGCATGTCAAATCTAGTTTCCCTGCTGAGTGGGGAACTTGGTCATAGATTATTTGTTTCCGTATAGTTTGGAGAACATCTCCTAACCCCCAGTTCCACATGGAGAACCTGGTTCCAGCCCCATGCCTGGTGTATCGTAGGTGTGTTGTACTTAGGACACCACAGGATTTAAATGTCTGTCTGGTTCTGCTGGTGTCAGTCGGTCCTGGGGTCAGTAATCCTTTGGCTTATGCTCCCACTGACCTCTGAAGCTCTGTTTCCATTCTGTTTCATAGATAGGTTTAACATATTTTTGAATGCAGTTATATCTTTTTATTTAGATATTTTTAAAATGTTATTTTATCATTTTGGTGGTGGTGGTAGCAGTGTATGTGGGAGGGAGGGGTGGGTTCTACTTAAAATTTCATTGTCTTCTTACCTGGAAATTTCCTGACTGACCTTCATTGTAGAAGCATTACTGTGGTGTTAAAAGTGTAGTTACTTTATTCTCAGTAAATGTTTCTTTGATCCTAGTGATGAACTGTTTGAGACTTAGAAGCACTGTGACTATCCTGACTGACAGGTGGCATATTTGTGTACCTGTGTAGCTGTGGTGGTGGCAGGTAACCTAGAAGCACAACTGTGAGGCTTGCTGGAGTTAAGTTCAAGTTCGGTTAGGATACTGGATCTTTTCTTTCTATGCTTTTTTCTTTCCTCTTTTCGGTCCCCCTTTCCTTTTCTTTCTTATCTGCGAATACATAAACCAGGATGTTTAAGCAAGAAAAACGTGGAATATTCTTGCTACTAGGGAGACAATCCATTTCTGAGGAATAACAAAGTTTCTGTGGTTTCATGATGTATGCAAACATTTTAGGCTAAGTGGAAAACAGCAGGTAAGAGATTCAAAGGGAACGATCCCTGACTTCTTAACAGTTACAAAATCCGTTTGAGAGGAAGACAAAAAAGAAATGAAAGGGAAATGAAATGGAAGGGAAAACTCAAAGCCTTTTTCCCTCCAACAATACAGAAGCAGTTCTAATTAAGTGAAATGGCCAGAGATGAATGGAGAGAATCATTTGTCATCGTCAGAACAAGGAAGTTCAACCACTAAAGTAAAAGCTTACCCATCTATTAAAATTAAGGAGATGAGCGTCCTCTTATGTTGTTAGATATGGTAGAACTACCAAGTTCTTGTTTCCTCCTCTAGCTCTAATTTTCTGCCAGTCTTTGAAGTTTTAGTCTATCATGAAAGTAAAACCCTTGTTCATGTACTCAGGGTCATTAAAAAAAAATCAGACTAATAGTGAAATGTCTATCATGAAAGGTATGGCCTCTTACATGCTATTTTGCCCAATTTTAATGAAAACATATGTCTGTGAGGGAATCCTAAATATTTGCAAAGTAACACTTCTCTGTATTTATCTTAATAATCACAGCAACAATCATGACCACCACCACCACCACCACCACCACCAATAATCTTGCTTTAAGGAGAAGCCTTATCGTTACAGCTGAGGTTCCTCCAAGGTTCTCTTACTTTTCTGCAGCTTTCCTTTGTCTTCTTCCAATACCATGACTTCAGTTCTACCTCCATGACACTCAGAACACACGCGCGTGCGCGCGCACACACACACCCACACACACACACACACACCCCAACAGTAACTGTCACAGACCTCTTTTCTGAGCTCTGGAGTGTATAACCAACTCTTCTCTGGCTATTTTCACCTGGATTTTTTTATTGACACCTCCAGCCCAGCCCAAGATATCTGCAACTAGTTTTATGATCTCTCACACCCAATTCCCTCCTTGCTTTTTATTCCCTATTTCAGGTAGTAATTCTACCACTCATCTAGTTGCCTAATTTAAGAACCTGAGAGTCATCTTAGGCTCCTCTCTCACCCTTCACCTTTATTCACAGAGTTCTAGTGACTGTACTACTGAATATCTCTCTTTAATATTTACACTGAGAGAGGGAGAGACAGAGAGCATGTGCATGTGCACTTGTGTGTGAGTGGGGGAGGAGTAGAGAGAGAGGAAGAGAGAGAATCCCAAGCAGGTTCCATGCTGTCACTGCAGAGCTGACATGGGGCTCAATCGTATGAACCATGAGATCATGACATAAGCTGAAATCAAGGGTTGGAGGCTTAACCGACTGAGCCACCCAAGTGCCCCAGTACTGAATATCTCTTGAGTCCATTCTCTGAATCATGTCACTTCCCTGCTTCATTCCTGCAGTAACTTCCCAATGACTATGGAACAAAGTCAGATACCCTAAGGTTATATATAACACCCCACTTCGTACTCTCATTTTCTGCCTTTGATCTTATTCTCCAGCCAAATCCAGCTACTTGTGGCTCTGGAAACTGCCACATTCTCTCTTGTTTCTATGCTTTCAACCTTAATATTTTCTCTGTCGGGTTCTTTCCATGCAAGTTTGGCAATAATTTCTTCCTTTTCCTGTTGCCTTTCTCCCTCTACCATTGGCAGGTTTGGAAACTTCTTTTTCTGGGTCTCAAAGCTCCTTGATACAATCATAATACGACTGACACCACCTCCTGTTGTGTTTGTCTTTACCTGACTGTCTTCTGCACTGTACTGTGAGCACCTTTGGTTTAAGGACTAATTCTTCACATTTTATTTTATTTTATTTTATTTTATTTTATTTTATTTTATTTTATTTTATTTTATTTTATTTTATTTATTTTATTTTATTATTATTTTTAAAATATAATTTATTGTCAAATTGGCTAACATACAATGTGTAAAGTGTGCTCTTGGATTTTGGGGTAGATTCCTGGGGTTCATTGCTTACCTACAACATCCAGTGCTCATCCTCAATGCCTATCACTCATTTTCCCTTCTTCCTCACCCCCCCATTCACCCTCAGTTTGTTCTCTGTATTTGAGATTCTCTTATGGTTTGCCTCCCTCCCTCTCTGCTTGTAACTATTTTTCCCCTTCCCTTCCCCCATGGTCTTCTGTAAGTTTCTCAAGACCCACATATGAGTGAAAACATATGATATCTGTCCTTCTCTGACTGACATATTTCACTCAGCATAATACCCTCCAGTTCCATCCGCATTGCTGCAAATCAGGCATCCCTGATTCTTCACCTTTATAACTAAGCATCTGTGGTGTGCCTTGTATGTAAGTAGAAGCCTAGTAAATGCTTGTTGATTGAATAAAGAGGGTGAAAGATATCTGTGGCTTGAAAGGGGAGAAGATGATAATTGGAAGCTTTGTGCTGATTTTTTTAACAATACTTTGAGGTTTGCAGATTTGGTTTTCTCCTCTTCAATTCCTAGAGGCACTGGCTTTCCGTATTCATAATATTCCACATGGCAGTGAATCCACAGTATTTCCTGAAGATTTCTGGTTTGCCTGGCCCTGCATTATGTTCTCTAAGGATTACCAAGACTGAGGCCTTAGTCTCCACCCTCAAAACATGCATAATGGAAATGGGGAATTAAAACCAGGTCGTGGCATTAGTGAATGCCAACTTGGTTGCTGCTGATAGTTGTGAGAGAGGAGAGAAGAGGCAGAAAAGGCAGTTGGCAAGTGCTTTGTGGAGAAGGTGGCAATTAAGCTGGATGCTGTGAAGAAGTCATTTTCTCTTCTAGGTGGTGGTAGTTCTATTTCTGGTGAGTTTCTTATCTCGGAGTCTGTTCATAACACAAGCCCTTCAGCATCATTTCTGCTCACTTACCAGAACAGTCTTGTTACTCACAGGTGATTTGTCTGCCTGTAGGTGCCTGTTAAAGGGTAACACCTAAGGGAACAGGTGTGTGACACTCCAAAGAAATGGAAGGCGAGAAACAGAGTATCCAACCTTAATTCTCAAGTACAAATTAGTTTCATAGGATTCAAAACCTTTATTCCAGAAATCATTGAACGGAGAGTTTTTTTTTTTGTTTTGTTTTGTTTTGGGAATAAGTTTTATTATATTCATACTAGTTAAAAAGTCATAGTTTGGGGCGCCTGGGTGGCGCAGTCGGTTAAGCGTCCGACTTCAGCCAGGTCACGATCTCGCGGTCCATGAGTTCGAGCCCCACGTCGGGCTCTGGGCTGATGGCTCAGAACCTGGAGCCTGTTTCCGATTCTGTGTCTCCCTCTCTCTCTGCCCCTCCCCCATTCATGCTCTGTCTCTCTCTGTCCCAAAAATAAATAAACGTTGAAAAAAAAAAAAGTCATAGTTTGATTTGGGGGAACTAAGGCTTCAGAAATGGTTGTAAGTATTTAATGCTTATGTGCCTTTTTCCTCAAATGCAGTGATTCTCAAGTAGATAAGCTCATTCCGGAACAGTGGAGGAGAAAGGAATTCTGTGTGCACAGAAAGTAGGGTGAGGTATCTCTTCATTTGATCAGTTTGTGTAAACATATTCCCTTCTACCAATATTCTTTTCACTTGAGGGTTCAGATTGCTACTGTTTGGCAGGAAGGGAGAAAGAAATTCTCTTAATAGAATGTGATTTAATATGTTGAATGACCGTTGGTGCTGTGTCAGTCTGCTTGGGAAAAGAATTTGAAGCAATGTAGATGAGTTAGTGTATCTGGTTGTAAAAACATTTCAGGCATCTTTTGAAAGTAACACTAGACCCTTGCTTTCCATTTCCCCAAAGTTGCTTCTCATTGAAATGTTTCTCCTTGTAGGAATGAATCAGGGAATAACTGGCCCCAGACTCTCATTTGCTGCTGCTTTTGCTATGTCATGCGGTGCCCTAGAGACAGGGCATGAGGCCCAGAGAGCAGAGGGCCAGGATCCAGCCTCCTGAAGCCAGGAAGCTGCTTGCGTCTGACTCACTGCTGAGGTTATCCTGTTCTGCTTCAGAACTGATCCTATTTTGCTACTTCTAGCCAAGCCTTGAATTGGCAGCTGTCTTACAGGTACATGTTCAGGAGTTCCCAGGGAAGCTGGAGCTCCAGCCCCTTATTCTTGGGCATATTTGCAGAACAGAACTGGATGGATCTGAACTGTGCAGACATAGAAAGAGAAGTAGCTTTAGTTTCAAAGTGGACTGTGTCCCAGAATGAAAATAAATCAGAAGGAAATCCTGGTGGTCTATCAGCGGGTTATGGTTTATTTGCCTGAAAACTGGCCCACGTATGTGCGGCTGAGTTACTCCAATTAGCTAGACACTTTTGTGGTGAAGGGCTGTGGAAAAAGTGACTTCACTCAAAGAGGAATCCTCCAGCCTTCTACGTTCCGCGTTTGTGAATGGGCACTGAGCACGGCTTCACAGGGACACTTAGACCAAGGAGGAGACCTGCCGCCAGAGCTTGCATTCATCTCTTGTTTCAACGCACCTTTCTCGACGACACACTTAGGAAAGAAAAAGCTCAGAAAACTCTCCTCTACCAGAATCTTCTGCCCATGATAATCCTGGCATTCCCTCCTAACTGCCCCCATAAAGAATTCCTTTTTCCAGCCATCACTGCCATCTGTAACTCCTACTTTCCTGAATTCAACTTTTCTAGCTCTCCATTTCTAAGATTCTCTCTCTTCGCCTGAGTTGTAAGCTGGGTCAGAGTTAAATAAGAATTATCTCTTACAATCAATTTTCAAGGTTAGCATCTTGGGATCTAGCTTAATCAGAGGCCAGAATTTCTCTTGTACTTCATTATGAGTAGGATTGAAATCTAAGATGGTTTTCTGAGAGCAAGATCCTTGCTGTTCCTGGCGTTCACGCAGGCTTTTCTTCTAGGACCGTGGCTGGGTTTTGGCCCTCCAGGTTGTGTATCATCTGCTTGATAGTTGTTGATCAACTATTGTGACCCATCATCTATAAAATCAAGGCAAAATCAGTGCCTCTTAGTAGAATATTTCTGCCTCTGCAAGGCAGCCTGGAGCAGTTAATATTTAATGGGGACTGTGAATGTGGCCGACGGGTCCAGGCTCTGACAGGTGCTGTTCAGGTACGTTATGGTAGATGGGAGTGCCGTGAAAGTAAGAAGACCAGTTGAGGAAAACAGCTGCTGATGTGAGCTCTTTTTCATCTTCTCCATTTTTCCACCCCAGCCTATAATGTGTGCAAACGATACTAAATGTATTTCATAAAATGGTCCTCTGTGAATGAATAAATCATGCAATCCATTTAAAAAATGCTTTTTAGTTGTGGTTTAAAGTCATCCCTGCAGTCACTGCAGAGGCCTGATTCTTATATAACATCCTCCCTAATCTTCACAGGGAGATGGAAGTTTCTCTATGTCTGGGATTTTAATAAATTGAACTATTAGGTTGTAATCTAAGACGCCAGCTCAGAAGACAAGGTCCCTTTAGAGTTGTTTATTTTTTTTCAACGTTTATTTATTTTTGGGACAGAGAGAGACAGAGCATGAACGGGGGAGGGGCAGAGAGAGAGGGAGACACAGAATCGGAAACAGGCTCCAGGCCCCGAGCCATCAGCCCAGAGCCTGACGCGGGGCTCGAACTCACGGACCGCGAGATGGTGACCTGGCTGAAGTCGGACGCTTAACCGACTGCGCCACCCAGGCGCCCCGTAGAGTTGTTTAATTTATTATGCACTAAGTGGTGACTAGCAGTGTCTTAAAGAGGCTTCAGGTGACTGGAAAGTGAGAGGTTGGCCACTTTGGGGCTGGTGTACTGCTCTGAATTGTTCCTGAGGTTATCCTTGATTTACAACTGTGTTCCTTAGACATTAGGAAGTCATTGTGGCCACAACTGAGGCTTTCATCTTTCATTGGAACTGATTTTATTGTATTTTCTTGTGGGGGAAACACCCCTCTCTATGTATTATCATGATTTAGTTTAAGCATTTTTGGTTAAAAGCAAAAACAAAAAATTTAAAGACAGGACCCCTGAATAATCTCAGGGTAAATTATAAATATAATTTTGGATTTAATTTGATTGTATAATCAAATGATGCCATATAATTATTAATGGAGTGGTTTGTTTTTTTTCAATCTTCTGTGTATTTGTTTGGAAGTTCATGTTATTTTTTTTTTTTTTCTTCCCTAGGTGACAGTCCGAACCTTCCTAAGGAGGACACTCCTACCAGTAATCTAGATTCACTTTCCTCCCCATCTCCCACGACTGCAGCTGTCCACGGGCCTCCTGGACCAGACAAAAACCACCTTCTCACAGATGGGGGCAGCTTTGGGGACTGGGCATCCCCTGTGTAAGTAGCTGTGTGTCTCTTTGGTGCTGAGGGAAGGAGGACTGGGACCTTCATTTTGAAGTTTATGTGCTGCATCGGTACTGAAGTGTTGGGTCTGAGGACCTCTGTTCTCTAATCAGTGGGACCACCTGAGGAAGCAGGACACATGAAAAAGGCCTTTCTTGACAGTTTTCTGAGTTCCCCATGTGGAAAAGTGGATAGGAGCTGTTTCAAATCTGTTTTGAGTTTAATTTGTGGCAGTTTTGGCTTACACAGAGGAAATTTATTATTGTCCTGCTCAGATACTCGGATGTCCTCTCACCAGCAGCGTAAACTTTTAGACCTAGGATAGTGTGTGCATTGTGATCAATAGACTCTTGAAACTGTCAGTAGAATGATATTTTAGTTGTTTGAATTTTCAAGAGCTTTATGCCAGTGTTCTCTGTTTTCTCCATAACATGCTGCATACTTGACAACTGGTGAATGAAATATCTGATTTTGTCATCTCAGTTTGGCTTAGTGCCAGGCGTGTGCAGATCAGCTCAGGTATATTAGGACAAATATACCAAAACAAACAATACCATGGTCCTGGTTTGACTACATGGTTTGTCTTTCTGCGTTGACCAAGCTGTGGAATAAATGCGGATTGGTGGTGGGATGGGACATCAAAAGAGTGTCAAATTACAAACAAATGCTCAGAGAACAAAAACAAAAAAAGAATCCCACTAATAATTACATGCCATTACTTGATTAGTCTATCACATTACATCCGAAAATACATTTTACAATTCAGCCTTGAGAGTATTTGGGCGTCTTGTCTTCAAAGTTAAAAAACATTTTTTTTTTTTTTTAAATCAAAGTTGCCTAAAATAAGTCAGATATAATGATGTCATCTGACCCTAGCTAGGCATTCTTGGGACTTTAAATGGAATCGGAAAGTGTTCTTCACATTACTCGGCTTTTTATAGTTACTGCTGGATTCACATGAAATCATTATGAACTTATTAAGTATTAAAAGGCTGGGAGACATTTGGTATGCTAAAATTTTGGGGTGACCTAAAGACTTTGAAAATGTAACTGAAAGTCCATGTGGAACTCAAAATATGGAAGCATTCTCCAGATGAGATTTATCCCCCCCCCACCAAGATTGTAACACATATATATTTAAATGCCGAAGACTGTGTATTGTGGACTTAAATTGCAAAGTACTCGAACATGCTTGTCATTTTTACTATTTTTTTTTTCCAGAATAAAAATACTCTTTTCACTTTAGTGCTCCAAGCACCAGTGAAAGTGGTTACATAGGAACCTAGAATCTAATCCTGGGCACTCTGGGGGTAGAATTTGCATGGGTGCGTGTGGGTGCATGTGCATGTGTTTAAGCAAAAACCAGATTTCTAGTTATTTCTTTCAGTAAGTGTGTATCATAGTGGAGAATAGTTTAGTTAGTCCTACTTCTTCCGGAGTGGTTCTGTGGGAAAGTGACATTATAAGCCATGATATAGCCAATGCTCAATTCATAGCACGTTCATGCCTGAAACGTGAAGAGCTTGATATTTTTGGTCATAAATCAAACGAGGAGTGAATTCCCCAGCTTCCTATTCATACAAATTTTAAAATGTCATGGAAAGCACTCCGACACTGAGAGGCCAAAAAAGCAGGGGAGAAAATAAGTAGCTGAAACAAGTCTGGAAAGATTTGTGTTATAATTTGGACTTCCTCCTACTTCAAGAATTTGGTTCTTTCTGTGTAGTGGATAAAATGTATGTATATTTCTCTGAATTATATAGAGTGTTCCTTGTGTGTCTTTTGAGGGATTTTCTTCTAAGCATATTTCAGTCCAGATTGATCATGAAGCAAGGAATGCATCTCAAGCTTGAGCACACATCAGGATCACCTGGGGGGCTTGTGAAGCCCCCACTGCCAGCCCCTTCCCAGAGTGACCCTGAGGTTTGAGGGCCAATCTCTGAGCATGCATTTCTAGCAGAATGCCAGGTGATACAGACAAATGTCCCCCTGGTTCCAGGCATGTGTGGTTGTAAACAGCTTCCCTGAGGAGTGCAATCAGGATAAGTGATACCTCTTCTTCACTTTATTTTCTTTTACGTCGTCTGGGATGGTGTGTTCCTGTCTTCAGGTCCCCCTCTGTGGCTCCCCCATACTTTCATTCTCTTTGCCTGAAATATCTCCCCCCTTCTTTGCTCAAGGCAATCTGACTTATCTTTAGGGTCTAATTTAGTTTCCACTCTAAAGAAGCTTTCTCTAGCTCTGTAGTCTACAGGAAGATTCTAAATATCTTTCTCTGTCTATACCCAATAATGGACATTGGGAAAATACTGCCTTCTAGTATTAGGTAATATTTACCTTTTAGTGTTAGTTGATATTTAAGTGGTATATGTGTATGTGTATGCGTATCTATATACTCACAACAGTGTCTCTGCCTGCCTGCCCATTTATGTATTTTAGTTGGTGCAGGCTATAATAACAAAAATACTGCGAGAGCTTATTTATTTACTTCTGCTTAATGACAGAAATTTATTTCCCACAGTTCTAAAAGTTAGATTTCCAAGATCAAGGTGTCTGCATGGCCGGGTTCTGGTGAGAGCCTGCTTCCAGTTTGTGGAGTGCTTGCTGGCTTTGTGACTCTTCTTATAAGGACACTAATTCCATTCATGAGGATTCTACTCTCAGTACATCACTGAATTCTACTTACTTTCCAAAGACCCCACTTCCTAATAGCATCACATGTGAGGAGGTAGGATTTTAACATACGAATTTTGGAAAGACACAAACATTCAGTCCACAGTACTATCTTTCCCTCATTCCAAGATAGATTATAAAAATTATTGATGATAGAAATTGAGTTTTATACTCTTCGAACTTTTTAGTGATCTTAACGTAGTTATTAAAGTAAGAAATAGAACATTATGCATTTATAAAAATGGTCTCCTTTTGGAAATCTTTCTTTCTGTATATCACTGAATGTCTGTAAAGTAACTGTGTTTCATTTTTGCTCCGTCTTCCTTCTTCCTTGTAGAGATTAACAGCTCTTCCTCCAGGAATTTCACAGAATTAATCTCACCATTTTCTCTTTAGAGCATTTTTCTTTGTTTCCTTACCATTTGTAAATTTGTTTCTCATTGTGTGGTGTTTTTGTTTCTTTTTTTTTTTTTTTCCAATCCATGATCTCTGCACACAAACTATACAGTATTGAATAGAATAGGCTCTGAGTAAATACTGATTAAGACTCCTTTTAATGAAACTAAAATTGCTGTGGGGTCATTAAACCTCTACCGAGGGCTTTAAAAAAGGAGGCAATGCCTGGACTGCCTGGTTTTAATCCAGGGTAGTGATTCTATATTACAAAACATACACTTGCCTAATCTCATGTCCTGAAAAATCGACAACTGTATATGGATCACATAGGACCCCGGTAGCTCGGCTGGAAAGAAATGCCATGACCCTAGCCACCGGAAAGCACATTTGCAGAGGGAAAGCTACAGCAGCAGAGATTCTGATCGGGGCAGTGTGTAAATACAGAAGTAGCCTCTGACAGGTAGAAAACAATACAGCAGAATTGGATTTCTTGGGTTTCTGCTGATGTTTATGACTTGTGGGTATTATTCATTGCAGTCAATCAATCTGGAGCTATTACTTACCTGTACACTCAGTAAGGTGATGGGTGACTTCATTGCCAGTGAAGAATTGCTAGCTCAGTCTCCTTGGGGGACATTACATCATAGGTCAAGGTATTTCAGATGTTCCGAAGTCATTTTTTTTTTTTTCCAATAAAGTAGTTTTCTCTGAACAGATTTTCTTCCATTGTAAATGATGGAACAGGTTCTTGACAAGTAATCCTTTTAGGTTCCCAGCCCCAAAAGAAATTCTCTTGTAAGAAATAGCAGCCATTGCTATCTGCTTCCCCCAAGATTTCAAATGAAAAGGAACAAACTCCTTTTGTGCCCGCACTTTCCCACCTTCAAGATGGCGGCATCATAGAATAGTTTTTTGTAGCTGGGAATGTTGGTATCCCAAGGTATGGTTCACTGTGTGCTCTGGCAGGCCAGGCGGGCAGTAGATCCTTCTGTCCCATCTGATTAGAGGCTTGGCTTAGTTTATGCTGAATATTAAGAAAGTCCTAACCCATCTTTCCCAGTTGCTGCCCAGAGCTCCTCTTGTGCAACAGATTCATGCCTACCCAGACTTGATGCTGGTTGCTTGAAACCATCTGACAGTAGATTCCCACTCTCATTTACAGCCTTGGGCTGCATGTCATCTGTAGGCTTAGTGTTGCACTCACTGGTAACCATTTGTATTCTTATCAATGAAATCACTTGCTTCGTTTGAGTTGTGCAAATAGAGGTCCCATAGACAACTACTTGGCATTTTAAATTACTTGACTGTTGGTTCCATGATTGCTTTTTGGAAGTTGATGAAAACATTTGGTGGGCGATCTCACAGTACCTTTGAAGTTTGATTTGTGCCTTGGTGTACCATGACAAACCATGAGTGATTTGTGTGAAGTTTGGAAAACTAATCACCTTAAAACAACTTTTAACAGATGTCTGTGAAATTTGGCATACACCTAGAAACTCTAAGATCGCGGTCATAGGTAAGCTTTGTCTCCACCTCCTCTTCCTCTCATTTTCTTCCCATTTACTGTCTTTTCCACCCCTTCAGGGAGGGCTACTTCAACCCCATCACTTCTTGATTTTACAGCTCCCAACCCTTCTTGGGCCAGGGGCAGTCAGTTCACCCTAGAATTGGTATCTCATGTGTTTCCCTCTCTTGAAATGATCATTGTTTAAAAAGAAAATAAGGAATTTATCTTTTAAAACTTTTTCCCCCCACATCTGTTTTTTTTTTCCCCTGACTTGACTAAAATGAACACAGAGTACTATTGTAGCAAAGGGAAGAAAGCTCTGTAAATTTAAAAAGATCTGGCAAAGGACAAATCGCCCATCATAGGAATTTCCAGCATTGTTAGTGGTTAATGGGGAGATTGTAGCCTAATAAGTGCATTGCTTTCCTCTGCTTACCTGTAGGCTGGCCCTGGTAATAGAACATGGTAGGTTATATTGACTGAGATCTCTAGGATAGCTAGTGCCTTCATATGGAAGGGTGTCCTTTTTGGTGCCACGTAGTGTGAGGAGTGAACTGGAAGCCAGGCCCCCTCCCACTCCCCCCTCTCCCCTCTCCTTACCAAAGTGACTAGCAAAGTCCCCGGGTGGATTCAGAAAGATTGAAGCCTAAGATAAGATGGCTCAAGTGAAGGCAGAATGGAGCCAAATGAGCAGGGGGAGCCAAATGAGCATGGAGCTCAAGGCCTTGCCTTGAGCCCACAGCAGACTTTTAAATTATGCTCAGGGGCACCTGGGTGGCTCAGTCGGTTGAGCGTCCGGCTTCGGCTCAGGTCATGATCTCACAGTTTGTGAGTTTGAGCCCCGAGTCGGGCTCTGTGCTGACAGCTTGGAGACTGGAGCCTGCTTTGGATTCTGTGTCTCCCTCTCTCTCTGCCCCTCCCCTCCTTGTGTTCTCTCTCTCTCTCTCTCTCTCTCTCAAAAATAAACATTTAAAACAAAAAAAAATAAAGGCCCTTTTCTCAGAGGTTTCTACAAAAGAGGTTCCTACACTGAGAGGAAGAGGAGGTCCAAGCTGAGTCCCCTTGGAATAAACACAGTAACCAGGAGTAATAAGACAACTTCAGGCCAACCCCTAAGGCTTCCCCAGGACTACAGAGGCTATTTCCCTGAGCTATTTAGTAAGGAGCTTATGTAACTGATGAACCAGGAAGTCAGGTCAACTTAAACTAAGAATATCAAATTAGGTTCTCAGAGGGAAGGAAAATCCAAACAGGCGGCCACCTGGAGCTCCAAGGGGAACGGGAACTGGGTTTTAGTATATGTGATACCTTGAAACCTCGCAGCAACCCAGAGGGGCAGATGCTGTTATTCCCTTTCAAGAGATAATCCTGCTAGGCCTTGATTTGTTTAAATAATTTATATAAAGTCTCCAAGGTTCTAAGAGCAGAATGAGGATATGAAAGCCCATCCTAACTCTAAAATCAATGCTTTACCAGCCTAAACTCTCTTCCAATTTACAGAGAACTCAGGACGTCCCTGACTACACTTTGATATTAAGGCACAGGCAACCAATCCATGCACAGAAAATGATAAAGTATAACAACAAAAACCAATGAAACAAATAATAATGAGAGGAATTCATTGTTTTCTCTGAGTGTTAAGCAGGACAAAAGCTATAACAAAATTCAGACATGTGTCTTCATTTTGGAAAGTCAACTTTTCATTATGGGGCTTTAAAGTTAATGTGAGCAATCAACATTATCAACTGAAAATGAAACCTTTGGATTTCAGTACCCATAAGTGACAGCACAAAGGAAGACGTGAATTAGGCCACATGCAAATCCGAGTACACAATACAAATACCAAAAATATCCTAGGAAGACAACACGGATACGTATGGAAGGATGTGAGCACGTTAGGCAGTTGGTATGGCATCATTTCTGTACAGACTTGGAGAGAAGATTCAAGGAAATATCTGGGACAAAAATTGTACCCCCAAAAATGAATGTGAGCAGACATTTATGGCTGGTGGTCAAGTATGTGGGTCCTGTGATTAGCTTCAAGACCTTTACTGAAGTTAAAGAGACAACTGGATATCACATTACTCGTTAAAAAATTATGAATGCTGCTCTGTTGCAGACTTTCAGATTTCCAAGCCTCTCAGTTCTGTTGGTGGGAAGGGATGCCCTCCTCCTCAAATCTCGGCAAAAGGTGTGGCATGATGAACATGCAGCAATCAGATTCAAGTGTTTATTCCCCACAGATAATCCTAAACCATAGCCACCTGACCTAATGTGGGATCAGTGCTCCCTCTTCAAAACAAGGGCACAGCCACTGTTATCTCACTGGGTTTCAGATCCAGGGGAAACCCACACTTCAAACAATGCTCGCATATACAACGAGGTCATTTCAATCCTTACAGTAAGTCTAAGGGCACCATGATCACTGGGGCAGACAGCTCAGGGACAAACTCTACCTCTGTCCCTTATTAGTCTTGTGGCTTGGGGCAATTTTCCTACCTCTGTATGCTTTGGTTTCACTATCTTTAAAAATGAAGATATATCTACCTGACTGGGTTAATGTAAGGATTAAGATGAAATACCATTTTATAAAGTGGCTAAAACAAAGTCTGGTGGTCCCCAGTAATTAATGCTCCTTTGTCCTCCTGGGAAATGCAAGAGACTAAGTACCCAATCAAGCCTTCTCTGCAGCCTCTAAGCACCAGCCACTGATGAAAAAAAAGCTTCTACTCCCTCTAAGTCCCCAATCCCCCAAAAGAGAGTCCAGAAAGGAGCCAACTTCTGAGCATAAAAATTTTTTTTGTAGTGTTTTTATTTATTTTTGAAGGAGAGAGACAGAGCATGAGCGGGGGAGGAGCCCTAACACAGGGCTCAAACTCATGATCTGAGCTGAAGTCAGACACGCAACCGACTGAGGCACCCAGGCGCTCTGTAAAGGGCCTTTGCGTATTGCATGACCAAGGCATGGGGCACCTGCTGGGACCCAGTCCTTCTGTAGATTATTTTGAGCACTATGGGTAGCTCTCCCATTACAACACATTACTCATAAAAACAGCTTGTAAGTAACTGAAGGATTTTTCTTAGCAGAGTAATGTTGTACCCCTTTGGAGCTGCGCTTGGTAGCTCCCATTTTATATGTTCAGGCTTCACATTGGGTGGCAGCTGTTTTCCACATAAGAATTGAGCTGGCAGAAACATTTTTGTCAGTTATCCTGCAGGACCTCAGTGCCAAGACCTCTAATGCCCCATGATTTTCTGAAATGAAGCTTCAGTTCCTTTTCTGTTCAGCTATCAAGCTAAAGTTCAACCTTCTTACCTGATTCCAGTGATCATCCGGAAGAAAGAAAAATGGGATTCAAGGAACACTATTTGAGCAAAAGAATAGTTAGAGATGTAATTCTAAGACAGTTCTTTTATAGTAAATCCCAAGAAAATGATCGCCCTTGGAGTGACCTTTGTAAGCTGTATGATGACCGGGTGGTGGTGTTCTTTCTCCTTAAGGAGGGAACTCTCCAGAAGCCTTAGTATCCCACAGTGGGGAGGACTGAGTGTTCAGTGTGGCCGTGTCTAACTTCAAAAGGCTTTGTCTTATCTATGCTCCAGTGATTTCCTGTGGTGCTCTTTCTCCTCTCCCTGCCCACACCCCTCCTGCAAAAAACTTTCTACTCAAGGCTGATCAAGCTAATTGCTTTTATGTGCTGGCTTGATGTGTTGTTGTCTCCCCCGTGCATGGGAGGCGATCATGAGCAGTTCGTCAGGAGAGCTGCTGCTGCGGGCAAGCCCTGGGCCTTTGCAGAGCGGCTTCTGGTGCACACCTGGGAGCCCCATGCCACACAGCCAGTGGAGACGGAGGGGGCAGGGAGCAGGGGCTTCTCAAGCCTGGGGAGTTTGCCATCACTGTTTTCATCCCCCCTAGCTGTCTACTCCAAAGTGGATTCTCATGTGGCTCATCTAATGCAGGGATTAGCACACTGTGGCCCACTTCTACCGGTTTTCATACATAAAGTTTTATTGGAACACAGCCACCCCGGCACTTACGTTTTGTCTGTCACTGCTTCTGCACAGCAGTGATGGCAGAGTTGAGAGACCCAACTGTATGGCCTGCAAACACTAAAGTGTTTACTCTCTGGCTCTTTACAGAAAAAGTTTGTTGACTTTTATCTAATCTATAAATAAAACAAACCATTTTGGGGAAAAAAACCAGAACAACTTTTCTTAAAACCCAGTTTCTGGCACCTGGGTGGCTCAGTTGTTAAGCATCTGACTTTGGCTTAGGTCATGATCTCATGGTTAATGAGTTCGAGTCCCACATCACGTGAGCATGAGCCCCCTCCAGGTAAGCCCTGCCTCTGTCTCTCTCTCAAAAAAAAAAAAAAAAAAAGAAAAAGAAAAAGAAAAAAACACCCCAGTTGTATCAAGTGAGATTAACTGCCTTAAGATGGGCAGTGCAGGTGATTTTTAAATGTAACCCTTACTAATTTTTTCTTGTCACTTAACCAAGCAAAAGGTTTCCTTATGGTTTTTGGATGTCTTCAAAGTGTGATCCTAATTTCAAAAGGTCTTTAGTGTTTGACTGAATCAAGAGTTTGTTTGGGGTTCTTTTTTATTTTTTACAACCTATTGTTAAAAATAAAAATTTTAGGGGCACCTGGGTGGCTCAGTCGGTTAAGCATCCTACTTCGGCTCAGGTCATGATCTCACAGTTCATGAGTCTGAGCCCTACATTGTGCTTTGTGTTGACAATGTGGAGCCCGCTTCAGATCCTCTGTCTCCCCCTCTCTGTCTACACCTCTCCTGCTTGTGCTGTCTCTCAAAAATATATAAACCTTTAAAATAAAATAAAAATTTTATTTTGAAATAATTTTAGATTTACAGAAAAGCTACACGGAGTTCCTCTAGACCCTTCACCCAGCTTCCCTTACTGTTAACATCTTACGCAGAGCCACGGTAGTTTTATTAAGAATAAGAAATTCAGGGGCGCCTGGGTGGCTCAGTCGGTTAAGCGGCCGACTTTGGCTCAGGTCATGATCTCACAGTCCGTGAGTTCGAGCCCCGCGTCGGGCTCTGTGCTGACGGCTCAGAGCCTGGAGCCTGTTTCGGATTCTGTGTGTCCCTCTCTCTGACCCTCCCCTGTTCATGCTCTGTCTCTCCCTGTCTCAAAAACAAACATAAAAATGTTAAAAAAAATTTAAAAAAAAAATAAGAAATTCACATTGGTACAATTCTGTTAACTGTAGACTTTCTTTGGATTTCACTAGTTTTTCCACTCATGCTCTTTTCTTCCAGGGTCTGTTCCAGGATACCATATTGCATTCAGCAACTTTTTTTAAATGATGACATCCACTTAATATCTGTGGGTTTTTTCTCTTTGATATAGTTTATACGTTGTCTTCAGGCAAAGAAAATGATTTGTTAGTGATGATGGAACCCTGAAAAGCACAGGTGAGATCTGCCTGCAAACTACCTGATGCTGGTAATACAGGCTTCACTTCCTGAGTGTTCACTTGCTTCTGGCCCTGCGCAGTACTTCCCACCTAGCATCCCACTTAAGTCTTTTGGCCACTTCACCTGTTAATGATTCCTTTCTTTTCAGTGAAGGAAGCTGAGACCAGGGAGTGTGACACTCATGCAAGCTTTAGTTTTGGGTGACCCTCAGCCAAGGCTAACAGTGCCACCGTACAGCAGCCTCCAACAGGCATTCTGAAGTCATTCTCTTGCTCCTGGCCACGGCCTCTAGCGAGTGAGAAGTGTCGTCTGTGTTTACAGAAAAAGGAGACAGCATAAGGAGATTAGCCACAGCTGGCTTTGGAACCCAGGTCCCTCTTTGGAATGGTGGCACTCACTGCACTTGCAGTTGGTGTAATCACAGTGCTTCAGCACACGGTCCTGCCCGCTGAGTAGGTCTGACTCCCCTCCTTCTCCATTCTTCTCCTTGTATTCTGTTCCAGCCACCCGGAAGAATGTGAGGGTGTGAGCGCCATGCAGTCTAGTCAAAACGGAGTTTAGCAGCAACATGACCTCTTTTAAAATTTTTTTTTAAATGAATTTATTTAATTAGAGAAAGAGAGCGCATGCACAGGGGAGAGGGGCAGAGAGAGAGAGAGAATCTTAATCACACTCCGTGCTCAGCGTGGAGCCTGACATGTGGCTCAGTCCCACTACCCTGGGATCATGAGCTGAGCCAAAATTAAGAGTTGGATGCTCAACCGATTGAGCCACCCAGGTGACCCAACCTTTTTTTTTTTTTTTTTTTTTTTTAATGTTTAGTTAGAGTGCACGAGCAGGGGAGGGGTAGCAGGAGAGAGAGAGAGAGAGAGAGAGAGAAGACAAAGAATCCCAAGCAGGCTCTAACTTGGGCCCTGATCCCACAAACCATGAGGTCCTGGCCTGAGCTGAAATTAAGAGTTGGACCTCCAACCGACTGAGCCACCCAGGTGCCCAGAGCACCAACATGACCTTGAGTGAATCCCTTTTAGCCTTCTGAGATGGTCTTCTCATACGTCTCATGTGGAATGGAAGCATACCTTGCAGTAAGTGAATCAGCATATGCAGATTGTGCCTAGCAGGAGCCTGGGTGTGGACAGGTGATGATATTGACACTGGCAGCATCAGCTCAGGGCAGACACCGCCTCGCCCAGAAAGGCTTCCCAGTGCCCACGTGATGGTTAGATGCTTCCTCCTCCGTTCTCCCAAAGGACCCTGGGCAACTCTCCGCATGGCATTCGTCACACTGTGTTATGATTATCAGCTTGTCATTCTCTACTCACTTGACTGGGCACTCATGGAGAGCAGATGTCACAGTCCCCTGGGTGTCCCCAGGGCCTAGCATGGGGCCTGACAGGTAGTTCTCAGACCGTGAATGATGAGTGAACAAGGTCCATGTCCAGCTCTCCTAATGGGCAGTGAAGGCCTCCTTGCCCAGCACTGGATAATGGTGACTCTCTTGTCATAGGCGCTTGCATTTCTCACTGCTGTCCCCCTCAGTATGCTCATTTGGAACCAAAAACGTACTGGCTGTGGAATTCTCCCTCTCTGGCACTTAAGGAATAATGATGGCATTTATTTGAACAGAGATTTCCCATAATATACCGATCTACAATATTTCCTTCTGTCTTTATTAACATTTTCAAACACTTTTGCCCAGGACAGCTGTTCTAGACTTATGCTGTACGTTTCCCAGGCTGGAATGAAAGATCATTTCACTAATGTGTTAGCTTCTGCTCGGAGACCTTGCAAATGAGGTTTTAAAATCTTTCATTCTGACACAAACTTCTGATGTGATTCTGACATCATATAATCATAGTCAAATATCTTGGTACTTGGGGGATTTAATCGCTTCACACAAGCAATCGTTTCTTGATATGTGCTCTCCCTTTTCTATGGCCTCTGTCACTGCTCCAAGAGCCTGGAATCAGGCACTTGTATCTCCCACGCTGCCCAAAGCCTGACCTGTCTATGTTATGCAAGAAATGTTCATTAGATACAGACGTTCTCTGGTGACTGGTGCAGCTGTTGTCGAATTTTAACAGTTCAGGTCCCGACTCCCCTCCCCCATTTCTGAAATGCTTGTGTTCTGCTGCTGCCAAAAAGTTTTTAATATGCATGGAGCGTAGAGTCTGGTATTGGAAAAGATCGGGTCACAGTTTGAATCAGAAGCGGCACATACTGCTGATTTGTTGCAGTTTATAAATATAAACTGTAAAGTGGATATATACACAGCTACTGTCATAATGTTATGTGTTTGAGGGTTTATTCCTCCTCACTGTGAAAGCTGCAGGGCCTTTCCCTGCAATACAGACTCCAAAGCAACAGTGTGGCTCTTTCGCTTGCTTTCTTTCTTTCTTTCTTTCTTTCTTTCTTTCTTTCTTTCTTTCTTTCTTTTTCTTTCTTTCTCTCTCTCTCTTTCTCTCTTTCTCTTTCTCTCTCTTTCTCTCTTTCTCTCTCTTTCTCTCTCTCTCTCTCTCTCTCTCTTTCTTTTTTAATGGAAAGAAGGCTCTCGTCCCTTTCACAGATGCACATTCTACTCTCTGCTATGTCTTCCAGCCCTCCACCCGCCCCACCAGGGCACAGACTTCTCTGTTGCCTTAGGGATAGCCAGATAGACTTGCAGCCTAAGTAGTTTCAGGAATGAGGTTCTGAGTGAGCAGTATGAAACCTTTATGTGTCTTTAGTGAAACACTCTTGTTGCCATTTGTTCCTTTTCTTTGAGAAGGAAACATTCCTCCTCAGAGGAAGGTGGGGATATTGGCTCCTGTGCACTGAAAACGGAGAAGAGTTTTACTTTTGGAAGAAGGTTCTTTCAGTTTAGTGCATGAAATTGGGAAGATAGCAAACAGACAGATATTAGTACTTCTCTTTAATTTATTTCTGTTTTGGTAAATGTGGTTTCTGAGCTTTTCAGGAAGAGTTGACTTCGGCCTCCATTTCTGCAAACCACAAGTTGGCTCTCAGGAAATATGTGGCATTTAGGTACTTTTTTGAAATTGGTAGCAGCTCATCATTAAATAGAATTGGTGGTTTGTGATCAGGCCAGTCTTACTCATCAAAAATTTGTAAAGGGGCAGCAGGAAAAAGAATATACTTTTTTTTTAATGCTTAACTCAAAATATTGTGTTATGTTTTAGCAGGTACTAAGCTTTTTATTCTTAGATTACCCATCATTTTTGGTTTAACCCAAAAGACTTTTTTTTTAACTAGGATTCTCCTCTGAACCACAGACTTAAAAAAAAAAAAAAAAAAAAGGGAGGGGATGAGTGTTTTCTCAACTCTCCCAAGGATGATAATGTCAAGAACTTTAAAGTCTGAAATCGTACTCTGCTTACAAGCTACCAGATTTGTCTGCTATGATTTCATGGATTTTGGCAGAAGACACGGGACTCGTGGTGCAAAGACTACTAATTACAGCGGTAGCAATGCTCACATTGCTCACAGTATCAGCTCTTTGACCTTCAGTTAACAAAGGGTGGTGCCCCACGGGTGGAGGATACCTGCATAGAGTGTTCTAAGAGAGGACGGGGGTCAGTTGGTTAAGTGCCTCTTCATTTTGCCACAGGTCATGATCTTAGGGTACTGAGATTGAGTCCTGTGTGGCACTCTGTGCTGAGTGTGGAGCCTAGTTGGGATTCTCTCTCTTCCCCTGCCCCTTCCCCATGCATGCGTGCTCGTTCGCTCTCTTTCTCTCAAAATGAAAACAAACAAAACAAACAAACAAAAAAAAGCAAGAGGAACCCAGAGCTTAGGAAACCCAGATCTTTCATGGTGGTTATTAAAGCCTGCTTTTTTCTCTAGGAGGAGACCCAGTCTCTGTCTTCCCAGGCTGTTTGCCCAATAGACATCCTTGTAAAGATAGTCTAGGACAAAGGCAGAAGTGCAGAACACAAGAAACCCATCAAGAATTGTCTCCTACCACATAGGTAGCTGGAACTATTCTAAATATATAGGAGAGATGTGACTGATATACATGATACCCTAGGGCTTAATTCTCTTCTAGGGCTCAGGCTAAGAAAAACGGAGTCCTTTGTCTAGGTGAGGGGGGGAGTGGGGGCTGCCATTTCCAAAATGCCCAGTGTTTCTGTCAAATGTATTAAAGAAGAGAAAGAGACTATCAGAAATTTAATTTATTTGGGAAAATATAAGTAGTATATTTTAACCATTAAATACAGCTGACCCTTGAACAGGTGTGTTTGAACTGTCCAGGTCCACTTAGGTGTGGATTTTTCTCAATAGAGTACAGTGGTGTAACTGTCTTTTCTCTTCATTACAATTTTCTTAAAAACATCTTTCCTCTAGCTTACTTTATCGTAAGGATACAGCATATAATACATGTAACATACAAAACGTGTGAATTAACTGTTATTGGTAAGGTTTCCAAAGGTCAACAGTAGGCAACTAATGAGGGTTAAGTTTTTGGAAAATCAAGAGTTATATGTGGATTTTGGACGGCATGGGGGTCTGTACCCCTAACCATCACATTGTTCAAGGGTTAACTGTAGTTAAAGAAAAGTTTTTGATCCCCATTACAAAAACAAAAAACCCCAAAACAAACAAACAAACAAACCCCACACCAAATTCTGAAAAGTAGGAGGTGATTTAGGTAAAGCAGCTTATGCTGATCATTTCTTGCTTTCAAAAAGATACGGACAGTGTGCTTTTGGGAGACACCTATGAAACATATTGCTGTCTGACCTCTGTTGGCTGAAGTGAGAACTCATTTTAGGACTCTGTTTATTTAATCACTTTATGCCTTATCCTCACTCCTCCTTGCGGAAGAAGCCTGTGAAAAGTTTCTTGTATGCAGCCAAGCACCTGCTCTGTTTGTTTCCCAGACTTTGTTTTACTACATGGGTCTCTTATTTCATAGGACTTCCCATTCTCCAGGTAACTTCTTATGCCTCCTCTCCATAGAGATTGTTCCCAGACTTGGGTTTTGCTGCCTGTTAGGAATATTCCACCTCGCAAAGTTTGTGCCATGTGGGATTCTGAAATCCAAAGGAGAAGTAACTGGGTCAGGCTTCTGAGCTATTGTGGGGAAAACCCAGGAAATTGAATACAGAAATGTAAGTCTGAATGGGAAGTCTGAACGGTTATCTTGGTGGCCTGTTGAGTGCTGGATCACATAGCACATCTGTACGTTGAAGGACAACAAAAGGGTCACAGAAAACAAAGGAACAAAAAGGTTAATGTTGAGAACTTGACCCTGAGCCAGGATTGCTGATTCTGAGTCCCTGTTTTGGGACAGGATGGAGAAAGCTGAGCAAAGGGATAGGCCCAAACTTTCTGCACCTGCCGTTCCAACAGTTCTTTCACTTTCCAAAAGGAGTGTTTTTCCTTTACCAAAAAAACAAAGCCATGTTAAAAAAAAAATAATATGTAAAGATTAAGTAGATAATAGCTATAAAATTTATGATCTTCATTTTTTAAGAGCCTTGTAAATATAGTCACATTGTTACTTTATCTTCATCCTGTAGCTGTCCTCCCTCTCAGCAGATGGATGGCCATCATTTAATCACTAGGCTATTTATGACCTGAACGAGTTGATGGGGGTGTGGTAAAACATCTCATCTTCCACCACCACCACCCCAGAAGCACCTTGAATAATTGCTGGGGGATGAAATGGGAATTGTTTGGCTAAGTGTGGTCTTAAATTCTCTGTCAGACCTTCCCTCATCCTCTCCCTTTTGATTAGTAAGACACCATTTAAGGTTCATTTTCTGATAAAGAATTGAGTGACTTTTTTGCTGCTGGTAGTACAGGTCATCTGAGATTTATAGGTTTCTTTGCTTGGTATGAAATAGGTTTTATGACTTCCAAATGAATTGGCTGGATAGGGGGATTGTAAATAAATTGTTCGAAAAATAATGTTTTTTAAATGTGAGCCCCCCTGTCCCCTTTTCTGGGCAAAGGGTAGGAAACCTTCTAGCATACTAAATACCTATCAGGTCAGTAATGCAATATTTCATGTACTTGATTTATAAAATCCAGTTTTAGTTGTAGAATGTCTGAATTGGTTGTTAAGATGTCCGTGGAAGACTTCATGTGCCCAGCACTCTGCCTGGATCTGTAAGGTCTACCGAGAGAGTTAAAGACCTGACTATAACCCAAAGGCAAGAGAAATATCTGAAACAGTCACAGAACAAGGATGGGCCTTCAGAGAAGATCTGTAATTTAGTCCAAAGGAGAAGCATTTGGGCAGGCAGGTCTGGAGCTGAGCCAGGGAAGGGACAGATCAGGGCTGGCAGAGGGGTTGGGGAGCCTGATTGGTGAGGAGAGACCTGAGGCACAGGGTGGGGGACCACTGGGGGAGCAGACATGGAGGGGGTACATTGGGGAGCACACTAGTTCTTGGGTAGGCGGATGGGGCAGACTGGGTCTCAGGTGGCTGAGGGTGGCTGGCCGAGCCAGGTAAGTGGGAGGAATTAGACTGGGGGCTTAGTCAGGAGACCACAGAGGTGACACAGGCATGAAGCGATGAGAAAGGGAGTCTCCTGACACTGAGGAGGAGGTAGAGACGAGAAGAGCGTGGGAGCTCTTGGAAGTAAAAATGGATAGAACTCGATGTTAGCTGTGCTACAGAAGAACGAACCATAGGTAATGCTCAGGAATGTGGAAGGATAAGGAAGCTGCTCATGGAAACTGGTTTTAGCTGAAGAGGGTGAATTTGAGGTGAAGAGCATTTGGGTGTAGCAGCCATTGAATACATGTGTGTTGAGAGTGTAATTGAAATGAGAAACTTCCATCGCTGTGCTTTTAAAGTAAGCTTCATATACTAAGTCACAAGCCTCCAGTGTGAGATAATTGAAACATAATTTAATTCCAATAAACCCATATTTATAGAACTCTCTTTTACATTTAGGCCCCTCCATGAGTCTGTTCACTGACCTTTATACGTTAGCTTTTTTTTTTTTTTTTAATTTGCAAATGAGAGTCAAATGGAAACGTTAAGGTCATCAAAGATTTTTGCTGCTCATGGGTTTCTGTCTCAAATGCTGTCTGTGGTCTGCTCTAGAGGAATCTTGATTCCTGGCTGCAGTTTTTTTCTGAGTTGTTCCATGTACACAACCAGATGAAAAGGCTTTAAACATTAATAGACCATGTCTTGAATTTTTGGAGCTACAGGTAATGAGTTTGACTGTAGATTCTGGCACTTTCCTTAAAAGCAGAAAACACGAGTATCTCAAAAGTCCAAGCAGCTAGTCTTGGCAGTTGGATTCTGGTGTCCTAATTAGTGAACTGATTTGGTGCTAGGATGGGCAAGACTCGATCTCCACAAACCTGGAGAAGGACTAGGCATCTCTACTTTTGGGTTGTGGCTTTTGGGGCTACAAGACCAGGAAGGATACAATGAGAACTCTGTCTCTTCTGGTCATCAGGAGAGATGAGGAAGCTATCATCTTAGCCAATTAGGAATGCAGTTTCATGTATTTGGTGTTCTATTGCCTTTATTACTATTAATCCTGTTCTTCCAACTTCCACCTGTAGCCCCTGCCAGACGCGATCACCCATGGTCCAGTGGCTTAACACGCAGTCCCCGACCACCCCAAGCTGCAGCCCAGCGATTACACCGCCTTCACCCAAGCCACCGCCTTCCCCAGTTTCTCTTCCCACCACCATAGTGGACAAGCCGCCTGAAAGGTACGGGGTTTGGAAAACGATGTGGAAGACAGGCAGCACGCAGAAAGGGCTTGACCAACCTGAGCAGGTTCTTGTGTTCCTCGCGTGGGGCTTGCTCAGGATCTCCCGGCCTCCTGGACCTCGTGGACAACATCGACAACCTTGTCTCTGACTGTGTGTTGGTTCAAGAGCAAGTAGCTTGTTAGGAGAAATTGGCTCTATGTGAGTGCTGCTCGAACCTGCTGTCCTACTCTGTCTTTTTGGTGCCTGTTGTGCATTTATGAAACTGCTTATTTTGGAAGAATTTCTCATCCATGAATATAAAACACACGCTGTTTTTTAAAGGAAAGTAAACTGGGCATTGGGAACAGGAATTAACGTGGCCGTTTAGTGGGCCAGTTGTGCAGGAGCCAGAGGTGCTGGCCCAGCAAGCTCTTCTTCCTGGGGGGTAGGCTGAAGTTCTTATCATCAGCGGCTCCCCCCACTCCAGTGAGGTGGGACGCTTCCTTTGCTGCAGTTTGCATCTGGCTAAACAGCATGTTTTCCATCCTCGCCTGTGTGCTCTTTCCCCAGAAGGGCACAGAGGGTGTTTTGACGAGCGGTGAGAAGCTGAGCCTGAAATGCCTTTTTCAGGCAGAAGGGAGGGGGTCAAACAGGGGAGACCCAACTCAGAACGACAGGCTCCCTCCAGAGTGACGTGGGAAGCAGACTGTCAGTCTTGCCAGATTGATGTCGGCAGCTCACTGCTGAAGTCACTTGGTGTGTGTGCGCCTCTGCCCTTCACCGCCTGGCCTTCTGTCTCAAGATAGTAGTGCCTCCCCTAATAGGTAAACTAGGGGCTTAGGAATAAACACACCCTGTGGCTCTGACAATGCTGAGCGAGAGGAAAGGGCATCCCACCAGGCAGAGAGGACAACTAGGTGAAGAGGTTCATCGAAAGCTTCTCAGAGAAGCTCCCCGAAGAAAGATTTGAATTTGAAACCCATCATTTACTTGAAAATCAAGTGCTGGAGTTCCGCCTGCTGTTCACTTCCCTGCTATTTTTTTTTTCTTTTTCTTTTTTGGAAGGAGTTGTCCCACTGGTGCTATAGAAATGAGATTTGGGAAGGGAGGGTTGGGGTAAGGTGAGGTTTCCCCCTCCCGGTTTCTCATATTTTAATTTGTGTCTTGCACGTTCCCTTTTCAGCGTTGTCAACCGGAAGGCTCGAGCAGTATATCCGTGTGAAGCAGAACACAGCTCAGAATTATCTTTTGAAATAGGAGCAATTTTTGAGGATGGTGAGTGTTAGCGGGAGCTTGGTAGTAGCATGTGTTCTGTCCTCCCCAGAATGTCTGTAATCCAGCCACGGGTTGTGGGTTTGTCAGGAGCACACATCTATCCCTTGACACTTTGGACAGGAGAGAGCTGGCCCCTTTGGCTGCCAGGAACTGAACTCCGGCGGGGGGCTATGGAGTTCAACTTCTGGTTTCATCTTGTTTATTCTCCAACCCTTTTAACTCTTGCGTATCTTCGTTCAGGACATCTTTTTCCTGATGTAAAGAAGCTAGTGCCACTGGGAGTTGGATGCTTCTGATTTGCGTCCTTTGTTTGCTTCTCCCAGAGTCCCCCGCCAAGCCTCCTAAGTGCTTCAGGTTCGCCAAGTCTGAGTTACAGAAGAGTATACTCTTGTCAAAAAATTTGGTTTATAGTTTCTCTTAACCATTCTTAGGCTTTACATGATTTTTTTCATTTGAATAGTGTGTGAATCTCTAGATTTGGGTATTGCCTCTGCATATTGAAACAAGGGTATGGATTTTATCCGAGTCTTTAATATTCATACACATGCATGGAGGATCTGTGCCCAGCTTAATATTTCACAGATTTCTCCTATGGTTCATTGTTTATCTCTTTTCCCCCAGTCTCTTGATATCTTCCTTAACAGCCCTGCTCATCATGAAATTCATTGGTTGCTGTGGAAACAGTGATGCGTGGGGGTGGGACTGCCCAAAAGAGTTCTGTGGAGACAGTGAGGGTCTTAGATGCCTGGAATGTAATGGTCGATTAGCCAGAATGTGTGGAATATATGGAATATAGGAATACAACGCCTAGTGGTATATTGTCAGTAATGTAGCATTTGCTCGTGGTGGTTTTTTAGAAAGGAAGCTAACTGCCTCCTGTAGAGGCATATATATGAAGGACATGTACTCTTGAGAGCCAGGGACTCTAGATAGTGTCAGAAAACAAACACCACCACCAAAACCCTACATATGAAAGAATTATACTCTATGGAGAACTTTTGTTCTTGGAGTTGAAGCAAGATCATTCCTCTATCACCGTAACATACATACCTGTGATTTTGCCAGGATGGCGTGGTACAATAGCCACCTACTCTAGCCCTGTCACATACTGGCATACCATATGGCATGAGGGAATGCTGAGACAGTAGTGTTGAAACCCACTCATCTGAGAAATGATGGTGAATTTGTCCATCGTGTGATTAGATTTGACTGGGAGCCTCTGAAATCCTTTAGACTGTATCATTTGGGAGATATTTACCTTTGTAGAAGGCGTTATCTATTAGGATGCCTTTGGCTGCAAGTAATGGAAACTGACACAAATGGCTAAATTGTCATTAAGACGGATTAGTTCATATAATGATAAGTCCGGAAGGGTTGGTTAATTCACATTCTCAAAGATATCATCAAGACCACAGTGGATCCATCTCTGCTGAACTGCTTGTGGTCACAGTTTGTGGGGAGGGGCCTCTGGCCAGCATCCCCAGTGGGGATGAGATGGCTGCCACAGCCCAGTCATCATCCCTAATAGAAGGAGGTGGCTCAGTTGAGCATCCAACTTTCAATTAGTCGTGATTCTAGGGGTTTGGGATTGGACCCTGTATTGGGTTCCACACTGAGCATGGAGCCTGCTTGAGATTCTCTCTCCCTCTCCACCCCCCACTCGCTCTTGTTCTCTCTACCTCCATCCCGCCCTCAAAAAAAGAAAGAAAGAAAGAAAGAAAGAAAGAAAGAAAGAAAGAAAGAAAGAAAGAAAGAAACTTTTCTAGAACTTCTTTCCTAAGTTACCTGCTCTGATGTTTCAGTAGCCAGAACAAGGTCATGTGCCCACCTTAAACCCATCACTGGCAAGGACTTAGGGCAGTCTGAACCACACTGGGTGCAGGGACACCTCCTGCGCGTGCACACACACACACGTATGTATATACACGTATACATGTGTGTACACACATACCAGTATCTCATTGTGTTTAGAAAGAGGAGAGTTAGCAGAGATCTATGCATTGCCAACTCTGCAGTTATTTTGCCTGAGAGCAGATTGGCCTTTCTACTTTCTCTGTGCTTTTGGGCAAGTTCTTTGAGTTCTCTGTGTATCAGATTCTCCATCCGAATCTTCGAGGATGTCTACAAGAGTGATGCAGTGTAGGACAGCATTTGGGGCCATGGGTAGGTAGGGCTTTGAGAACAGCACAGACCTCTGTGGAGGACGATGCCGACCAGGGAGCCACTCTTGGCACACCTCGGTGTGCCGTGGTCAGGCTCCTCTTTGAGCCAAGGCCTGTCTCCCTCACATTCAGTGCTCTGTAGTCCTGGTGTCCAGCCCTGTCTGGACCACTGGCTGGGGCACCCAGGGTGTCTCAGTTGTTCCTCTGTCTCTTCCTGAAGGCCAGCTGCTCCGCAGATGGGTCGACACCGTCTCCCTACACGAGCATGTGAGCATCTTATTTTATGTGAGCTGCTTGTGTTGCACGTGCCTCCCTGTGACCTTCTGGTAGTGGTACAAATCAGCACAGTGGAATGCATTCAGAGCCTCCACCATCAGACTTGCTGTGTCTTAGGGCTGGTTCTTAAAGGGTACAGAAAATCAAAGGCCCTTGAACAGGATTTATTCTTTTTTATGTGTTTGCACCTTCATCGCTGTGCATGATCTCTTTGCAGAGAATTTATAATTAGTTAAAACTGTGTGCTTGCTCAGAAACTGTCTAAGGAAGCACTTCCTTGACTGGTTTGGGGTCTTCCCTTCTGATGACTGACACAAAATAGGACAGATAGGCAACTCATCCAGCCTCAGCTTCTGTGGAGCAAGGCTGAGCTCCAGGTGGCCACCATTATAGCACAGCCCACAGGAATGTGGCCGGGAACACACCCTTTCTGCACACCAGCAATACTTAGGCCCCTAAAATGCCCAAGACGCTTTTGCTGTGTCCACTTGTCCACTGGAGTCTTGCAGCTGTCATTAAATGCTCTTGCAGAATAATCCCCTTTTGTCCCTCATATGGGCAACAAAGGAAATTGGTTTATGGCATTCAGTGGCCTTCGGTAAAGACAAAATCCAGGTCAAAATGGCCCCTGAGCCACGTTGTCAGTAGTTATGTGGTTTGTAATATATACAACAGTAAGAAACCCTAAACCAGAGTGTGGAAGAGAAAGGGATCTGTAGTAATTAAGTAGCTTGATAGCTGTTCCTTGCTCTTTGCTCTTACTGTGTGGACCTGGACTTAAGTTATGGGTTTAAACTCTAGGCTAAAGATTGATCTGTATGGTAGACACATGAGTGCTTAACCATTGTTCAGGGGAAATGCCTCCCCTATCCACCAGGGAAGGCAGTGTTTGCAAAGTCTCAGAGCAGCCTATATTCCTGTGACTGTCATATGGACCTTCCCTTTTCTTTTGGCCTGGGAACTCCAGAAACACTTTAGCCTGGTGACCAGTTAGTCTTGCTCTCTTTTCAGGTAGGCGGCCCTTCAGCTGGTAGACCCTCCAGGTCAGTGGGAAGTGGCATCCCTCCACAGGCTGCCGGGCAGGACCGGAGGGGCCCCTGGTGGGAGGATTTCCAGGAGCTGGCCATCTCTCAGACGCGCTTCCTAGACTTTGTTCATTTACACTTGAATACGTGATTGATCCAATGCTTTGGAGAGCAGGTGTGGCCCAGGTTGATCTTGTGAAGCTTCTGGTGATTCCTTTTAAAGGTCTCAAATATATAAAGAGTAATCCTTGCAAAACAATTTAGCATTATCTTGGCAGGTTGAATCTGTACAGAACCCACAACCCAACAATTGTACTCCTAGATCTATTCCTAACCTTGAGGGATCTTTACATATTAAGTAAAAAAAGGGAGTGCCAGAAGAGTATATAATGTGGTTCTGGCTAAGCTTGGAAATAAGCAAAATAAATAGTCTATTATTTAGAGATATGAACAGATGGGATGAGATTGTGTTTTAACCAGAGCCAGGGTAAGAGAATGAGAAACAGAACATTCAAGCTCCTGATCACCTCAGGGTAGGAAGGGGCTTTGGTGAGGGGATGGCATAGGGACAAGCCTAGGACAAGGCCTCTGTATCAGTCACACATTACCTGGGTTCTGGGTATTCACTATATTATGATGATGCTTCAGTGACTTGAATATTTGTCTTACATCTTGTTTTTATTATGCTAGAAAAAATCCCACCATATTCTCTTCTGGAGGAAGCTTCTTACAAATTATTCTTGTCTCTAGCTCTCGTGCCCCTGTTGTTATGGGGTGGTAATTCACGAAGACATGGAAAACACACAGTGAAATTTCACCTCATATCCATTAGGATGGCTGTTAATCAAAAAAACATCTAAAGTCACAAACAAAAAAACTAACCCTCTGGGGGCACCTGAGTGGCTCAGTCGGTGAAGCGTCTGACTCTTGATTTCAGCTCAGGTCATGATCTCACAGTTCTTGAGTTCGAACCCCACATCAGGCTCTGTGCTGGCAGTGTGAAACCTGCTTGGGTCTCTCTCTCTCTCTCTCTCTCTCTTTCTCTTTCCCACTGCCCCTCCCCTGCTTGAGTGCACACTCTCTCCCAAAATAAGTAAACATTAAGAAATCTTTAAAAAAAAAAAACCTCAGAAAGTAACAAGTATCGGGGACAATATGGAGAAATTGGAACCCTTGTGCATTGCTGGTAGGAATGTAAAATGTTACATGTAGCTGTTGGAAGGCAGTATGGAAAAAAATTGAGTACAGAATTACCATGGAATCCAGCAATTCCACTTCTGGATAGATACAGAGAAGAATTGAAAGCAGGGACTCAAACAGGTATTTGTACACCCATGTTCACAGCTGCCTTTTCACAATAGCCAAAAGGTGGAAACACCCACGTGTTCATTGGGTAAACAGAATGTGGCATATATGTGTATAATGGAATATTCATCCATAAAAGGAATGAAAATCTGATACATGCCCCAGCATGGGTGAACCTTAAGGATATTATGTTAAGTGAAATAAGCTTGTCACAAAAGGACTAATAGTCAGAATTCCACTTCTATGAAATCCCTCTAATAGGCAAATTCCTAGAGACAGAAAGTAGAATAGAGGCTCCCAGGAGCTCAGCGTGGGGAGTGAGGAGTTAGTGTTTAATGGACACAACTTCAGTTTGGGAAGATGTAAAAATTTTGGAAATGGATATGGATAGTGGCGATGGTTATATAACACTGCAAATATTCTTAATTCCCCTGAATTGCACGCTTCAAAATTATTAAAATAGTAAATTTTAAGTGCTACATATTTTACAACAGTTAAAAAAAAAAAACACACATATTAGGGAGCATTGGTATAATTGTCATCACGTACTGATTGGGTTCTTAAGGGTGTGTGACTCGCCCAGGACCACACAGCTCTATGTGGCAGGACAGGGTGTGGCCGAGGCCCTTCCACGGCACCGGGCACATAGTTAGTGCTCTCCAGTGCTTGCTGAGTGACTGCCGTACTGTCTCCCTCTGTGTCCTGGGGGTCTTCAGTGAGCAGCTGCCTCTCCACGGCCTCTTGGTTGAGTGCTGGAGCTGCCGACCTGGCCCCGACAGGGAATTGTGGCTGGTGGCAGCCCAACGTCAGGGAATTTGGTGGAGCTATCTTTAGTTCACTCCCCCCATTCCATTCCCATGCCTAGTGGCTTTGGGAGCATTTGAGGAAGGTATTTGCTACTCTTCAATGCTAGTTGGGGTCCCTGGCCCCAAACCCTTCATCTTAGTTGGGGCTTCTGTAACAAATACCACAGACTGGGTGGCTTAAGCAGCAGAAATGTATGTCCCACCATTCTGGAGGCTGGGAATTCTCATCAGCATCGTCGGGTTCTGGTGGGAGCTCTCTTCCCGGTTTCCTCACATGGTTTGTGTGTGTGTGTGTGTGGGCGGGGGGAGTAGTGGTAGGGAGGTTGGAAGGAGAGGAAGTGATCCTCTTCTGTCTTTTCTTAACAAGAATACTTCCATCATGGAATGCCACCTTCATGAGCTCAGCTAACACATATCCCTCCCAAAGACCCTACCTCCTAATATCGTCCTGCTGGCAGTTAAGGTTTCAATGCATGAATCCTGGGCAGACACAAGCATGCAGCTCATAACACCTGTCTCGCCCTGTACCCATGGCCTTCTCCCAGCATGAGGCTGACAGGGGCTCCACAGTTGAAGGAGAGCCAAGCTCTTGGACTGAGACAGGCAGGGAGTGTACAGCCCTCACGGACGGGCACCAGGGGCATGACAAAAACTGAGACCCACACACATTTACTTGCCTGCATTGGACAGGGGCATGGACATGGTGTGTGCCTGGACAGGGGCATGGACATGGTGTGTGCCTGGCATCACATCTCATGTAAAGTGTCTCATTTTAATCTCAGCAGCAACTTCAGATCGCTTCTTGTCTTTTAGATATGAGGAGCATGGAGGTCATGAGAGATGGAGGTAAATCATCCAGGGTCTCCCAGTCATTAGGGAGCCAGAGTTCTAGCCAGCATCTCATTTCTCTTAGATTCACTGCCTCTAGGAGTCAAAATGTTCCCAAAATGAGATTCTTATTTCCAAAACCACCTGTATCAGGGTTCTCCAGAGAAACAGAACACATAGGATGTGAGTGTGTATGTGAATGAGTGAATTGCTTTTGATAGATAGGTATTGGCTCATGCAGTTGTGGAGATGCAAAATCTGCAGGATAGGCCAGCAGGCTGGAGACCCAGGGAGTAGTTGCTGTCTGTGTCCAAGGGTAGGGTTCCCTCTTCTTTGAGGGATGTCAGGCTTTGTTCTGCTAAGGCCTTCAACTTCTTGAATGAGGCCCACCCATATTATGCAAGGTAATCTGCTTTACTCAAAGTCTGCTGGTTTCCCTGTTCATCACATTTAAACATCTAGAATAACGTGTGAGTCTCATGGCCTAGCCAGGTTGACACGTGAAACTATCACATTGCCATTGGAGGAAATGGTTTGACCAGTGAAGTACAGCAAGGAGTCTAGGATGGGCATTTTGGGATTTGACGCTCCCAGGAGCGTGGTGAGACCCTCACCGGCCTCATCTGAAACCTCCGAGGCACTTTCCTGTGCCTGGGGAGGCCCAGCTACGGGTGCTCTGCACTCCTCCACCCGTTCCTGCCCTCCTGTCAGCCCTTGCCACTTCCAAGCTCTTGGATACTGTAAGAGGTCCTCTCAGTCCCCTAAGTTGGTGACATTTCTTTCCTACACTTTGGGGAATTAAGAGCTGCAGAGGAAGCAGATGAGGTATGGATAAACCCCCTCGTCTAGCGGTAGGATGGGTACAGGGTTCCCGACCTAGCCTGGTTTCCTGTGTGCGGGCCTCCTTCACCCCTAGCTTTATGGGAAATTTCTTTTCTTTCTCTTCTGTTCAGTCCGTGTCCGTTAATCCTACTCCGTGTGAGAGTGGGCGTTGGTGTGTGTGTATCAGAGAAGAAACGATGAGCACATCCAAGGTGTTCTTCCATAAACTATTTGACGGCCTCCTTGTAGTAGTCCTACAGGCCAAGTGCTGTAACCCCATCTTGTAGGTGAGGAGGCTGAGCGGGGCCCTGAGGGTTAAGTAGTTCCCCAGGCGCACCTGGTTAGCACCTGTCAGCTGGGAGTCCCCTCCAGGCCCTCTGTCCTGAGCCTGGGGCCCCTTTCCATTGAGGTCCCCATGTTGCACAACCCCTGGGGGTCTTTCCCACGGCATCCAGTCCCCTCCCCTGCTGGTGGCTGCTCTGGTAGTATTGCCAGCTTGGGTGGTTTGGAATAAGTGGGAGCCTTTAAAAATGCTGCTCTGAGGCACAGCGTCAGGCTGGAAATCAGTGAGGGAGCAAAGAGGCAAAGGGGGACTTGCTGCCAGACTGCCTGGAGAGCACGTACCTAGTTCCTTCGCTGTTCATCCTTCAAACAAATCCTCACGTGCTGGGCATGGTGCTCGGGGTGCGGTGTCCCTGTCTCATGTTAGAACCTAGACTAGAAGGGAGACAGTCCATCTCCCTCTCCCTCCCTTCCCCTCCCTCCCTCTGTCTCTCTGACACACACACACACACACACACACACACACACACACACAGAGCACGTATGGTGTATAACTGGGTGCTCTGACCTAGTCTGGAGCACTAGGAGTGATCTCAGAGGGACGGACACCCAAGCTGATATCTGAAGGGTGAGGAGGCATTGTCCAGGCATATATAGGCTGGGAGGAGAGCGTCAGAGCTGAGTGAACAGCTATGCGGAGGTCATACTGTGGGCTGCCACACGTTAGTGGCTTATGAACTGCATTTCCTGAGTTGCAGTCAGCATTTCAGAATAATAGAATAAAGAGAGTGCATCGCACATAGTGAGGGAGGTGTTGTTTGATGAAGCTTTTGTGTGTGGTGTACATGTCTGTGTATGCCAGCTTTTGATGCCCAGTAGTTCTTCTTATGGATCGCCATCACAGCTGCATTGCTCAGCCAGCTCCTGGGCTGGTGTGCTGGCCTAGGCCACACCTCCCCTCGCCTCTCCGCACACGGCCTGCTGTGGTCAAGGCCTGAGTGGCGGCTTGCCCACACCCTGGGGTTATTAGATGCGTCTGTATTTTACTTCTAAACCCTGGTGATGCCCTTTGCTGTCCAGCCTGTGGTTATTTTCTACTGTATCCGTCATGGATATTTATGGATACCTGCAGTTTGCTAGGCACCGAGCCCAGGGTGTTAGGCCTAGGCCCTGCCCTCAGGAGCACCCCATCCAGTGTGGCAGACACACAAGTGCCCAGATGACGCTGTGAGGCCTGATGAGTGCTGGGAATGGTCGAGGGAGTCTCCCCAGAGGACGGGGCATTTCAAGGTCTCTGAAGAGGAAGAATCACCTGGTGAAGAGGTGGGAGAAAGGCATTTCAGGTGGAAGGCATGGCACTGGTGGGGAGAGTGAGGGGAGACTGGAGATTCGGGTGGGCTGGGTGTCTGTGCATCAGACCAGTAGAAGCTTGGGTTTGTTCCTGGACACAGTGGACTTTAAGCGGGGGGACATGATCAGCTCTGTGTTCTAGAGAGTTCACTGAGCTCCTTTATGCATAGCGGATCAGGATGAGCCAGGCAGGCTGGAAGCTCGGGGACCGGTTAGGAGGCTGCCACGAGGGGCTGCATGAGGTCTGTAGTGGCCAAGGGGCAGGTCCTATAAATAGCCCTTGTGCAGATTTGTAACCAGACATCCCAGACATGGGCCCCATTCTCTTCTGGTTGATCCTTTAAGACACCCGGCAGTACAGTGAATTCCACAGGGAGCAAGTACTTGGGGACATGTTGGTAAAAAGCAATTTCTCTTCCTTTTCAGTGCAAACCTCGAGGGAACCTGGCTGGCTAGAAGGGACTCTGAATGGCAAGAGGGGGCTGATTCCACAGAATTATGTCAAGCTGCTGTAGTGTCCGGCCTGCGAGGCCCCACATGGACCTTTGGCTCCTGGGAACCTGCCTTCTTCCTCCAGGGCGGGACCCACAGGCCCCTGGACACGGGAACTTCAGACCATGGATTGGCACCTGAGGGGAGGGGAGGGAGACATCCCGCCAGCGGTGGGGGGAGCGGGCGCACCGCACAGAACTGCGTAGATCTGTGGAGTGGGAGAAGAGTAGCAGGATTCGCAGAATGGACTTTTCATTTGTCAAGCCTGGGGACTTTGGACTGTGATTTTTAATTATCCAGTCTTCTGCCTGCCCAGCCTCCCCTGTTGGTGATCATCCCACCAGGCACTTCTCTGCACACGTGCTGCTGAGATGTAAAAGGGAACTGCACTTACTCGTGGTTGTTTGCAGGCTGTGCTCTTGGCTTTGGTTGATGTGGTGTGGAGGGGGCTTGCCGCTGGCAGGCGGGGAATTGGTCCAAACCCACAGGGCAGCAGAAAGACGCTCCTTCCTAGATGGCCACCGCTGGGACCCACATTCACTCTACTTAGAGCACACTGGCATATTTATAACAGGCTTCTCCTTGGTGCTTCTCACCTGTGTGCTGTTTCCCAAACACCACCTTTTTGCCCCAAGGTCTCTGTAAATGAAATAAAATGTGATTTACTATTTGATTTGTGTCATAATGTGGGGAAGAGATGGTGGAATTCATTCCCTCTGCAACGTTTTATGATTTGGCATCCAGTGGATAGAAACTCATTTTCCTCTGACGTTGGCACACGCAGGTAGAATTTATTAACAAGGAGCCTTGCTTATTCATAGCAGGGCGTATTCCTGAGGGCAGCAGACTTCCCTGATGTGTGAAATCCTGGAGGGGCTCCTCCAGCCACCGGAACAGGCCTTTCCCCCACGGCCCATGTGACTCCTGAGCAGGAGTGGGGCTGAGGCTGCACCCCAGCCCACCCCCGGCCCCCCGCTGACTAGCTTCACCGTGCAAGTCTGTCCCCACCCAGCCCTGTGTTCCCTCTGTCTTCCAGGCCTCAGCACTAGTCTCTCCATCTACCTGAAGCCCGGCTGCAGGGTGGCTGTCAGGCCTCAGCCACGATCCTACACGTTATGGTGCCCCACCTGTGGGTGGGCCACACTGTGATGCTTCCTCATTCTTTCCAGGCACAGATTCAGCCGAATTCCTCTCTGTCCTCTGTTCTGGAGTCCTGTGGAGTGTGGGACTCATTTTTAGGAGCCTCATCATTTTGAAGCCAGCCCCACCACAGAGCCTGCTGTGAGGGCGTGGCATGACTCTCTTCCCCACGGGAGGTTCCTCAGCCTGTCAAACTTTTACTCCTAATAATTTGTCACAAGAAAGATGTGTCTGCATCGTCCCCAGATGAATTGATACAAGGTTTGCTGGCTCTCAGGTCTGAATTCACCTACACGGACCATGTAGAGTGTTCAGTTTGGGGTGACGGGTGTACAGGGGAATGGGCCTGTTGAAAAGTATCCATGTTTTACATCAAGACAGTCTCAGTGCAGCGTAATTTACAGTACTGAACTGTCCACTGGGAAAGTCCCGGGACTGCCGAGGAGCCCAGGGCCGCCCTACAGTGGCCAGCCCCGGTGTCCTGTTTTCTGAGTTATCACTTCCTGTGCATGCCCACTGCTAAGGGATGCGGAAGGGAAACTTGGCTTATGAGAAGGAGTTACTGACGTGTCCCACTTTACAAAAGGCCTCTGCGGGAAAATGCAAACGTATGGGCAGTTGGAGTGGGCTCAGTACAGCACTGGGAGTGATTTCCTGGCAGTTTTCCTAATTGGTATATCCCTGTAGGGCATTGACAATAAGACCCACTGCACCAGGACTTGATTTATTTGCTTGCTTGGAGATTTCCATCTTTCACGGTGAGGTGCACCCCTACCCACAGTTATCCGTCAGACTACCAACTCCCAAAGTGTGTTTACCACCACACGCTTGATCAAGGAAATTGCTACAAAGTGTGACTACCTGTGTGATTTTGGGTAGTTTAAATTAAATTGATTCTGTGATTCTTCCTCCTAAAGAGAAAATGATGCCCAGAGGTTTGGGTTGAAATGATCTAATGCAAGTAGGATGCCCGGTATGTAGTACGTGTTCAGTGAATGGGAGCTGCTATTCCTTGTATTGTTCCCACCATGACCGTCACTTGCACCTCTGTTGTCAGGGCCATCTGTGTTCTGTAGGATGCCAGTGTGGTGGTCACGAAGCCTCAGAACATGCTGGATCCAAGGGCTCCGACAGCACCAAGCCCTGCAGTCCCCTCCTGTGGCTGTCGAGGGAGGAACGCCAGAGGGGACCTGGGGTGCTTTCCTCTGCAAACAGGACCGGTGTGGCCAGGCTTGCCAAGGCCTTCAGGTAGGGAGCTTCCTTCTGGGTCTGGCCCAGGGTATGCCTAGTAACGGGATCAGGAGGTGTGCTCTTACGTTGGCAGATCATCTTCGTTTCCCCAGAAGAGAAATAGGGTGTATTTGTTTCTCCGTTTCTGCTGCATGGATGTGGCCAATCCCCTGAGCGTCCGCAGGGCTCTGGCTCCTCAGCCCACCTCATCCAGCAGCCGCTCAGAACGGGTCTCCAGCTTGTATTCATAGACAATCACCAAGGGGATTGGGGACGAAAACAGACACTCGGGTGCTGCGTTTCTGCTTGCCATGGGGCTGGCTGTGGGGCTTGCATCTGATTTCATCGCCCAGGGCCTGTTCTGCAGACCATATAAGAAGATGCCATGTGAGATCAGAGCTAAAGACCTTGTACTGGTTTTCCCCCTTCCTTTATGTAGCAAAAATATCTGCACTTGCAGGTATGGGCAGGGAAAGCAGTGGACTCTGCCAGTGAAGGATGGTTAACTCATTCTTGCCATACAGTGATCGAATGAGCCAGGAGAATTTATCCCGTTTTATGCATGGGAAGATGGAGGCTCTCAAGGACAAAGAGCCTTGCTCAGGTTCAGTCAGCTGACTACATGTTCTTTCTGCTGTACCATCTTGCCTCTGGGAGCCAATAAGGGACAATGGCTGTTTGGGGTTGATTTGCACTCCCCTCCAAAATGCGTATGTTGAGATCCTAACCCCTAGCACCTCAGAACGTGACCTCAGTTGGAAGTAGGATGGTTGCAGGTGTAATTAGTTAAGATGAGGTTAGTAGGGTGGGGCCCTAGTCCAATATGACTGGTGTCCTTATAAAAGGGAAATTTGGACACTGAGACAGACACACATATAGGGAAGACAATGTGAAAAGACACACAGGGAGAAGACAGTCGTCCACAAGCCAAGCAAGAGAAGTCTGGAACGGATCCCTCCCTCATGGCCCTCTGAAGGAACCAGCCCTGCCAACACCTTGCTCCTGGACTTGCAGCCGATGGTTTGTGGCACATTGTTACAGCAGTTCCAGGGACCTAAGACAGTGGCTAAAAAAAGTGTGAGCTTTGAGTTACAAACAACCAATTTTAAATCTTTTTTTTTTTTTTTTTTTTTTTACGATTTTATACTTTGGTGACCTTGGGCAAGTGAAATTGCCTCTTTATGCTTCAGTCTCCTTCTGTGCAATAGAGAACAGCACCAACCTCATTGAGATGTTGTGACAAAAGATAAGTGCCTGAAGGGTGCCCAGCGGGAAAGAGTTTGGTAAATGGAGATGGGAGAAGGCAGACAGCAGGGTACCCTGGTGGTGAGAATAGTCTCTGTCCCCCTTCTTGTCTCCTGGCCACTCACTGCTTTCGTCCAGGTACTTTTCCAAAGGCCATTCCTCGGCTTACCCTTTACATGGTCTGCCCTTTCCTCTCCTTCCCAAGGGCATACTTTGCCTCTGTAATCTTGCCCTTGTCTTTGTTCCCTATTCACCTCGCTTCTGGCCCCCTTCTCACCTTCTGACTGTTCTCCCCTACAATCTCTCAATGCTGGTCTTGATGACTCCCTCTCAGCCAGATATTTTCCATGCCTTTTTTTAATCTTCCTGAGCCACATAACTTTCCTTCCTTCCTCCTGTCCAAAGATGTCATTCCAGGAGCATGTCCTCAAACTGCTTTCCTGCTCCAAGCTCTGCAAATGTCTTCCTTGACTGTGCCTGTCAGCACTCTTTTTCCTTGACTGGCCGGGGCAGTAATTTATTGCCACCCTCCTCGGGTAACCTGGCATAGTCTCCTAATGCTCATGTCTGCAAACAAAAAGTTTCTCAATCTACTGGTTGGAGGAATATCTCCGAGAACTCTTTCCTATCAGAAAAGATCAACTTGATTGGAAAGCAGACTTCTGCTTTTTGTCTAGCAAGAGACCTGCACTTTGAACTTGGGCAGTAAATGCACAATATTGATTTAGACAGCTCAGTGTCATGTGCTGGTGTCTAGATTTCTTCTTCCATGGAGGATTTCAGCAGCGAGGAAACACTGCAGGAGAAACACGCTCCAATACGGCTTTGTAGTAGCTGTGACCCTTTCTGTAGCTGTGACCATGGAGAACTTGGAAACTGCTATCCTGGCAATGTAAATTCTATGAAAAATATCAGGGTAATTGCCAGTGTAGATTGATTTAATGATCCCAAATTTCACCCCTCTTTGAATCCATGTCCCTTTTTGTGGAGCCCTCCACGATGACTCTAGACTTGACCTTGTAACCTGTTTTGGCCAATGGCATAGGAGCAAACTTGATGCAATTGGAGGCTTGAAAAGTGTTATACCTTCCCACTCCTTTCTTATTAGAGCCTTGCCTTTACCATGAAAATTCGCCTAGGCTGGTCCGCTGGAGGATGAGAGGCCACGTGGAGCAGAACTATCCCAGACCAGTCGGACTGCTGCTTAACTGCAGATGCCCCATGAGGCCAGATTCCACCGAGCCTGGTCCAGGTCGGCAGAACCCTCCCAGCTGATTTGTAAACTCACTAGAAATAACGGTTGTTGATTCAAACCCCGCTACATTTTGGGGTGGTTTGCAGCTACCCACCTGCTACTCTGCTCCGTGGTTTGCTTTGCTTTGCTTTGGATATAGTCTTGGTCCATGCTGACCGTTAAGATCATATTCTAATCTTCTCTTATCCAGTGTTGTTGGGAAAGCCACAGTGTTTTACTTCCAAGAAAACTGCTGCACTGACAATTGGAGGGCTTGAAATTAAAGTGCCAGGGAGACTTGTAATCAAGTCATTTTAGTCTGTGTACACTCACAGTTTATAAAAAGTATGTTAGAGCTGACTTTAACATAGAGGGACAATGTTTTCTATTTGATTGAGGGGCATTCAACACACAGAAGCAAACAAACCCCTAATTATAGATGCATCACTGCGCATAATCTTCACTGCTCTGGTGTGCAGTGGCTGGCTGTCTCATGGGAAGAGTCTTCGTTCTCAGCTAAGGATTCCTAAACGTGCAGCTGGATTCTTTGGGTCTGAGAACACTTTTAGAGAATCTCAGAAATAGAGTGACACTTGTCCCAAGAATGAGTCCGCTCCATTCAGAAAGGACACCCACTCTAACTAAAAGGGAGCATGCTGGGGTGGCCGTTATTTAAAGTTAGGGGCTCTTGGTGAAAAGCCTTGCTCCCTAGTAGGTCAAATTCTGTTAGCTTTAAGATATAAAATTAACTGCATGTACAGATGTTTTAGAAACAAATTTGTGCTTACAACTCGAAAACTGTTTCTCTCCCGTTCTGTGTTTAATGGCCATGTTGTGTTCCAGAAATCTATCATGTTAGAACAAAGTTGAATTTGTTTAATGCTCAACTAGTCTTCTCTTTCTGGAAGCAAATAGTTTCATCTACCAGTTAAATGACATGTTAAAAATGAACTTGAAATTATCTGGTGGGAAATATGTTTTCTAATTTTAAGATGAGCTGATAATTGTTTGCTGCTCTTCTGTGGTCCATATTATATGCGTGAAATTAAGGGGAGCAGCCTGTAAGGAGTGTGAGAAGCATTATGGCCAGGGGGGAGCCAAGTCTCTTGGCCCAAGAGGATCTAATGGGAAGGAGCAAAGCAGAACTGCATGGAGGAAGAACTCTGGAGTCAGGTGGGGCATCTGGTCTACTCAGGTCAGTCTCAAAGTCTGAAAAATGAATGATCGAGCTTTCCTACGGCTGTGAAGATAAAGGAGGCAGTGTACACAGAGTGTTTAGTAGCAGTTATTGTTATCAAACTGTTACAGGTTGTTTTAGTGACCCCAAATATTAGCACTGAGAAATAAGCATCTAATTAGTCCCAAAAGAATATAATGGACATGTGGCTAATGGGGGGGGGGGGGCTTTAACACCGGGGGGCAGAAATGTTATGCTATCTTGGATGTAGGCAGAAGTGCAAGTTATCAGATTGAGAGGGACACAAAAATCCAGGTCTTCCTACGGACATTCAAATGAAATGTTTCCAAAACAACAGGTGATTAAAGTAAAGGATTTATTGTAATCTGCTTACAGTCCTTTGCAAAGACAGACATATGTTTTTGCATAAAGATATAAATTGCTTCATTTTAAACTAATTTAGTGTTTTTTAATTATATGAAGAAGTTTTGGTGAAATATGAATTGTACCAAACCAAGATTTTTAAGAGCAATATGGTACAAAAATAAGAGCAGACACACAATTTGGACTGGGACAGGCATTCAACAGTGAATTTAGAATATGGCTTTGCTGTTTAATCAAGCAAAGTTACCTGGAGACACATAAAGAGCCAGTAACTTTGTTAATACAAAAAGCTGATGCAGACTGTCTCCATCCCAAACCTGGTTACAGTGAAATTCCAATTTCATAAAACGTAAGTCTTGAGCTAAAAGCTGCTCTTGTAAGCCATTTCTTTTCTAGAAACTCCCAGTCTGCATGCTGAGTACTTATCACCTTCCAAGTGTGGCTTTCATATTGCTGTGCATGTAAGTTGACTATATTTAAAGATCTGCCTATAAATTAAATTACTGAAATTGCAAATTATGTAAGAAAAAGTCCTCCCTCTGAATGCAGCTTTCACAGGCTTCCCCTTGCATAAGGCAGGTGTCTTCTGAAAGACAAGGTAATGTTGCCTGCATGGTGAACCCTGGAGTAAAGTGGTGATCCCAATGCTGCCTTCTCCTGGCTTCTCCAGCTACAGCTTTTATGTTCTGGAAAATAATGTAATTTCACTGAGTACCTGATGATTATCGTCACTTTTAAAAGACTAATTTGGCCTCTGTTCAAAGTAGTTTATTTAGTGCAATCATATTGTTAAGTTTCCCCAAAGATATATAGGTTTGTGATCTGGGGCAAGAGAAAAGCGATAAATTGCATCAGTGCCAAACAAATTAATGGATTAAAAATTTTAGTGCCACTGTCTTGCTTATATGAGCTGTATTTTTTTTTCCAAAACTGTTTATGTATAAAATTTATTTTTAAAACCTACCTTTTAAAAATCTAAAAACCCTCTAATTATCGTGCGGTCTCCACGCCACTCTGACCGAACCGTGCCAAAATGCATCTTCCCAGTGCGTCCTGCAATGGCCTATGTGTTCCCATGACCAGTTCCGGGAGTGCAAAACCCCTTTCCAAGACCAGAAGTGAACGTGTCACCTCCGCCGATGTAGAGAGTGCATGGAATTTCTTTCCCAAAGGAGAAAATCCAATTTTCTACAATGGGATGAGACTCAGCTCTCTGGGCCATGGCATTTCCGGTCTCACTCTCCTGGAGCCGATTCTGATTCTGCTTCGTGAGGAAGAAAGGAAAAGAGGCAACTCTCCTAAAGCTGCGGCACTCCCGGACACCCTCTCGCATGTGTGTTGTCAGGTGACCCCTTGGAGGAGCTGCGGGCACCACAGCCTGTCGCTCCCGGACGGAAGCAGGATGGAGCAGAAGCCAGAAACCGTGCTCAAGACCCAAGAACACCCCGAGCGGGAGACCAGAGACAAAACAAAAGTACAGAAAAGGTAGAAAGGCTTAGAGACAACCAAAGAGGTTTAAGTGTGGTTATTTACAACAGAGACTGTAAAATGGTAAATTAGATATGAAGCTAAAAAAGGCACAGCTTTCCCTTTCTTAAATACACTGTAAACGGTTCATTATGCATGCAGAACATTTCACTTTACAAAAAAAATTTTTACCTTGTTTAGACAAAGATAGTACTTAAATAGTCTCCAGCAAAATAGAATTCTTTCAAAAATACTTTCCCCTTCATCCTATCAACCATTAAAGTTTTTTTGTTTTTTTTGTTTTGTTTTTTTTTTTTGTATGTGTCTCATTTACAAAATTTCCTTATACCTTATTTCAGGTCCTTCACAATTGATACATACAGTAATGTACAGCACAGCAAAAGACTGCAAAAAATTATTTGTAAAGCCAACACAATAGATACTAGAAATTGAAACCAAGGCATTTGTTTAACATCTTATCCATTCTAATTAAATAAATGGACGCTAAAGGGTGTGTATACCAGTGATGCAGAGGAACGCGGGCGAATAAGCCCCCCGGCCACCAAGGGGGCCGCTCTTCACTCCACGTGCTCTGTTATTACACAACAGGAATCTGTATATATTTTTTTCTTTTTTTGTGTGTTTTTTTTTAAATAACAAAAGAATATTAATGCCCCATATTGACTATACGTTTTATGTGCAACCAAGGGTAAGCTCTAAAAAGTTCGTTAGTCCTTGAACCCTTTTAAAACAAGCGATACCGGAAACTACATGGCATAGTTAAAACTTCCATCTGTTAAAATATCAAAATCAGAGAGTTATTGACTAGATATGGCTTTTCATCCAGAGGAACAGGAACATGTTTCTAAGCGCTGGGGATTGGACAGGGAAGAATCCTTCAGACCGCTCAGGTCTTGCCAAATCCGTGTCAAACTGCTTTCCCGGCTCCGAACCCTTGACGTGATTTTCAACTTGAGAAACTGCTGAACAAGTATGAATCAACCATCACATGTCAAAAATATGATTCCTTGGGTCCTTCGTGGGTGTAGAATAACATGGGGAAACTTAAGGCAAAGCTCTCCTGGTAAGACGTCTTCCGTCACTTCCTGTGAAAGTAAAGGGGCTTGGCGTTCCCGGACTCCACCTTGGGCAGCTGGTCGCTGATGATCTCCACCAGCATCGCGGGGAACTCGACCTTCAGGGCCTGGGACTCTCGGAAGGTGTAGAAGCAGAATTCCAGCAAGTCATTGACCAGCTGCAACACAGACGGGGAATAGGACAGTGAGGCCTCATCTCCGTCCCCACGCCCCTCTGTGTCCTAACCCTGCTGTAAGCTCAAGAGACTTGCAGAAATCTGACCAGGAAACCGTGGCCGTGAAGCTGCCTAATTTGGCTAAGGCATCTGTTTTGGGGGAGGATGGGGTGCTCATGTCTCCCGTCACCATGCCTTTCGTGCAGAACTGATCCCAGCTGAGAACTGAGTGTGCAATACTGAATATACCAGCGGGAACAGGGTCAGTTACAGAGGTCCTAGTGGTGGGGACACGGAATCGCTCTCCCCAAGTTCTCGTTCGTAAACGTGTGAATTTGGTGGAGCAGGCGTGTACATGTATCTCTATAAGGTAGTGATGGGCCTTCCCAGGTTATAAGGTGGGCTGAGGTGGAGGGGCAGGTGGTGCCCAGGCCTTTGCTGGCATGAGTCATGCTTCCTCTAGTCCCGGGTGGGCCCTGTCAGTTGGGGCTGTGGCCACATGCTGGCCTTCATCTTGCCACCTTCTTCTCTCCTTTGGCTTCTCACCCTGAACCGGGGGGCAGGGTTGAGACTTCTCAGTACCCACCGCTAGCTTTATTAAGGTGTCACTGATGCGCTACACTATGTAAGATTAAGGTGCCCAATGGGCTGATCTGATACTTCTATATTGCAAAATGATTAACGCCTTCATTGTGTCGTGTAATTACCATTTTTTTTTTTTTGTGGTAAGGAAATTTAAGCTCTATCTACCCAGCAACTTTCAAGTAACAAATACAGTATTAACTATAATTATCATGCTGTATTTCACACTCCCAGAACTTATTTTGTTAGAACTGAAGTCTGTGCCCTTCGACCACCGTCTCTCCATTTCCCCTTTCCTTACTTACCACCACTCCATTCTCTGTTTCTGTGAGTTTGGGGTTTTTTTTTTAGGTTTCATATATAAGTAATGTCATACAGTAGGATGTATAATCTTTCTTTGTGTGACTTCACTTAGCATAATAGCCTCAAGATCCATCCATGTTACTGCAAACAGCAGGACTTCCAACTTTCTCACGGCTGTGTGTTTGTGTATTTGTTCTCCATTCTCAGCCGCTTTCTATTTCAGGCTGATTGTGGACAGCAAACAGCAAGGGCCACCTCCATGCCTACTTGCCTGTCCAGCTATTTTTCCTACTTGGTGACCCAAGGACCTTTTCTATCCTCCAGGACCTGAACCACTCCCAATTCTGTAAGTTAAAAAACCCAATTATCCACAAATGCGATATACCATTATTTCCATACCTCACTGTAGGAAATTTGTGGCCATTTCCCACTGTATTAAGGCAGACAATATTACAGGTCATAAAAGAACTCTGTAGTCTTAATAAAATGATGGTAGTGAAAATACCATCTATAACTTTCCCTCAGGGTTTTTTTTTTTTTTAAACTCAATTTACAATCTTAAGAATAGTAAAAAACTGTATGGCAAAGGCCTTTAATACAAAAAAAAAAAATGTCATCAGGAAAAGTATCTGGTGCTTCTGTTTGTGCCTGTCTATGCCCTCTGTCTGCAGAGGGACATTACCCTAATGAGGTTCCAAGGACTGTGAGAGCTTTAATAAGTCTCATTCACTCACAGAAGGTTGGGGTCAAATAAACTGGAAAACAGCACAAGCCACTGTCCAGTCTGGGCACGTTCACATCTCTGCGCTTGCTTTGTGAATGCTCTCAGTTTCTATATCTGTAAAATGGGGTATCCACCTCCCAGGGTTGTTTAAGAGGATGGAATGAGTGAACTGCCATAAAGCAAGTACAATATGGATGCCAATTCTCAGTCAAGATGTTGACAGGTACTGCTGGTAAAACCCCTCTGATTCCATCCTCCCAAGTGGTCCCAAACTCTCTAAGCCATAAAACATCCTTTTTCTCTAGGGGACACAGTTTGCAAAATCTGCTCTGGGTCATCTTTGTGTAATTTTGTATCCTCGGGTCTCCCCTTCTATAAATTGAGGGGCAGGAGAATTTTGTGTTTTACCTTTCCAGGAGAGAGATTTTTAGAATTGGGATCCCAGATTTCTTACTAATTTTTTTAAGGCAGTGGGCTAGTGGCCGTGAAAGCTAAAAGCTGGGTGCCACTCTCCAGGTGTGGTGCCACGAATGAGTTAGTAGTTTCGACTGCAGAGAACGCCTTTCAGTGGGTGACAGCAGAGCTCTGTGCACCAGCTGCCGGTACAAAGAACCAAGTTTAAGTTCATCCTGATCCCTCCCCCCATCCTGCCCCCAAGGTCTGTGTGGTGCCTGCAGGGCTATAAAGGAGGGTGATTTTTCCTTTTAAAGAATGTTAACCTCCATTTAAAATTGTACCAAAAGGGAGTGCCTGGGTGGCTCAGTCATTGAGCGACCAACTTGGGCTCAGGTCATGATCTCATGTTTCGTGGGTTCAAGCCCTGCATCGGACTCTGTGCTGACAGCTTGGAGCCTGCTTTGGATTCTGTGTCTCCCTCTCATCTCTGCCCCTCCCCCGTTCATGCTCTGTCTCTCAAAAATAAATAATTAAAAAAATTTTTTTTAATAAAAAATAAAATTGTACCAAAAAGAATAAAGTACCTAGGGATCAGCTTAACGAAGGAGGTGAAAGACCTGTACTCTGAAAACTATGAAACACTGATGAAAGAAACTGAAGATAACACAAACAAATGGAAAGATATTCCGTGCTCATGGATTGGAAAAATACTGTTCAAATGTCTATACTACCCAAAGCAATCTGTAGAATTAATGCAATCCCTATCAAAATACCAACAGCATTTTTCACGGTACTAGGGCAAACTATCCTACGATTTGTATGGAACCACGAAAGACCTCAAGTAGCCAAAGCAGTCTTGAAAAAGAAGAACAAAGCTGGAGGTATCGCAATTCTGGATTTCAAGATACACTACAAAGCTACAGTAATCAAAACAATACAGTACTGGCACAAAAACAGATCATAGCTCAATGGAACAAAGGGCCCAGAAATAAACTCATGCTTATATAGTCAATTAGCCTATAACAAAGGAGACAAGAATATACAACGAGAAATACAGTCTGTTCAATAAGTGGTGCTGGGAAAACTGGACTACTTTCTTACACCATACACAAAAAATGAACTCAAATGGATTTAAGGACTGAATGTGAGACCTGAAACCATAAAACTCCTAGAAGAAAACATAGGCAGTACTCTTTGACAGTAGCCTTCACAACACGGTGGAGAGACGGGCAGAATGAAGAGGGGCGGGAGACACAGGCTTCCAGCTATGGAATGAGTAAGACATGGGGATGAAATGTACAGAATGGAGAATACAGTCATTGGTATCGTCAATACAACGCTGCATGGTGACAGGTGGTAGCTATCCTTGTGGCGAGCACAGCATAACATACAGACTTGTCCAGTCACTACGTTGTACACCCAAAACTAATGTAACATTGTGTGCCAACTATACTTCAATTAAAAAAAAAAAAAGGGAGACCGCTCACTTTCTAGGCAACATCAACCCCCCCTTAGGCTGGCTCTGCTGCCCTTTTCACTTCTCTGGGGTTGGCCCTAGTTCATGTCCAGAGATGAAGGCTCCCTGTCCCTGGGCCACAGGGTGTTCAGGGAGGTGGAGGTCCTTTTCCTTAAGTCATCCTCCGTGTGTGTCCATCCAGGTTATGGAGCACCTGCTCTGGGCTGGGCACAGAGAAACCATGACAAACACAACAAAGCCTTGGTCTCCGGGTATCTATGTTCTGCTCTGCCTGAGAGGAAATGATAAATGTGGTCAGGTGCCGGCAGTGCAGGAAGCAACAGAGGAGGTGCCAGTTTTGGAAGGGTGATCCAAGTGCCAAGGGGGTGGTGGCTGATGACCTGAAGGAGGTGGAGCAGAGCTATACAGCCATCAGGGTGGGTGTGGGGTCGCTCAGAGGGTTCAGAGCAGTGCGAAGCTCGTGAAGCGGCACCTGTTAAGTGACCAGCTGACATTTGAAACAAGTTACCTGGCAGGGCCAGGGCCACTTAGGGTTTATATTTGTAAACATGCCAAGTCACATATGCGATAGGAGATGAGAAGCAGAGTAAATCAGGTCTTGAGCACCAGGCAGCACACACGGGAGCACCTCTGGGACCCTGTTAATGGGGACACACCTACCTTTAACACCTCATGAGCATCACCTAGGAGATGCTGAGGGGAGAGACCAGAGCCCAGGGCTCAGCTGTCATCCCTGACAGGGTGGCTGAGGACAGGTGTCCCTAACCAACCATGCATATTTACCTGGGGCTGGCATTTCACAACCGCCTCTGTTCCACAGACTGAGACAGCAGTTCCTTTCCTGTCATGAGCAGACACCCAGGGCTTCTGTTTACAGCGAACGCCTCAGCCAGCTGCAGAGGGATGAGGGCTTTCCTGGGGCACGGGGGGGTAGGCCTGGCAGCCTGGGATTGGGTATCTCGCCCTGTGAACACCTGGGAGTCAGGGGACTCCATCACTCTCTCAGGAAAGGGCTCACCCCTCGCTGCTGAGGCGGCCAAGATGCCCAGGGGGCCGGGAGCGCCCAGAAAGCGCTGGCTGCTTCAGGAGTCTGCCTGGCCCACTCCTCCTGAGGCAAAGCTGAAGACCTCTGTAGGCCTCAACCCAGCAGGACCCGGGCCAACAACTAACCATGGCTGGTGAGGTGAAGGGTTCTTTGGGAGAATCGAAGCCAGGCGCTCCTGGTCGCCGGGCGAGGAGAACATGGGCCAGTCTGATCCAGGTTGCAGGTTCTGCCTGCCAAGTGTTCACTGGCCCACAAAGCCCTCCCACCACCCTCCCCAGCCTTGGCCTGCCGCACCCTGTGGGTCAGGGGCTTTTAGGACAGGACCCATGCGTACCTGGCCCTTAACAGGTGTCTGAGGTGGGCTGCTGCAGTACAAGGGCAGCGCATGTACTGGAGCACACAGGGCACAGGAAGGGTGAAGCTGTGTGCGGTCAGAGCGCGAGGAAGTGGGGACTGGGCCCTGGCAGCTAAGCAGGAGTTACATAGCAAACAGCTAGGTGGGCAGGGATGTTGACCAGTCAGAATGAACACAGGTGCATGAGCCAAACTTCTGTGTCACAGCCACGTGTCTAGCAGTCCTGCTGTTCACATGCACAGGTGTCTCCCAAGTGTCATCCTGGTACAACGCACACACAATAGGGCAGGGCCCCCGCCTGAGCCCAGAGCAGCCAGGAAACATGGGTGCAGACAAGCACCACGCACATGTCATCCTCAGACACCATCCGCTGTTCCAGGTACAGAGCTGGTGGGGGAGGCCGTAGTCACACCTGGCAGCTGGCCCTGCGTGGAGGCTGTGTATCACTAAATGAACATAGCTTCCGTCTGAACCTCAAACCACCATTTCCACTATGAAGGCAGAAGCCACCAGGGAAGAGCTCTGTTTGTCACGACCTGCTCCCATTCTGGTGCACCACGTGGGGAGAGCCAGACTGTCTCCAGAGCGGCCTTTAACGTGAGATTACTTCAAGACAACTGTGGACAGCCCTTCAAGAGAGAATCCAGCAGTTCCCTTGGATATTCACTTGGTAAGGAATCATTTCTCAAAAGTGTCACTCTCTCCCTTTTCCAGCGAGGTGAGTACTGGCTTCTTCTGCTTGTTTTCTGGGTTCTTTCTTTCCACACCCCTCGCTCCCTGCAGTCACCCCTGGCCCAGGCCTACCTGGAGCCCCAGACTGAAGGAGCCTTCCTCTCCTCCGAACTCACAGATGCCACCTGCTATCCTTCTAAGTTGATAATTAGCCATGGAGCCGGGTGACACAACCTTCTCTTTTTTCTGGTGGATCACATCTCCTATCGATGTAACTTTTCACATTTCCAGGTCCCGAGGCAGCCTGCAAGCTCCCTGAAGGCAGGGACCGCCTACCTACTCAGCCCCACGGCATCCCGGAGAGGCCCCCTTCCCATTCCTTCCGTGCAGCCCTGGTGAGGGGCTGCAGGGACCAGAGCTACTGTTGCTGTGGCCTTGCTCCTGTGTTTCTGTGATTTCTTCCAAACTCTGAAGTGCTCAGAGTTAATGAATTTCAACAGTGTTTTCTTAGGGCAACGTGTCGCTGGTTTTAATCAATGAACCAAAACACCAACTGGGCACTTTAAATAGGCATCCTCACTTTAGTGCCACTAAGTAAATAATGCAGGACTCAAGACATAAAGCTAACCTTTTTCATCTTTCTCTCTGAGTCTGATTTCCTTCAACTCATTTATTGCTGGGTTTTAATGTGACTTCATATGTAGGCTATGCCACAGGTGCCAGGAGCCCCAGTCACTGCTCACTGTGATTAGAGGGACAGGCATAGGGAAGGGGGTGGTCACAGCTAGAGAGATAAAAGCTCTATTACCCTGTTGGCCTGTCAGCATGAATGCCCTAACTGCAATGAGAAGAAAGGCCTGATGCCTTGATACTGGTTCCCACCAGCCATTCCTGGTAAATACCAGGCTAGAGGGAGAGGCAAGAACCCTAATTATAATCAGCAATGAGTCTCACATTATTAAGAATCAGAGAAAAGTCCTGTGCACTGACTTTTCATTCTACACAAAATGTATCTGTGGGGATCACAGAAGTTTAGCTAGATGCCAGGCATAATTTATCCAGCCTGAAGGGCCACAGCTATCAGGGCAGTGGAGGAGCCTGACAAGGTCTCAAGGTAATGGTGGTATTTTACTCACACTGAAGATGAAGCCATTAAGTTCCATCTCATCACCAGGGGCACGGCCACTCCCACCACAAGCAATGGCCTCTCAGCCCTGTTCTAAGGTTATAGAGTCACTAAGTGATGACAGAACACTTGAATGATAACAGCCTCTCTGAAATAGGGTCCCACATATTTTCAACAGCATGCTCATTTCTCATGAGATATCTGATGACTCCAGAACTTTCCCCCAATTAGGATCAAGCTTTTAGCCTGTAATAAGCACTGGGGTGGGGGTAGGTTAAAAGGTTTATTTTCAAGATCAGAATTGTAGCCAGCTACGTTAATAGGGTCAGAGGCAAAAGATACAGAGCTTCACCTCTAAATGCCGTGACACTCATAGAAATGGCTAGCACCTATTTACTCCAGGTGTTCCTGCAATAATTCTGTGAATACTGGAAAATGTTGCTCAGTGATTGTATACGGAGTTTGGCCTTCCCACAACTATATGGTCAAGTCATATTTGACAAAGCAGGAAAGACCATCCAATGAAAAAAGTCTCTTCAACAAATGGTGCTGGCAAAACTGGATGGCAACATGCAGAAATACGAAACTGGACAACTTTCTTACACCATGCCTAAAAATAAATTCAAAATGGATGAAAGACCTGAATGTGAGATAGGAAAACCATCATAATCCTAGAGGAGAACATAGTCAGCAATCTCTTTGACCTCAGCCACAGCAACTTATCAGACATGTCATCAAAGGCAAGGGAAACAAAAGCAAACATGAACTACTGGGACTTTATCAAGATAAAAAGCTTCTGCAGAGTGAAGGAAACAATCAACAAAACTTAGGCAACCTACAGAATGGGAGAAGATATTTGCAAATGACATATCTGACAGAGGGTTAGTATCCAAAATCTATAAAGGACCTATCAAACACCCCAAAAATAAACAACCCAGTGAAGAAATGGGCAGAAGATATGAATAGACATTTTTCCAAAGAACACATGGCCAACAGACACATGAAAAGATGCTCAACATCACTCATCATTAGGGAAATACAAATCAACCCATGATGAGATACTACCTCATACCTGTCAGAATAGCTAAAATTAACAACACAAGAAACAATAGGTGTTGGCGAGGATGGAGAGAAAGGGGAACCGTCTTGTACTGTTGGTGGGAATGAAAACTGGTATGGCCACTCTGGAGAACAGTATGGAGGTTCCTCAGAAAACTGAAAATAGAACTACCCTATAATTCAGCAATTTCACTCTTAGGTAGTTACCCAAAGGATACAGACATATAGATTTGAAGGGGGTACATAACATGCATCCCAGTATTCTTAGCAGTATTATCAACAATAGCGAAACTATGGAGAGAGCCCAAATGTCTGTCGATTGATAAATGGATAAAGAAGATATGGGGTGTGTGTGTGTGTAGGAATATTAGCCATCAAAAGGAATGAAATCTTACCATTTCAATGACATGGATGGAGCTATAATGTATTATGCTAAGTGAAATAAGTCCGAGAAAGACAAATACCATATGATTTCACTCATGTGTGGAACTTAAGAAACAAAACAGATGAACACATGAAAAGGGGGAAAAAGAGAAGGGAGGGAAACAAATCACAAGAGTCAAGTCTTAATGACAGAACACAAACTGAGGTTTCATGGAGGAAAGGGGGGTGGGAGATGGGCACTGAAAAGGGCACCTGTGATGAGCCCTATATATAAGTGATGCATCACTGAATTCTCCTGAAACCAATATTGTACTATATGGTAACTTACTAAAATTTAAATTAAAAAAAAAAAAAAGAGTCTGGCCTTCATTCAAAACCCCACTCTCCACCCAGTGCAAGCAGCGTGAAAGATGCCTGCATGTGCGCAGGTGGGTGCCTGTGGCCATGTAGGGCTGACTGTTTTTCTCTGGTTGGTGATGCCTCGGTGAAACCTGATGGTAACATCGTACAAGAGTAACAATAGCACCCCAAATTTAGTAGCATTAGCTTCTATACCCAGAAGACAATATAACCTTTTACAACACAGTTTACACTACCATTTCCTTGTGGATTCCTCTTAGAAATCCAGGCCCCACAGTGCCAATACTCTGCTGAGTGCTCTTGGAGGGCTCACCTACAGGATGCGTTTGGGAGCAGTCCTGAAGGCCTCTTAGATGTGACCGAGAGAGAAGATTGAGAAGATATCAGGGAGTGACATTAGCACCACAGTGACAGAAGGCACCTTCCTGTCCCTCTTTTTCAATGAAGAATGAGTCATCCATCCATGAACAAAAGTGCCTTTGTGGGAGCTGCAGGATCTGGCACCATAGGCCAGGGAACTCAGGAGGAGTCTACATACCTGTGCATCCAGTTATGGGCACAGGTGGAACCCGTGGAGCAGTGGGCCTGCCCCAACTCCTCTTGACATAGTCATGAAAAAACCTAGAGAGTGCTGATCTAAGCTGATACCCACAGACAACAGAGAAGGTGCCTAAGCCTAGCTTTTATGAAGGGAGATTCCAGCAGGCCAATGGAGCAAAAAACAAGTTTGGACACAGCAGAGATGGTAAAAAGCACTTTACCAACGCTGTCTTCACCCCCACCAAAGCAACATTGCACTGGGCTAAACGATCAGGTGGTAGTGACCTCTCTCACAGAGAAAAAGAAGAGCAGTGAATAAGTGTCCAGCTACCCACAGTGGTATGGAATGCAGCTGGAGGAACCCATTCCTCTCCAGGAGCACTCAGAGTACCTAGGTGGGATCTCCACGATGGAGGAAAGAAAGATAAGAATATCAAAGGACACTAAAGGGACTCAGGGCCTGCTGCCTGCACACAGCGGGAAGTCCGATCATGAGCTTCTCAGAGTACTACACCTGAGGATCTCCCTACCAGGCCTGTGGGCAACCCTAATGCCCCAAGGACTAAATCTATACCTTCCTCCACTCTGCAGGTGGCTCCTTGTACATACTTCTGAGTGTGGTGGCAAGAGCAAGCTCCTTGGGAGTGTGCTTGAAAAACAGGCCAGGGTCTGTGGACTAGGGAGAAACCACAAACTTGAGCTATAGCACCGTCTTCTGCAAAATACAACAAAGGTTTCCAATAGCCAGCCTGGTGAGTTGTAAGAACCAAAGATGTAAAAGCTTAAGAATTTTGCCACAAGAGGGAGCAAGAAGAGTGGAACAGGTGTACCCATACAAAGACCAATAAAACCCTAGATGGCAATAGCACTAATGAGCTGAATACCCAATGTGAAGGCAACAAGCAAAGATTTAAAGAGGTGGCTGCTACTTCAAATGTGAAAGCAGCAATGCAAAACTACAAAGAACATGAAAAATCAAGGAAATGTGTCATCACCAAAAAATAATAATTCTCAAATAACAGAGCTCAGAGGCATAGGATTTTGGATAAAGAATTCAGCATCAGTATTGAAGAAACTCAATGAGGTACCAAAAAAACTCTAAGGACAGTTGAAATCACACACACACACACACACACACACACACACACACACACACGTGAGCATGCGCATTCAAGATGAGATATCACCAAAGAGCTATAAATCATAAAGGGAACCAAGAAGAAATTCTGGAGCTGAAGAATTCAATAAATGAATGACAAATGCAGCAGAGTAAAGCAAATAGAAGACAGAATAAGTGAATTAGAGAAAAGAAATTTTGAAATAACCAAGTTAGAAGAGAACAAAGAAAAAAAAAGGAAAAACTGTGAAGAAAGCCTAGATGATCTAATGGGGTTTCATCAAAAGAACATAGAATCAGGATTACACAAAGAAAATAGAGAAGAGGACAGAAAGTTTATTTAAAGAAATAAGAGCTGATAGGATGCTTGGGTAGCTTAGTTGGTTGAACGTCCAACTTTGGCTCAGGTCATGATCTCATAGTGGATGAGTGTGAGCCCCACATCAGCCTCTGTGCTGACAGCTCAGAGCTTGAAGCCTGCTTTGAGTTTTGTGTCTCCCTCTCTCTCTGCCCCTCCCCTGCTCACGTTTTGTCTCTCTCTCTCAAATATAAACATTAAAAAATTTTTAAAATACTATTAAAGAAGTAAGAACTGAGAAGTTCCTAAACATGCAAGGGAACTGGACATCCAAGTTTACAGAGCTATAGAAAATCACCCAATTATCTCAATGCAAAAACACCTTCTGCAAGGCACATTATAATGAAACTATCAAAAAATTGGAAATAAAGAATGCTAAAAGTATCGAGGGGAAAAATATTGTAACCTACAAAGGAACCACCATTAAACTGTCAGCAGATTTCTCAATAGAAACACTACAGGTCAGGTGAGAGTGGAAGGTCATATTCAAAGAACATGAATTGAAAGAAAAAGAAATTGCCAGCCAACAATGCTATATCTGACAAAGTTATCCTTCAGATATGAAGGAGAAACAGACTTTCCTAGACAAAAAAAAGCTGAAGGAGCTCCTTCAGCACTAAATTTGCTTTGTAATAAATGCTGAAAGTTCTTCAGGCTGAAATAAACTGACACTAATCAGCAACATGAAAATACACGAAAGTATACACCACACTAGTAAAGGTAAAAAATCAGACTTTGGATGGATGTTAACCACTTAACTGCAGTATAAATGTCAAAGGAAAAAAGTATTAAAAATAATTATAGCTACTATAATTTAATAAATATACAACATAAAAAGAGGTAAACGATACCAGAAATATACAAGGGGGAGTAAAGGGCAAAGTGTTTATAGACAATTGAAGTTAAGTTGCTATCAGTTTAAAATGGCCCGTTTTATTTATGTCATATGTAAGCCTCATGGTAACCACAAAACAAAAACAAAAACCTAGAGTAGACGCACTAAAGATAGACAAGGGGGAAGCAGAGCATACCGCCATAGAAAATTATGCATTTACAAAGGCAGTGAAAGGAAACAATGGAAAAACAAAATATCAGAAAACAGTAAGATGGCATTATAAGATCTTACACAGCAATAATTTTAAATGTAAATGGATTGAATTAACCAATCAGAAGGCAGAGTGGCTGGATGAATAAAAAATGACTCAACTATATGATGCCTACAAGAGATTTGCTTCAGCTTTAAGGACATACATAGCTCTGAGTGAAGAGAGAGAAAAAGACATTCCATGCCAGTAAAAAACAAAAGAAAGTAAGGTAGCTATACCTACATTAGACAAAACAGACTTTAAGCCAAAATGGTAACAAGAGACAAAGGTCAATATATAATGAGAAAAGGGTCAATTCATCAAGAAGATATAACAATCAGACACACACACACACACAATATTGGAACACCTAACTGTATTAAGCAATAGATCTGAAGGAAGAAACAGACAACAATACAATAATAGTGGGGGACTTCCAATACTCCACTTTCAGTAATAGATCATCTAGACAGAAAACCAACATTTACATTGGGCCTGAACCACACATTAAGCCAAATGGACCTGACAAAGATTTGTGGAACATTCCATCCAACAGAAGAATACACATCCTTCTCACGTGCACGTGGAACATTTTCCAGAATAGACCACATGACAGAACACAAATCAAGTCTTGCGAATTTAAGATGACTGAAATCATACCAAGTCATCCTTTCTGACCAAAGCGGTATAAAACCAGAAATCAAAACAAGAAGAAAGCTGAAATATGTGAAAAGCTACAAATACATGAAAATTAAATACTCTTGAACAACCAATGGGTCAAAGAAGAAATGAAAAGGAAATAAAATATCTCAAAACAAATGAAAATGGAAACACACAGTTCCAAAACCTATGGGATGCTGCAAAAGCAGTTCTGAGAGGGAAGTTTATAGTTATAAATGCATATATTAAGAAACTAAAGGGATCTGAAAAAAACCTAACTTTATATCTCAAGGAACTAGAAAAAGAAGAACTAAGCCCCAAGTTAGCAAATGAAATTAATAACAAAGATTAGAGTGGAAATAAATGAAACAGAGACCAGAAGAATAACAGAAAAAAAAATCAGTGAAACTAAGAGCCGGTTTTCAAAAAAAAGTAAAATTGAGAAACTCTAGTTACACTAAAAAAAATAGGATTCAAATAAATAAAATCAGAAATGGAAGAGTGACATTTCAAATGATACTACAGAAATACAAAGGATATGAGAAACTACTATGAACAAATTAAATGCTAGCAAATTGGATAATCTGGAATAAATGATAAATTCTTGGGAACAGTCTGCCAAGAGTGAATTGGGAATAAAGAGAAAATATGAACAGACTGACAATACATGAGGTGATTTAATTAGTGATTAAAAAGCTCCCAACACAGAAAACTCCAGGACCAAATGTCTTCATGAGTGAATTCTACCAAACATTTGAAGAAGAACTGATGTCAATTCTTTTCAAACTCTTCCCAAATTGAAGAAGGAACACTTCTAAACTCATTTTATGAGAGTAGAATTACCCAGATAAGGACACTATAAGAGAACTATAGACTAATGTCCCTGATGAATACAGATACAAAAATTCTCAACAAAATAAAAGCAAGCCAAATTCAGCAATGCATTAAAAGGATCACACATCTGGGAACGCAAGCTGGTGCAGCCACTCTGAAAAACAGTATGGAGGTTCCTCAAAAAACTAAAAATATAACTACCCTACGACCCAGCAATTGCATTACTAGGCATTTATCCAAGGGATACAGGTATGCTGTTTTGAAGGGGCACATGCACCCCCATGTTTATAGAAGCACTATCAACAATAGCCAAAGTATGGAAAGAGCCCAAATGTCCATCGATGGATGAATGGATAAAGAAGAGGTGGCATATATACATAAAATGGAGTATTACTCAGCATCAAATAGAATGAAATCTTGCCATTTGCAACTATGTGGATGGAACTGGTGGGTACTATGCTAAGTGAAATTAGAGAAAGACAAAAATCATATGACTTCACTCATACAAGGACCTTGAAAGACAAAACAGATGAACATAAGAGAAGGGAAACAAAAATAATATAAAAGCAGGGAGGGGGACAAAACAGAAGAGACTCATAAATATGGAGAACAAACTGGGGTTTACAGGAGGGGTTGTGGGAGGGGGGATAGGCTAAATGGGTAAGGGGCACTAAGGAATCTACTCTTGAAATCATTGTTGCACTATATGCTAACTAATTTGGATGTAAATTAATAAAAAATAAAACAAGTTAAAATAAAAAATAAAAGGATCACACATCATGACCAAGTGGGATTTATTCTAGGAATGCAAGGATGGTTCAACATACATAAATCAATAAATGTGTTATACTACATTAATAGAATGAAATATAAAAATCATGACCATTTAAATAGATGCAGAATAAACATTTGAAAAAATGAAACATATTTTCATGATAAAAGCCCTCAACAAATTGGTTCTGTAAGGGACATGCCTTAACATAATAAAAGCCACATATGACAAACCCATAGCTAACATACTCAATTGTGAAAAATTGACAGCTTTTCTTTTATGATGAGGAAAAAGACAAGGGTGTCCTCTTTTATTCAACATAGTAATGGAATATAACTATATCAATTAGGAAAGGCAAAGAAATAAAAGGCATTCAAATCAGAGAGGAAGAAGTAGAATTGTTATTTGCAGATAATATGACCTTATGTATAGAAAACCCTAAAGACTCAACCTCAAACTGAATCAATGAATTCAGTAAATTTGCAGGAGATAAAATCAATGTATAGAAATGAGTTGCATTTCTATAAAATAACAACAAAACATTGGAAAAAGAAATAAAACTATTCCATTTGCAATAGCATTCAAGCAATAAAATTATGACTAAATTTAACAAAGGAAATGAAAGACCTGTGCAATGAAAATTACAAGAATTTGATAAAAGAAATCGAAGATACACGTGCAAAGATATCCTGTGTTCATAGATCAGAAGACTTGTTATTAAAATGTCCTTACTACTCAAAGACATTTCCAGATTCAACACAACTGCAATTAAAAATTTAATGGCATTTCTCATAGAAATTTTTCAAAATCCTAAAATTTATACAAAACCATAAAAGACTCTGAATAGCTAAAGCTATCATGAGAAAGAAGAAATCTGGAAATTTGAAATTTGAAATTCCTGATTTCAAATTATACTACAGAGCTATGCAGTAATTTCAATATGTGGCTATTATAAATATAGCAAATAGAGCGATGGAATAGTGAGCCTAGAAGTAAACCCCTACATTTATAGTCTACTAATATTTGATAAGGGAGCCAAGGACACTCAATAGGGAAAGGATGGTCTCTATAACAAATGGTATTGAGAAAATTGGATCACTATCTTACACCATACACAAACATGGGTTGAAGACTTAAACATACAACCTGATACCATTAAACTCCTAGGAAAAAAAGGGCACCTAGGGGCTCAATTGGTTAAGCGTCTGACTCTGATTTTGGCACAGGTCATGATCTCACTCTTCCTGAGATTGAGCCCTGCCTCGGGCCCTGTGCTGACAGCACAGAGCCTGCTTGGGATCTCTCTCTCTCTCTCTCTCTCTCTCTCTCTCTCTCTGCTCCTCCCTTGCTTGTGCTTTCTCTCTCTCTCAAATAAATTAATAAACATAAAAAAAAACTCCTAGGAAAAAATATAGGAAAGAAGCTCCCTAACATTGGTCTTGGCAATTTAGATATGACACCAAAATCACAAATAACAAAAACAGAGTTCAACAGGTGGGACTACATAAAACTGAAAAGTTTCTGCACAGCAAAGGAAACAATAAAAAGAGAGAGAGAAAAGGCAAACTGTTGAATGGGAGAAAAATATTTGCAAAATCATACACCAGAGAAGGGGTTACTATCAAAAATATATAAAGAACTCATCCATCTCAATAACAAAAAAACAATCCAATTAAAAATAAAAACTAAAAATGAACAAACAAAAAAACCACATACACAAAAACATGGCAGACGAACTAAACAGATATTTTTCCAAAGAAGGCATCCACATGGTCAACAAGTATGTGAAAAGTTGCTCAGCATCACTAAATATCAGGAATGCAAATCAAAACCACAATGAGATAATACCTCTCACACTTGTTAGAATGGTTGCCATCAAGAAGACAAGAGATACCAAGTGTCGGTGAGGATGTGGAGAAAAGGGAACACTTGGTGCACGGTTGGTGGGAATGCAAAGTGGTTCAGCCACTATGGAAAACAGTATGGAGATGCCTCATAACATTAAAAACAGAACTACCATGTGATCCAGCAACCCCACTCTTGGATATATAATCCAAAGGAAAGGAAAACAGGATATGGAAGAGATCTCTGCACTCCCATGTGCACTGCAGCATTATTCACAATAGCCAAGGTATGGAAACAACAATAGATGTATAGATAAAGAAGATGGGGTAAATATACACATACACACAAAGGGATATTACTATTCAGCCATGAGAAAGAAGGAAATCTTGCCATTGGTAATAGCATGGATGGCCCATAAGGGCCATTATACTAAGTGAAACAAGGCATATAGGGAAAGACAAATATATATATATATGTAGAATCTAAAAAAGCTGAACTTGATGGCAACTTAGGAAGATCCTGAATTCATCTCCTCTCATGGACACATCAAATCTATACCTACATATACAGGAATTCCTCCTAAGGAAGAACTGAAAGCTGACTGAACAGCTTCTGCACAATAAAGCACTGAGGTGCCACACAGAGAACAGCAGGAGAGAGGGAGACACAGTAATGATGGGAACCCCACCCCTAATGTGGCAACCTACAGCAGGGAAGGGATATCACAGATGTGCCACGTACAGATTCATCTGACCCGAGGCACTGCAAAAAACAAAACAAAACAAACAAAACCATCATTTTAAAAGGCAAGTAGACTGTAAGTGAAGGAAACCCATGTACTAATCCTGAGTGTCTCCCATATGGTGGGGGAATTGCTGTACCTCTCTCCGGGGTCAATGGTGCCAGCAAGAGCCATTGTTTACACTCTCCATCTTGACAGCACAGACAGGAACAGGGACCAGTACTCTAGCCAGCCTGCTGCCTCAGCAAGCTCTGAGCCCCTAGCTCACACCAGCTCCAGCCATTCCATCAAGGCTGCCCCAGCATGGCCCACATCTGCTTCAGCTCCAGCCATCCCACCAGGGCAGCTCTGGCATCCTGCCAGGGTTCCTGCTATGCAAAATGCCCCGGTCCACGCCTGCCCCAGCTCAAGCCATCCACCAGGGTGACCCTGGTATGAAGCAGCCTGAGACCCGCTGGTCTGTGGCCACTTCAGCCCCAGGTGTCCAGTGCCAGCCCGGCATGAAGCACCCACTTCAGCTCCAGCCATCCCTCCAGGGTGCCCCCTGTGCAGAACACCCTGGGACCCTCCGGCCTGTGCCAGCTCCAGCTCCAGCCAGCCAACCTCAGCTGCCAGGCATACAGAGTCCACATAGGGGATGTTCTTATATAAGGTCACTCCATCAAGACTGGGAGAGGTAGCAGTTTCACCTAATAAACAGAAAGTCAAACGAAATGAGGAGACGGAGGAATATGCTCTGAACTAAAGAATAAGACACAGGGCACCTGGGTGGCTCAGTCAGTTAAACATCTGACTTCGGCTCAGGTCATGATCTCATGGATTGTGAGTTCGAGCCCCGCGTCAGGCTCTGGGCTGATGGCTCGGAGCCTGGAGCCTGCTTCAGATCCTGTGTCTCCCTCTCTCTCTGACCCTCCCCTGCTCACACTCTGTCTCTCTCTTTCTCAAAAATAAATAAAGATTAAAAAAAATAAAAAAAAAAGAGTAAGACAAAACTTCAGAAAAAGAAGTAAATGAAACAGAGGTAAGCAACTTACCTGGTGAACAGTTCAAAGTAATAGTCATAAAGATGCTCACCGGATTTGAGGAAAGAGAGGATGAGCTTTGAGAGAATGTCAACACAGACAGAAAATGTAAACAACAACAACAATCAGAGTTGAAGAATAATGTAAATGAAAAATACAGTAGGAGGGATCAACAAATTAGAGGATGTGGAAGAGCAGATAAGCATCTGGAAGGCAGGGTGATGGAGAGTTCTCAAGTTGAACAGGAAAAAAAAAAATAAAGGTGAGGCTATTTTAAGGGCCCTGTGGGGCAATATCAAGAATACTAACACTTGCATTATAGGGATCCCAGAAGGAAGAGAAAGGGGCAGCAAATTTATCTGAAGAAATAACAGCTGAGAACTTCCCTAATCTGGAGAAGGAAACAGATACTCAGGTCTAGGAAGCACAGAGAGGCACCAAACAAGATAAACCCAAAGATGTCCACACCGAGATACATAACTAAAATGGCAAAAATTAAAGAAGGAATGTTACATACCAGGGAAACCCCATAAAGTCCATCAGCTAAGCTTTCTCAGCAGAAACTCTGCAGGTCAAAAGGGAGTGGCACGATACAGTTGAAAGGCTGAAGGGAAAAGACCAAAAATACTCTACCCGAAAAATGACCATTCAGAGACAAAGGAGAGTTTCCCAGACAAACAAAAGTTAAAGGAGCTCTTCACCACTAAACCGATGTTAAAGGGACTTCTTAAAGCAGAAAAGGAAAGGCTGCTAAGTAAAAGAAAATTATGAAAGGCAAAAAAATTTCATTGGTAAAAGCAAACATACAATAAAAATAGTAGGTCAATCACTTATAAAGCTAGAATGAAGATTAAAAGAAAAAAGTAGTAAATCAATTACATCTAAAAATTCAGTTAAGGAATTCACAAAATAAAAGGATATCAAATATGATTATCTGGTTCATAAAACATGGAGGGGAGGAGTAAAAATTTAGTGCTTAGTAAAAATTTAGTGAACACATTTTAGAATGTGTTCAAACTAAACCAACCATCAACAACATAGACTGCTATATAATTGGGATGTTATATGTGAACCTCATGGTAACCACAGACCTGTAACAGACACACAAAAATAAAGAGAAAGGAATTTAAGCTGAAAACTAAAGAAAGTCATCAATCATAAGGGAAAAGAGCAAAAGAAGAAAAAAGGAACAGAGAACTACAAATAAAAACACTACCAAAAACAAACAAAAAAAAGCCAAACTCATAAAAACAGAGAATAGAATGGTGGTTTCCAAAGGGTGGGAGAATTGAGGAGGCATCGGAGGGTACAAAATCACATCCAGTAAGCCAGTCCTGCAGATCTAATGCATTGGGTTCAAGTGTGTCCCTGAAGCAGGGGACAAGGCTCCATGGGGCTGCTGCTCTCACATGAGATCTGCCTGCAAATTCTAGGTAAGGGGACCCCCTGCAAGGGTGGCTGAAGCCAGGGCTCCAGGCCAGGATGGGCACCTCTAGCTCTGCTTCCAGAGAGGCCTGGCTGCCTGGAGAAGTGAAGGAGGCAGGGTTGTCCTGTGTAGCCTCATGGTATAGTTCCAGAGCCTAGGCTGGTGCAGGCTTGGGCATTTTGGGCCAGACCAGGTGCCCAAGAGGAAAAGAGGCTGGCTTCTGGGATGGGAAGTAGAGCTGCTCCACATCTTATGAAAAACCAAGGGCCTTTCTAGAAACTCTGTTATCTCAGGCTACTTTTTAATTTGTCTTCATTATCATTTTTATATTGAATTCAGTAGAGTCACTGATCTCTGGTCAGTGATGAATACTGTATCTTCAAAATATGTTGTTTGGATGCTATGCTAAGCAAGATGGGTTCAATTTCCTTCCAATTTTTTTGGACTTAAATTTATTTAATTTCCACCCTGTTTAAGTTTCCTTGTGTTACAAGCCTCATTCTGGATCGCAGCTCCGCCTTCTTGTGCATAAGGTCTATTGTACATGTGAGAAACACAAAGAAAAATGACACAATGGAAACAGAGAAAGGAGAGCTTAAAGATAAAGGGATAATTAGAACACTGCTGAACAAAGGGAATCTGAGGAAAGGGCTGTTTTGAAATGCATTGGCATGTTACCGTATATAGAAGTATGAACTTTTAATTTTGTTTTCAGTATTTCCTAGGATCCTTTTGCCAGTATACACTGTACTAAGCCACGTAAAAATCTAAACCACCTTGTATTGGTAAGTTACCAACTTTAATATCAGGTTAACTCAAGAGTTAAATCCATTAAAATCCTTACTTCAGTTTCTGAAGGAAAAGGAACACTAAGGAACAAGGGGCAGACCCCCACTGGGCAGGGGCAACCTCTTTTGATCCAACTAAGAACACTTGAGACCAAGGGGTCTCATTCATTCCCTTGTTTCTATTATGCCACCGAATAAATCAGGGGTTAGCCAACTGTAGCCTGCAGGCCAAATCTGGCCTAAGAACTGTTTTGTTTTGTTTTTTTTTTAATGTGTTTTTTCATTTGGTTTTTCATACTTTTATTTATTTTTTTTTAATGTTTATTTTTGAGAGAGAGAGAGAGGTATAGCATGAGTGGGGGAGTGACAGAGAGGGAGACACAGAATCTGAAGCAGGCTGCAGGCTCTGAGCTGTCAACACAGAGCCCGACGGGGGGCTTGATCCCATGAACTGTGAGGTCATGACCTGAGCCGAAGTTGGACGCTTAACTGACTGAGCCACCCAGGCACCCCTGTTTTTTATACTTTTAAAAGATTGAAGGATAATCAAAAGAAGAGTATTCTGTGACATACAGAAATGATAGAAATAGCAATTTTACTATTTTTACTTGAACACCACCAGGCTTATTCATTTATGGCTGCTCTCTGCTACAATGGCAGAGCCAGGCAGTTGCAGCAAGAATGTGGGGCCCAGAAAGCCTACAGTGTTGACCATCTGGCCCTTTACAGAAAAAGCTTGTGGCCCTGGACTGGAAGGCATGCCAAGGATTCTGTAAGTTTATGGGAGAACAGGTTTGGTGGGTTGTTAAAATATATAAATCAAGTATAAGATGTCTCCTGATTTCAGAAATATTGAAATGTAAAAGAAAAAAAAAAGTGAACCAAGCAATATGGTTGGTAGCTAGAGCTGAGTTTCCAAATGCTCTCCAGATTCTCTGAGCCTTCAGGAAAGGGTTTACAAAGAATCCCTATAACATCATTGTCTAGCTTAAAGGCTCCAGAATTTGTCATTTGAATGGAGAACCACTGTCACCCTTGTCTTCCATTTCTGGCTGTTCTTTCAGGAGTCATTTCCCTTTGAGTCTATAGTCCCTGTAGGTACATACATTTCCATTTGTCATTATTCACGGTAGTTACATTCTGTTATGTCATGGAGAACAGAATTAGCAGATCCTGAACCCTTGTTCCTCGGGAGAATACAGGGTTAGGTTTCCATGAACTGCTGGTCACACTGTCAACAATCAATACACAACCTTGTTTTATGGGTTTCCGTTTAAAGACCTTATTTAATGTATATTGCTGATTCTTTAACGTTGAACTCATGGCCAACAGCATTATAACTCATGCCTGAATGGAGTTTTACTGAACACAATTATTTTCTCCATTAGGCACATCACAGCTTTCTTTCTGCTTGGGAACATGAGACAGTGCATGAGCACTGCATTTGGGGACCATTTTAAACATCGAAATCACCAAAACAATGCAAAACCTGTGCCACTAAACAGATCATGAAAAAGACACTTCTTTGCTATAGGAGAGATGAAACAAGAAGGCAGAATATCACCTTGTTTGACCTTAGCTGGGAACGTGCACATTTTTACTACTTGTTGCATGTCTGTGAATGACTGCAAAAGTTCCGTATGGATTTTGGGTTTACAGATACACTTTAACCAGTAGGAAAATTTGTAAATAAAGAATCTGCAAATAATGAGAGTCAACTGTGTGTGAAACCACATACACTTTCCAGGTCCTTTAACCATGACCTTGGTAAACAAAATTGATCAACTGGCATCTTCCGGGTCCCTGCAAGCTCAGTCATTTAAAATGATCCACCCTCATCTAAAACAGCACATGATAATAACATTCCCCCTTTCTATTGCTTCACGATGTCTCTCTCCCTTATGAAATTTCTCCACTATTTCTTTTTGTGTCATGTTGGGCCTTAGCTGTTTAAGGCTCCTTTCCAGTGTATCGACAAGTCTCTTACTTCCCTCAGTTCTCATACCCTGCTTCCTTTAAGCTTTCTGCCTTTCATAACCTCTGCTGCCTCCTTTCAAAGACACATGTGCACCGTGCACCACAGGCTGCAAAGTGCTCTTCATACTCAGCATCTCTTCTAATCAACATGATCTTAGATGGACAATATTATGCCCAGGACAGGCTGCATTATTTGGGGAGCCCCTTGTGCAAAGTTTGCTACAGATTTCAAGATGGTGAGAGCAAAATATTAAGCCAAGAGTGGGACCCTCCTATGTGCGGGGCTCTGAAGTGATCCCTAATCTACCAGGGCTAACAGAGCTACCCAGGTACAGGGCTGGCCCTACACTGACGTCTCTCACACATGTTCCCTTCCCTCCTGCACCCCTGCCTTCTGGTCCTGCCTCATTTATGAACCTGGGAAAGGGCACTTAATCACTCCCTGTTTTAATATTTTTTTCTCTATAAAACATTAAAAAATGAGTAAATATTACTTTTATAGAGAAAAGTATAGAGAAAGGAATTTTTATAGAGAAAGGAATTAGGATGAGGTGATTAAGTGTAAATAGTAGTATTTACTCATCCTTGCCTCATGGAGGGAGTAGAAGGATTTAATGACAGGACTTATGAAAGAAAGGCACTAGGTAAACCCCAGGTATTATATAGTTATTTTATATTTTAAGAAGAGGGATTTAGGCTGCATAAGAGGTGGGGATTTATTGACACAGGTGTTAGACAATGAGATAGTTTTCCCAAATCTTCCCTAGATATATTTTAGATTAAGAAAAGATGCCTATGTGTCTGGTTAGATTTCAATGTGATTGTCTATGAGCATGGCTTCTAGGACCCTCAGTGGTTCTTTTTACCGGATATTTATATCTATATATCTATATCTATATATCTATATCTATCTATCTATCTATCTATCTATCTATCTATCTATCTATCTAATCTATCTCTTCCCAGAAAGCTCACCCTCTAGCATCAAAAGTCTTATAGAATCAGGTAGGAATGGAATGCACTATTCTTTCATATGTCCTCAAACAAGGCAAGATCCTGGTCCCCCCCTGCCCCTCCAGCATTCTTTCAAAAATGTGAGCAATGGCACATGTTCTATGGCTTTGCAACTTTTAAAATGTTAATTAATGAAGCCAAAGGAGTAGTTATTACTGCAAGAAAATACACCTTTCCCCCTTTCTTTAAATAAATTAGGATCAGACACAACTTTTAATTTTTCCAGTTAAGGATTAAAAGACACAAACTGCTGTCTGTTATCATTATAAGTTCATAGGGGAAAGATTCTGACACCAAAATAAATAAACAACAAAGCCCATGGAATGAGAGAAAATACTCGCAAGTCATGTATCTGATGGGGGATTAATATCCAGAATAAAGAACTCGTACAACTCAACAACTACAACAACTGATTTAAAAAACGGGCAGAGGAGTTGAGCAGACAATTCTCTGAAGTAGAAATACAAATGACTAATAAACACCTGAAAGATGCTCAACATCATTGATCATTAGAGAAATGCGAATCAAACCACAAGATACCACCTCACACTAGAGTGGCCACTATCCAAACAAACAAACAAACAAACAAACAAACAAACACAAAACAAAAGCAAAACAGCAACCAAAGAACAGCAAATAACAAGTGTGGGTAACGATGTAGAAAAACTGGAATCCTTGTGCCCTGTGGGTGGGAATGTAAAAAACTATGAAAACCAGCTTGGTGGTTCCTCAATAAATTAACATAGAATTACCATATGATCTGGCAATTCTACTTCTAGGAATATACCCAAAGAATTGAAAGTAAGGTCCTGAAGAGGTAGCTACACACCCATGTTCACAGCAGCGTTATTTATCATAGCCAAGAGGTGGAGGCAACTCAAGTGTCCACCAACAGATGAACAGATACATAAAACATGGTACATACTTAAAACAAATATTACTCAGCCTTAAAATGGAAGGAAATTTGGACACAACATGGATGGACGTGGAGGATAACTTAAGTGAAATACATCAGTCACAAAAAGACAAATACTGTATGATTCTATACATCTGAGGTACCTAGAGTAGTCGGATTCAGAGATAAAAAGTAGAGGTTGCTAGGGCTGGGGGAGGGGGATGAGGAGTTGTTTAATAGCACAGAGTTTTGGTTTTACAAGCTGAAGAGTTCTGGAGATTGGTTGTATAACAATGTGAGTGTGCCCGGCACTAGTAAATTGTACAGTGAAAAATGGTGGAAGTGGTAACTTCGATGCTTATGTATTTTACCACAATTAAAATAAAAGCAATGACAAAACCCTGTATGGAATTTTTTTCCTCACTTCTCTATAACTGAAAGCAACTGCATCTCAGAATGTTGCCTGGCTATAGACCAGCAGTTGGTAAATATTGCCATAGTCTAAACATTAGCCACTGAAAATATTCAATGTTTTAAATCAACCTTTTCCAAAGAGGTAAGGAAGTAACACAGATTTGACATTAAGTCAGTCACAGGAAACCACGGCCAACCATGAAACACCAAAGGAGATAAAGTTCTGTGGCTGCATGTGGAAATTAACTGTCACTGTAACTAAGGTTTCATATGAACGTGATGGGTGAGAAAGGACTCAAGAGCAGTATCACTGATAAAATCGACTTGAAATGCAAAATCAGCCTTGAAGCACCATGGCTGCCTTCAATGCCCGCCTTCCATCTCTGTCTCTGTCTAGATCCATATACTGTGCAGTATGTCTATGTATATTTAGTGTACAGAATACATGTATATGTATATACTATCTAGTAAAGCTTTCACTAATGCACAATTAACTCCTACATGGCTGGATTGAGGTCTGTAATAGTTTGTTTTGGGGTTACTCACAAAGATAGAGTTTGCAAAGCCATTGTGATTTCTTTGCTGTACTCAAACACAAAAACTGCAGGTTCCTTCATCCACATATACTCATTTACACACATGTTCTCACATGACAGAAAGATTCATACTTCCTATTTATAACAGCAATTTTTTCTAAGGAGCTTTACTGGAAAATACCTTGAATTTTCTTCTTTTTACAAAAATATTTTCCCAGTTTGCTTTGTGGATTCTGACTGGTTACTAGAAACTACAGAACATTAACACAAGTTGAATCAATCAGTAGTTTTTCACAATAATCTCCTCGTTGCTATGGCTATTGAAGTTTTCAGACTGTTTGCTGACTGACCTTTCTGCAGCTTCTGACCCCTCATTTGCACAGTGGGAGATACATTGTTTTTTGGTTTGTCCCCTTTGTACCTCTTTTTGCCTCCTTTTTTTTTTTTTTTTTTTTTTTTTTTTAGCTCAGCAGCAGCTCCTTTGTAGCCTCTCAGTAAACTTCCTTCTTGGGATCCACTGGCCATTTCTCCCTCTGGGTTTGGTGCCAGGCCCTGTGTTCTCCACACCAATGCCTGGGCAGTGCCATCTGCCCTCAGGCTTCATGACTGCCATGTGCTGCCACCTCCCCAGTCTGTATCAGCACTGTCACGCTTCATCTCCTTCTGTATGGAGCCCAAAGTCTACCTGACATTTCTCCCTGGATATGCTAATAAGGGCACCTCAAATCAGTACACCCAAAACCTGCTTATCATATCCCCTCCCAAAGCTCCTCCTGCTCAGGCCCCTGGTCAGTTCTGGTTCCACCCCATCCAGCCACCTATGTCCAATTCCCAAGGGGCATCTTCTTTTCTCAATCTCCGTGTCCATTCCACCACATGAATATCTCCTCAGCCCCTTTTCCCTAGCTCTGACTCAGTCCCCCATCTCTTCCCCGGATCACTGCACCAGCACCCCAACTGGCCCTTTGTTTCTCTTGCCCTCCACTAATAGATTCTCTAGATCAGCACTGTCCAATAATGGATAGTTGTCAGACTTCCTACGTTGCCCCAAATGGTGGCAACTAACTACATGTGGCCACTGAGCATCTGAAATGTCGCTGGTGCAACTGAGGAACTCAGCTTAAAATTTTACTTAATTTTAATTAACTTCCATGTAAACAGTCGCATGTGACTAATGGTCATTGCACTGCAAAGGGGCAGGTCTAGATTCTCCACAGATGTGCTCAAAATCCCTCAATAGCTCCCTTGAGGTGATTCACAGTTTCTTGCATTGTCTCCATCCTCATTTCTCTCAGTTCTTCCCTGATGCTCTTGGATACAATGAAATTCTCCATGTCTCAAAATCACCATGCTGTCTCTCTCTTGGGATATTAACTCCTTTGGCTACGAGCAGCTTCCTTCCATCTGTCTGGCAAACTCCTACTTTGCCTTTGGGGCTCAGCTCAGCAATCACTTCCCTCACCTCATGCCTTGGGCCTTCTCCACTGTGCCTCTTCCTCTTCCAGATACTCCAACTATGGGCCTTACAGCCCATATTGAGCACCTGTCATGCTGGATTTTAATCCCCAGTTTGATTGTTATACTCCCCATCATACTGCACTCTGAGGTCAAGGACCAAGGCTCCTTTGCTGCTGTTGTATCCTCCGTACCAGTACGGTACCTGGCCTGGTGGAGGCCGCTGTACATGTGCCTATTCTACTGGGACCTCGGGTCCCTGAAGCAGAGCCCCTAAGCAGCACTTCCTTTGCATACCTCTGTGGAGATGATAAACAGGAAGTGTAACTGACATAGGGATGTCTCATTCCACAGGGTCTAAAACAATGAGACACCGAATGATATCTTTTCTTATGCAGTGTCCTGGTTATTGAAATCCTCTTTCCAACAGGTTTAGGAAGATAGTAATTCAGCTATTCTTTTGCCTCTCACAATATGAACTGATCAGAAACCCTAGGGGAGCTTGGAGAGTCACAGTCATGACCACTGACGCTGCCCTTAATTCATGTGTGAACAAAAAAGGAACAGGTAAAGACATCCTTCATATCTGTGGGGAGTTATATCTTCTATCTGGGCTTCATGGCCAATCCTTGAACCTCCCAGACCTTTCTATACCACACCCAAAGTCAAATTCCTATTTATCCACAACATTGAAATACTAGAATATTCTGACCTATCTTTTTCCATTTCCCCCCATTCTTATTTCTTATATCCGTTGGATTTTTTTTCAACTCTACGAACATAAAACATGTTCTAAATGAATATTTAAAATAAGCACTCACTGGCACAACTCACCCAGGACAAAGCATTGTGAATCATGCTATACTCTTTAAATTAAATTTAAATTAAAAATTTGTAAAGGCAAATGACAGTCCTTACATACTATATAGAAGTGCAGAAACAGATGCTGTAAACCATTAATAACTGTTCCACTGGTTTCACCAACTAGACAAAGAGTAAGATTTGCCATGTCAATTATTCATTTAATTTGAAACCTTTACTTATGAAGACTTCTTTTTCAAAAGGGGAGGGTCTTTGCATAATTTGTATCCTCCCTCCACTGGTGCACAAGGCTTTGCTCCCTTCTCTGACTCTGGAATAAACAATTCTTCCTTTATTTAGAAACTTTCTTAGTCATGGTCTTGTCAAAGGAGAAGGCAGTGTAACACTGCTAACAATTATATTAAATAATTAAGTTTTGCTCAGTGAAATAGAACTGTGGCTTTGAATTTGAACTCTCTTACACACATACACGTGCACACACCCAGGTGTGCTATTGCCAGTACTGTACAAATAGAGAATCAGGAGCGCCTGAGTGGCTCAGTTGGTTAATTGTCTGACTCTTGATTTCAGCTCTGGTCATGATCTCATGGTTCGTGAGTTCAAGCCCCATGTCAGGCTCTGTGCTGACAGCCAGAAGCCTGCTTGGGATCTTTTTCTCCCCCTCTCTCTGTCCCACCCTGTGATCTTTCTCTCTCAAAATAAATAACCATTAAAAAAAAATAGAGAATCAAATAGTGTCATTTCCTTGTCACCTGAGCAACAGGAAGAGAGGGAAATTTCTCTCCTCGTGCTGCAGCAGCATGGTCAGCCTTTTTTCATTGTTAGCAGTATTCTGGTTAACACCTGAGGCAAGGGTTTATGGTTCGCCAGGATCAATCATCCTCATGGTCACCTCACAGCAATCATCAAATACCTTTAATCCTTTTAGCGAATCAGAAAGTGGTTCAAACACACCCCAACACATTTGTAACAATACCAATCTCCCCCGGTAAATGTGTAGCTGATGTGTGCACCAGGACCTGAAGTACCGTGGAAATGCTTTAGGACTGACTTAATTCTATTAACTCACTACCAGATAACTTTTGTGCTTCCTGCCCTATTCTGTGGAATGATCTTTATTTCCCTGCTTGATCTGGCCAACTTTTAGACTGTCATTTCCTTGAAGGTACATGCTATGTCTCAAAGGTTTGGGTGTTTCTGTATTTAAAAGTCAATTAAGGGGAGCCTGGGTGGCTCAGTCAGTTAAGGGACCGACTTCCGCCCAGGTCGTGATCTCATGGTTCGTGGGTTTGAGCCCCGCATTGGGCTCTCTGCTGTCAGCACAGAGTCTGCTTCGGATACTCTGTCTCCCTCTCTATGCCCCTCCTCTGCTCTCTCAAAAATAAACAAAAAAAAAAAGTAACAAGTAAATTAAAACTGCCTGATGGAAGGATTTTGGTGGTACAGAGACATGCTTTTGAGGAAATTCTAACAAAGTATGGGAAAGGGGGATGCAAAGGGGTGAATGAATGTTTGGTGCTTGCTATGTGGCAAATGCCTTATGCAATACCTGTATTATTGCATTCAGTCCTAAAAATTCCCTATAAGGTGGATACTATTCCTGTTTTATAGTTGAAGAAACTGAGGGTGGAAAATATAAGTGCCCAAGTTTACTCAGTGAAATGGTGGTGCCGCACCACAGGCCATCCCCAGGGGTTCCATTTCTGTGGTGGGCTCCTATTTTGGTCTCAGAACACTTCCCGAGGAGAAGCTGATTGGGAAGATGTAAACCAGAATCAAATGTGAAAGAAAGCGGGCTGCCCAAATGGTGGACCGAGCCAAACTTGTGGCTGGCATTCTTCAGCGTGCGGTAAGAAATGCTGAAAATAGGTTTGCGTCGATCTCAAAACCACCTATAGTGTAATCATGATGGAAATTACCACTACCACAGCCCGGATGCAAAAGCACCCACTAATTAAATGAGCAATGAGAATCTCAAAATAATTTGCTAATAGTCTCGACTGCTTGCAGCAATATCTCTTTTGTTGGTGACTGTGTCACTGAAACTTAACGCCCTCTTCATGTAGAGCATGAAGTCTCCCCAGTGTGCACGTGTAGCATTTACTGTATCACCAGATGTTCTGCTCCTCACCCCCCCTCGTCCCCCCACCTCGCAGAAGGAAAACCTTGACTCCGAGAGAAAAGCCACTTCAGTTGTTGAGCATTCTCTCTGGAACCACAGAAGGCAATTATTCAGCAACATGGCCCTCAGAGTGTTTCCTTTTGTCACACAGAGAACAGCCTCTAAGTGATATGCCAGTGCCTGCCCAGGTTCTTACCTGGATTTAACGATCGTCCGCAGAGACAAAAGCCTCCACACTTAAGTCTGCTCAGCTTACACTGAGGCAGACCCAACATTATGTTTTGGGAACTGCTAAACATGCGTGCCACTTTAATACAGCGCCAGGTTTCACTGCCTTCAAGATGCAACCGCGTGCCTCACGAAAACAAAGCATTCCACAAGATGCCAGGGAAGATCCAAACGAGTCTGGAGAGCTGGAACACGGTGCAGCTGTTTTTAATGTTCCTCGTTGCTAGTTTTCTGATCTGCAAAGATGCAGACCGGCCTAAAACTGAGCAGCTGCTCTGAGCTTGAAGCTTTCCTTCACCATGACGGTGGTGTGAAAAGTACTAGACAGTGAGTCAAGAGGGCTCAGGTGCACTGGCTACCTATGGACCCTGCAAAATCACTCTCTGGGTCTCTGTCTCTTATGAAATAAAGATTGTCTGAAATCTCCCCCCCCACCCCACCCCCCCCCCACACAAGCCTTCCAGGACGCCTGCGTGGCACAGCTGACTCCTGTAACTTTTCAATTAGACTTATTATCAACTCAGAATAAACTGCAGTGAGTCCACATCCACAACTAATGGCACGCTCACCTCATCGGAGCTCCCAAACACAATGCCTGTGTAGTGCCGTCTGGGTGCCCTGGGCAGACTACAAGCTCCTGGAGGTCAGGCTTTGGGTTTCTTCCCCTGAGTACGCTGCCTTGCACTTTCAGATATGAAAACATTTGTTGAGTAAGCGGAACGTCTTCCCCCATCAAACAAATGGGATTCCTAAGGACAGGTATTCTATTCACATTTGCACCTGCGGTTCCAGAACAGGGTGGGGACTCACTGGCACAGGAAAGAATGCAACTCATGTGCTCTCCAAGGTTCTACTGCCCAGATGGCCAGTTCTGGTGCCTGATTACTTTCTGCTGCATGCATATTGTGCTCCAGCCACCTGCCTAGAATCTAAGCTATCTGAGGGTTGGGTTGGTGTCATGTATTTATTTTGTATCCCCTGTAGCCCTGTCAATATTGCTGGGCACGAGGCCCCTTTTTTTCTAGTATATATGTTGAAATAAAGTTATCACAACAGTATGACCTTGAAACTAATAGAAAAAGGCCTCTAAAAAGTACTATTAATATCATTTAACATTTACTAACAGTTCTACACAAAGATCATAATATAATCCTTGACCTCTATGAATGAACAGAAGTTACCAATAAATTTATCAGAAATGTGCTTCTTTCACATAGAAAATTAGTCACCAGTCTTAGCAATAGCTAGAGAATGACTATTAATGATCAATTCTCTTTAGAAGAATAAGAAATCTGTATGCTTTACAAATACCACCCAAACATTTACAATGCAAAAATACATCTATTCCTAGCCGCCTGCCCACAGCTGCTTTCTTTGAAACATTCTTTGGGGAAAGACTGATGTTCAGGAGGATTATGATTCATTAAAGTTGCTGACCGATTCAAATAGCTGCCAACCTATTTTTTCAGAGAATGTTCCTTTCACTCACCTTGGCACCATTCTGCCAACACACGTGTGCACCATGTGGGAGAAATCCACATGTCCTGAGATCTATGGACATGTGTCCTGAGGGGTGGCATGCTATGCACGCTATTTAAGCAGAACTTTGATTTGATTCATAGGGTTCTTATTTGTGCGAACCTCAGGAACAAATGCTCTTTTTCCACAAGGTGACCAAAACTAGGCTTGAGCACAGAGCCAGTCATTGTGTAGCTCTTTGTTCCCTGGAAGAAAATTCCACAAATGTTGATTCACTAATTTACTCTAATGAAAAAGCTGTAGGCAGTCTCAAGTCTGAGTAAGCGTGAATGTTAGAAAGGTCCCTCTAGACTTACAATGCATTTTTCAATGTTCTGTCTAGAACAGGAATATAAATAGAGCGTTCAAGATGCTTCTGTTGGGCTACTTCTAAGAGCAGATATTTTTGATAATTTAAAACGAGGGTTTCAGAATTAAAATGACAGCAGTGATTCCCCAAAGAAAGTTCTGTTTCCAGCTATGGTGGAATAAGGAGGATTGGATTCACCCTTCCACAAGAAAAAAAAAAATGCTCTGAGAAATACATTAAAAAAATGGTTTTTAAGACACTCCATATCTGTCAATGAAGGAGAGTGATCTCTAGAAGACAACAGGAGAAAAGCTTTGTGACACTGGCCTGGGCCAAGACTTCTAAAAACAAGATTCATGAAAGAAAGAAACAATCACTTGGACTCTATAAAAAAAAATGGGAAACAGCTCTTCAAGAGACATTGTTAAGAAAACGAAGATAAGCCACAGACTGGGAGGAAATACTTGCAAATCATAAATCTGATAAAGGACCCGTATCTAGAACTTTTAAAACTCAACAATCAGAAAGCAATCCAACTTTTAAGAATGAGTGAAACAGCTGAATAGACAACTCACAGAAGATGACATAAAGATGGCAAATAAGCACACGAAAAGATCACTAATCATGAGGGAGATGCAAATTAAAACCACAGTGAGATACCACCACGTAGCTATTAGAATGGTTAAAATTAGAAAGACTAGCCATAACTGCCAGCAAGGAAGTGGAGTAGTCTGCACTCACACGTCTTAAGCGGATGTACAACTGGACAAGCACTTTGGAAGACAGTTTGTCAGTCTCATAAAAAATGAAAACACACATACCATATGACCCAGGCATTCTACTACTAGCTAGCTCTTCACCCAAGAAAAAGAAAGCAATGTCCATACAAGACTTGTACACAAATTTCAGTGCAGCTTTCTACGTTACAGTCCCTAATCTGGAAACAACCTAATGTCCATCAACAGGCGACCGGACTAGCAAACTGTGCAATATCTGTATGGTGGGATGAACTAGTGATACGTGCATTAGCATGGATGAATCTCAAAATAATTATGCTAAGTGAAGAAAGGCAGACAAAAAGAAAAAAAAGCACAGCACATACTGCATGATTCCATGTATGTGAGACTTGGGAATATAGAAGTCCAACTTGCCAGAAAGCAATACAGAAAGCAACTGGGGAGCAGGAGGTGGAAGTAAAGGTTAAAAAAGGGGCACAAGGAAATTTTTCGGGTAATAAATATGTTTGTTATCTTGATGGTGATGATAATTTCATGGGTGTATACTGTGTCACATTTCCCAAAGGCACGCTTTAAGAATGTTCAGTTTAGGGGCGCCTAGGGTGGCTCGGTCAGTTATGCGTCCGACTTTGGCTCAGGTCATGATCTCGCGGTTTGTAAGTCTGAGCCCCACGTTGGGTTCTGTGCTGACAGCTCAGAGCCTGGAGCCTGCTTCAGATTCTGTGTCTGCCTCTCAAAAATAAACATTTAAAAAAATGTTCACTTTACTGCGTATCAATTATACCTTGATTAAAAAAAATACTAAAAGGACCCTTTTTCCCTCGGGGAGTTTTGCAGAATATCATCATTTATGATATAGCCATTTGGGTCAAGCAGTCACTGAGTTCCGATCTTGTGCCAAGCATGGCACTGAGAAAACCAAGCTGGCAGAGGACAGTCGGACACACTGACCACTGGGGTGGACTCTAAGTGTTTCCACAAGGCCACTTTGCTTAAGGCACACAGACTCTGAAAGGCTGTGGATAAGCAGGTTTTAACTTTGGTCGTCAGTCTCCTTACACGCAAATTGCTTCAAAATGTATCAGCTATTATCATACGTTGCAATGATGACACATTATATACCAATCTTGATATTGCACTTGTGCCTGTCCATACGTTTGAACACATATGAGAATTCATCAAGAAGGAACCACAAAAACCCATTCGGAGTGCACTAGAAAGGACTTTCAACAAAACTGACAGAAGAAAGTAAATGTACTACTGGTTCTTGTGCAGATGACCTGCCCTCCAGGCACTGTTTTTTTCTGTGCCCCATGTGAGTTGTGTTCTCTAGAGCTGTGTTTGGCATCATTTTCTCGTCCTAAGATTTTCCATTAGGCCATGCTCTTTAGGCCACTGACAATTAGCAAAATTATCACTGAATTCACCTTGTGGGAATGTGACCCATCACATGAAAAGTTGAGAGAAAGCAAAATCAATGTGATATGTATGGAGTCTTTGGTGTAAAACACCGGAAAATGACATTCTTTATCAATCAAACCACAGAGACGCCACATTCCACTGGCATAAACAAAATTTTAAAGGATGACTCATTATTTCAATAGTAGTATTGTTATAATACCAGCCATGGAGCCTGGCAACATTTTTCTGAACAACGGAGAAATATTTGAATTCTTATACAAATCATATGGGCTGAACTTGGGTAATAACTTTTCCAGAAGAAAGTATCAAAACCTCACAAATATCAAAAACTAAATCAGCATGACTGTGTACAACTTTTTTTTTTGAGCCAGAACTAGAGAAAACTGCTCACAAAGTGAAACAAGAAGCATATTTCAAGTGACATAACAAAGCAAGTTATCCAAATCGATATTTTGTAGAAACTGCTAACAAACACCTCGACTACATCTATAATTGATTGATTTAGAAACAAGCTCAGAATTTACTTTCTATATTTACGTAAGACAAGAAAGGTGACTCCCGTGAGGAATGAATATAGGATTCAAAATTTGGCAAAGATTGAGATGATCCCAGTTGGCCCTAGACCACTAATAATGTTTTGGGAAGATTGGGTTATTAGATTAACAGTTGTAGAAGATGGACGCTATTTGTGCAATGTTAAAGCAAACATTTTTATTAACCAAACATTTCCTAAATTGTAAGCAGAAATGTGAAACTTGATCTGACACCTGTGGCAAATCTGAGGGCTTTCCCTGGCCCAGGACACAGAGGTTTTGCCATTATGGTCCATAGTACTCTTACCCTGCTCAGAATGGAAAAGAGCCACACCCTTTACTTTAAATGAGGTTTGTTTCAAAGGTTATCTGAAGGAAATTTCCTTTCTAATCAGTTCTCACCTCTTGCTGCCTCCCACTGGATAATTTACCTCTATTCTTCCCAAAGCCCTGAGAACTCTTTCTCCCCTCTCCACTGTTTGGTCAACAGTGTGTGTGATTGTTGATCCTTCATTTAACAGGCACCAAGAGGCTCTACTTACGTCATGCATGGAGTCCAAAAGCTTGGTCAACTGGTAGAACCTTTGCCAGCTCTGCCCAGAGTTGTTGGGACACTTAGTTACCATCTTCCTCAGTTCTTTGATGTAATTTGTCCTCATTTCTTCAAATGCAGCCTGGCTTTTGAGGCCATCCTTTGGAACTGTGTTTAAGGAATACAGACATGTAAATTCCCAGGATGGGAAACAGCTCTAACAATGGTGTAGAATATTTTGGGGTTTTTAGGCTCATACTTTTAGATTGACACTGAATCGTAATTAATTGCACTTATAAATAAATATGGCAGTTATCTATTGGTGAATTCTTGTTCACATCCATATATGAAAGAATAGTAACTGCTATTTATTGGATGTATATTAATATACACCTTGCATATATTAACTTGATCTTGACATCAATTTTATGACATAACCATTATTCTCATTTTACAGATGAGGGAATTGAAGACTGGAGGTTTAATCCTGCCCAAGAAACACAATAAATAAATGGCTGAGAAGGAACAGAAACCTAGGTCAATTTCCAAAGCCTGCCTCATCACCACAATGCTACACTGCCTTGTGCCCTGTCATCAAAGTTTCTTATGAATCCTAACTTGCAAGTACTTCATAGGTAAGAAAATACACTTTGATTTTCCAGGACAACTGGAAGAGCCACCAACAGTCTAAGCCGGGGCTAGAATTAGAAAGCAACATCTCCATATCCATATTCAAATATCAAAGACACTTGGGGATACTGGCCATCTACCAAGGGGGAGGCCAGGCATGCTGAGAAGTGCTTTCTATCTTCTTTGTACCAGGATCCTATGAGCAGTTGGGCATGGTCGCGTGGCCTTCCAGACAACCTGGTGGTGGTGCTGTGCACTGGTTTGCGTGTGCAAAGGAGTAACACAACGGTGGCTCTGCGTGCAAGGCAGAATCGAAAACTTTTTGGAGAATAAACCACGTTCACCTTATCTGTGATGATGTGGAAAATGAAGCATCACATTTTCTTTTGTGTGGTGGCTGGTGTTTACTTTTATTTGGGATTCAGGGCTTGGAAACATATCAAGTGTTTCTGTGACCTGCTGAAGGGAGATGCTTTGTCCCAGGACACACGTGAAAGCACTTTACAGAGGAAAGGCGCTCCTGTGCCTGGAAGGAGGTGTACGTAGGGCAGAGTGTAAACTAAAGTACTCCCTTTGAAAATCTACTTTCGTGTTTGCTTTCTTTCTACTATAGCCAATAGTGATATGCATGCTTTAACTTTGAAAAATGAAATCACTTAGGACTTTATTTTTAGGAGAGGAAGATCTAAAGAAAATTCATCTTGTGAAATTAATGTTCTGAGTTTGAAACTGCTCTTATTTTCACTTCTTAATTATACAGCATGTTTGTTAATTTATCATAACTGGGATAAATAATAATTCACTTGGGTCATCAGCCCTTTAGAACAGCTAAGTACATTTTTGAGTATTATGAGGACCCTGGAAATCTGAAATACTGCTGCTTCCAAATTAAACCCTGGCTGTCCCGTACAAAAATATGGATTATCTTGCAAATTAAATTCACATATTATGTTAACAGTCTTCTCGAGTTTAATTGTTGAGGCTTTGGTTTGTGGTTTATCTAAGTCTATTTTTGTGGGGAAAAAATAAATCCCTAATAGTAATTGCACAAATTCCCGAGACTGCCACAAGAAACCACAAGAGTGGCTGTGGTTTCAAGTATTTGACATTCATGTCAAAAGTTAAATGCCATCCATTATATAACAAATAGTTTGTTTTCTTTAAAAATAAAGCCTTGTTTTAAAAGTATAAAAAATATGAAGGATGGTAATAACCAGGATGTTAATAGTCAAACTTTAGATCTACTTTCTACCAAACGTTTAATGTTAACTTAAAACTTTCTGAAAGACACTGAATGTCTGCAAATACTTTGCAAACAGTGCCCACCCACAGGTTATCATTTATTTTTTTAAGTTATAAAATATTATGGAGTAAACCTTTTGCTTTTCAGTATAAATATTTATGGATAACATCCTATACATTAAAAAACTACCTAAAATTAGAATGGAGTGAATAAATTTCACTACTATATTTCACTACTATTTGGTATATCCACTAAAATCCACCAAGACCTTCATATGGATAGTCCTGTATCGGAAATTCTCAAGATTATAAACAACTTATGTCAAATATTACTTATATATTATCTGTAACTGAAATATATTGTACCAATTTCCCAGTCAGATTTTTTAGGAGTTGAAGCAAACCCACAAATAAGGAGAACTTAAGCAAAACCTCAAATTTTGGAGGTCGGCCCAGATTTTCTGAATTTACTTATTAAATACAGCAGGGCTGCTGGAAATCATCCAAAATCTATGGGCTGGAGAAGAGCAAAGAGACAATTGGGATAGAGGGTTGTCTGTTTTCCTCCATAAGCATTAAGAACACAAGATTCTCTCAATGTCATTGGTAAAGACATTCTTGATACACTGGACATTAGGTGTACAATTTAACATCCTAAATAAGAAGAACAATTTTCACACATTCTGTCATACATTAGCAAAATAAGCTTACTAAAGCCTGCAGCTCTATGATTTATACAATTCTTTACTTATGTTTTCTTGCCTTTTTATTTTGCTTTTCCAGCATCTACAAAACCCAGAATTGAAAGTATTGAGCTAGTTGGAAGCTAATAAATTAATTTGGGTAGGTTCAAATGGTATCAGAATTGATTAAAGGCTGACTGATTAAATGGTATAAAAGGATAAGACACCAATTAAGATTGAGTAGTCAGGATTTGTAAAGAATTGGTATCATGAGCATTTTTTAGAAAAAAATACTTTATTTAAATTCTATCACCCATTTGATCTATCTATATCTATATATTTATGTCTATATCTATATCTACATCTATATCAATCTAAAACATTTTTCAAGCCAGTAATGGTTAATGACCTTGCTTGGAAAGGGGAATAAAATCACAGTCACCGAACTTATAGATTCCAGTTATATTCCAAAAGGATAAATCAGGAACATCAGAAATCTCGAGGAAGGACAGAGCAGGGAGAAAGAGCCTGGTTCTACTGACCCTGCAGAGGAGGGTTGCAAACACAACCCTACAGGAGACTGCCTGAGTGTAATTAGTGAGGAATGGTAAGGCCTGCGGCAAACAGGAGAGAGCATGCCCTGCCCTGGGCGATCAAATTCAATGAAAATAAAACAAGACAAAAGGCCAAAAGCAACCTAAATTCCTGTGCAGGCCAAACAAAACACAGCTGTGAAGTGCTGGTCCCACCTCCCTACCAGGCTGCTGTTTTGCCCCCTTCCTGGGAGCCTGAGTCTGGCCCACTAACCGATCCACTCTTCCTGCCACGCTCCTATGCCACCAGCCTGCCTTTGCACCCTTTGCTCCCTGCTCTGGGGGCCAGCATGAACAACACTGGATGTGAAGTCCAAAGCCATGGGTTTGAGTTCTAACTCACAGAGGATACTGAACAAAAACACTTGTGTGCCTCCTTTTTGTTAACTTTAGAATGGGGCCATCAATCTCAGGGTTGTGTGAAGCATTAAACTAGATAATATACAAACACTTCAACAACTGCAAGGTGCTAACCATAGGGAAGCAGACGCTTATCCAGTCACTGTGGCATCCCCTCTTCCTGCTCGTCACTACTTGATTCAGGCTAACTCCTCCTCAGATCCAGTCCCTCTTTGCTGGAAATAACATCTCATCTTACCCCTTCTGTGCTTGGCTAGTGATGCCACTTCCTCCCAAATGACTCTACTCAAAACTGCCCCTTCTCCCATGTCCCTGATTCATGGACCAAGGTGGCGGGGAGTGGTGCTGGGCAGGCACTGGATTCTCTTTTCTGCTTCCAGGTGGTCACTCAACAATCTCTCATCCCTTGAAGTCCATGTCATTCGCCCTGGCATCCAGAACATTTCTGTTTCCCCAGCGGCCACAGCACTTGGCTTAGACATTTCTTCTCCATACTGTCTCCTGCCATCGCTCTCATCTGATGTAAACTTACTCAAGTTTTATCCCCTCAGTTTGAAAATGTCTGTGTCGTTGCCCAAGGAAGAAGTACTCAACATCTTTGCCAAGGCTAATCCTGTCCTGTGTTGTCTCTCTGGCACCTTATGTCATCAACCTCTCTTCTCTCATACTTGGTTCCAGAAGCCTAGAAAAGCTTCCCATCAATCTGCAAGTCCTTGGCCATCTGGCAGCTGCTCGATGTCTAATGGTCAACTCTAGTAGGCTTCTCTCTGAGCTCTCAAGTTTTCTCTTGGGGAAGCTTTGCTCTTAGTCATGCCCCTTTTGGAAACCAGTACTTGGATCCCAGTTTCTCTGCTTCTCTGACAGTCCCATCTCTGTCTTTTTGGTCCTGCCATCTTCCTTTCATGTAAGTCAACTGGATTATTCCTCTTCTTTCTGTGCCCCAGCAACCCCACTCCCCATTTTACTTTAGATGACAATTTTCTATGAGCATAATTCCACATTCGTATCTCAATCCCCAAATCTGTCTTCTGAGTTCCAGTCCCCAATTCTCCTTATCTTTTGGCCTATTAGGATACATCTGAAAATTAACCCATTTGAAACAGAACTCAGTTTATAAAACTCCAGCAAATCTTCTCTGAGTCCCAACATAAACATGTTCCTCTTAATGGTATGACTGCCGTCTTAGTCATTTCTCCATGCTCAAAACCTGTGTCACTTCTGATCCATATCCTTTTTATTTCCTCTTCTAGTCAGCTGCCAGTTCTGCAGTGTTTCTTGAATCCATTTACTCCTGTCCATCATACCATCATCATTTAGGTCATTATTTCAACAGCTCACAGCAGGTCTCTGTGCTTCTAAGCTGGCTAAATTCTCTTTGCTTCTCGGCCTCCCCTTAACTTTGCCCTTTAATCTAGTCTAGCGCCAGATACATCTTCATAAAGACACAAAACACAGCTTAAGCCACGTCATCCCACTGCTCAAAGCCTGTGGTGTTGCACTCCTCCGCCCACCCAATAAGGTCAGGTGGCTTCTACAGGCATTGAATATTCTGGTCCAACCTACACCCCAACCTTATTCCCCACTCCTCTCCAACCAAATATAGCCTGATACCCCTTGAAAAATTAATTAAATTAATACAGAAATAAGATAGAAATTTAGAACTTAATTGGCAAAACAACTTTTCCAAAACTAAGTTCTATTGCCTGGATATGCTTTCCCACATTTCCACAGTCCCTCACATCATCCCCTCATGGGAATGCCATCTCAGACCTCATATCCAATTCATTATCCTTGCCAAGGATTCTCCAAGATTCAGCTTCACCGTGACTCGCTCCTTGGTCCCCAGAACAAAACATGCTTCTCCCTTTTTTGAGCCATCACGACATTCTTTTATCTTCTATAATGATTGGAGTATCCCTTTCTGCAGTGTATTAAAATTATCTTTGAATCTATCTTCTAGTAAAACTCTCTGAGGGCAGAAACTGCACCTCATTCACTCCTGTAGTTCCTGATCTGCCTAATCCTCCCATGCATATATAACAGACACTTAATATATACTTAGTAGTTAGGTGGATGAAGGAATATGCTCCTTCTTTACCCAAAGCTTCATACTCCCCATGTAACTTAGTTCATTCACTAAAGACCAAAGCCCCTCTCCCACCTCCTCAGAAAATTTTTTATACCTACTACTTGACACTGTAAACAGGTTAATCTCCTAAAGGTAAGATTATTGAATAATGTAGAAAAAGGGCCCAAGTGGACATCAGCTTACTTGTGCTTAGAAGCAGCAACACTTTCATTATGGTGTATTCTTCAAAGGTAAGCTGCAGTCGAACAAACTGAAGGCTGATTTGGTGCATCCCCTGGCACAATTCGTACATGGCGGACTGATGCATCTTCTCTCTGCAAAGGAAATGAAGAAAATGTCTGAGAATACAAGGTTCATGATCAAACCCAGACTGGTGGCCCAAGGCAGCTTAATAAGAGATCTGACTCAGAGTTTTCCTTTGGAAAGGTTTCAACATGGAGCAGATACGTATTTGAAAGACAAGTTAGATTTCACACCGATTGGAAAACTGCTTCTAGGCCAACACTGCCATCCCATTTACTAGTACCCTGCAACCATGTATCAGAAGCACTGAAACCAAACTTTTTCGAAGGGTGGCATTATATAATTTTATGTCAAGAGTAAGGATGACTGTGTTGTGTTATATAGCAGAGAGGCCATTGTGATGTGGGGTAAAGCCCACAAACTTCTGTTCCTTTTGAGATACCAAGTGCTTATTAGCATTTTGATAAACTGTATTAGATGCTGTGAACACAGGACAGTGATGATCAGTCCTGTCTCCACATGGACCATCCTCGTGGAGGTCATGAAACACGATGGTTAACTGTTTGCAGCAGTACATTCCAAAAGGAAACTGGACAAAATTTTTAAATGTGAGAACCTTGAATAGAATCTTTCTGATAAAGGCAAAAAGCAAGATGGGGGTTTCGGGCAACATATGCACATTTTCATGGAAACAACCAATCTTCTCCTTCCACCAAATCCAAATGTTTCCCTAAACATCTACATTATGTAACAACAGAAGTCACCATTGTCCCTTTCCATGAGAAGTAAGCAAGCATCAGTTCATTTTTAAGATTTTTCCTTCTCAAAGTCATAAATCTTTCGGGAGGGCCTGGGTAACTATTGCTTTATGATGACCAGAACTTAATAACAGAAAAAGAGACTATTAGTGAAAAATGGGAACAGACTTGACAAAGGCCAAAGAAACAGAAAAAAAAGGTCAATGATGGCTGATAGATTTCCAAGGGTGACTGATGGCAGGTAGGAGTCTGTGGGACAGCAACATTGCGATACAGCTCCCAGGATGCATTCCTGGGTTCCCCTCACTGGCAGAAACCCTTTGATCTCAACTCTGAAAGCCACCTGCACAGAACCCAAAATGGAACACAGAACATTTTCTCTCCATTATTATTATATGTCTTTTGTCTCCCAGAAGCTGGAAGATATTCTTAATTAAATAGATGTTTCAAACACACACACACACACACAAATAGCAGGAGCCTAGGCATCCACTATCCAGAACTAACAATGTAAATAAATGCTAATGTTTTTTTGTCATATTTACTTCAGATCTTTAAAAATTAAACATGGCGGAGTTACAGCCTGCTCTGTCTTCCTTCTGGTTCCCATTCATCTTCCTTCAAGAAGGGCACTCGCGCACGTTGGGGGATCTACTGTTTCCTCTCAGATGTGCATATTTTACTACCACATGTATGTATCTGTAAAAACAGCATACAGTACCTGATTTGTTTTATGTAAATTTGAGATTAGATATACACATTCTTCTGCAACTTGTTTTCATTCAATGTTGTAATTCTGAGATGCATCTATTTTAATACAGGTAACTGTAATTTAATTCATTGACACTGGTGCAAGTTACTAATTTACTTATACATCCCACTGCCAATGGCCACTTGGGTTGTTTCCTCTTTATCACTATCAAGAATGATGCCCAAGGTATACCTTGTGCATTAATCTAGGATGCACAATGACAGCAGAATTGCTGAGTCACAGATAAGCACACATCTGCTGCTTCCATTCCAACCAGTAAGAGATAAGAATTTCCTTTTATTCCACATCCCTGGCAATACTTTTCATTATCTAATTTAAAATTTGTTGCCAACTGATGGGGGTTGAAAGGATAGCCCCATTGGTGCTTTTACTTGCATTCCCATTAACACCAGTCCGCTGAACATTTTTCAAATGCTTTTTGACCATTTGGGTTTCTTGTTTGGTGATGTGTCTCTCCATATCTTTATCCATGTTACTGTTAAGCTTTTTCCCCTTCTATCACTAAGCAACACTACCTTTATTCTTAGTATTTTTTTTTGCCTTAAATTTTTTTTCTGATATTAATTTTGTTTCTTCCTTTCTCCTTTCCTGTCTCTTATTTTCTTCTGCTCTCTCTTTAGAATTTACCTGGTAGACCCTAATTATATTTCACATGTCTCTTACCAACAGCAAAAAAAAAAAAAAAAAAGATTTAAAAAATCTGAGAGTCTGTGTATTTTAACAACTTAGTTTAATCTGTTTTCCTTTATCAAGATTACTGATGTTTTACGATTTTTTTTTCTATCACTCTAACTTTCCCCTTTTCCCTCTTTCTTGCCACTTTCCTTCCTTTTACTGAATTGATCCGGCTTAAAAAAAAAAAAATCCCCCTTTGCAGGGTGCCTGGGTGGCTCAGTTGGTTAAGCGGTTATTCAGATTTCACCTCAGGTCATGATTTCACAGCTCGTGGGTTCAAGCCCTGGACGGGACAGGCTCTGTGCTGACAGCTCGGAGTGTGGGGCCTGCTTTGGATTCTGTGTCTCCCTCTCTCTCTGCCCTCCCCCCCACAACCTTGTGCTATCAAAAATAAATATTAAAAAAAAAAAATCCCCCTGTGCTCCAGGAATGGATTCAGAAGGTACACATTTTATTTTTACTCTTTAATTATCATGTTGTGAATTTGTATACTTAAAAATTGAAAGTTAATCCATAGCTTTTCCATGAGAAACACACAAACAAGTAGAATACCTTTGGTCTACTGCTTCTAGTCCTCCATGTTACTGCTCTTTAGAATTTACATTACACCGTTTTTCACATTTCCCCTGAAATCAGCCCATCTCTCTTCACACCCACATGCCCGTCTGTCTCATTTTGATGTGTTTCTTTGGTCCCCATTGTTCCCTGTACTTCACTCCATCCTTCTGAGTTCGATTTCTTACATATTAAAGAATATTTTCTCATAATTCTTTCAACAGCGGTCAATCACTGAAAGTTCAAGTCTTTCAGTCTTGATTTGTCTGAAAATGCCTTTATTTTACCTTCATTCTTTAAAAAGTTAGAGGGGCACCTGGGTGGCTCAGTCAGTTAAGCATCCGACTTCAGCTCAGGTCATGATCTCCCGGTTTGTGAGTTTGAGCCCCTTGTGGGGCTCTGTGCTGACAGCTCAGACCCTGGAGCCTGCTTCGGATTGTGTCCCCCTCTCTCTCTGCCCCTCCTCTGCTCACGCTCTGTGTCTGTCTCTCAATTAGAAATAAATGTTAAAAAAAATTAAAAAGTTAGAGATTTTCCAGCTTGATACTTTCCCTCAATACTCTGAAGATAGTATTCCACTGTAGCTGGGCCTTAATGGCAGCTGCTTTGGGGAGATTTCTTGTTAGGCTAGTTGTCATTCTAATGCAGGTAGCCTCCATTTTCTCTCTGGTAACTTACCAAAAACTCCATTTATTTGATGCCTGCAGTTTCATTATGAAGGACCTAAGTCCTGCTCAGGACTCAATATCCTTATTTGATTTGAAGATGTAGGTATTTCTTCAGTTCCAAAATATCCTTCTACATTGGTTCTTCAAGTATCACCCCTATCCCTTTCCTGTTACTTTTTCTCTTTGGACTCCTATTCACAGGGCCTTGGATCTTCTCATTATGTCTTCCATATCAACCTCCCTCTCATATTTCTATCTTTTTATCTCTCTGGACTGTAACTAGGCGATTTTCTCAGATTCACTTTCTAACTATACATATTTTTTGTGTGTCTGATATGTTTAATGTCTACAGTGTTTTAATGACAACATTTTTCATGTCTAGATGCCTAGAAATAACTACTTCCTCAAACGTCTGTTATTTCCCATAAGGTACTTCTTACTTTGTGGTTATTATATATTCTTTCCCTAAATTACACCTTTACTTACCACACCCCTGAATACTTTTAACATGTGTGTTTCCTAGTTGCCTTCAGATTTTTTGGTGGCGGTGTTCAATTTTCTGGGATGCTAATATGCATGTCTGAGCACTGTTCTGGCCTGGGTGAATCCTCGGGGCATTGCCTTGTGGAAGGGACTCTGAGGGAAGTTTCAGCATTTATAACTGTTGGGGGTATAAACATTTCACTTGTTATGGACCAGCTTTTATGCTAATGTCTTGGCTTACATGCTCTTTGCAAGACTTGTGTAGTTTAAATTTAGACTCCACATTTGATGTGATACAGGCTTGTGTTTCTTATGTCTTTCAGCTTCCCTGCCATGTCCCTGGGCTGGCTGGCTGGTGTGTTGAGTTTTACTGTCCTTATTAGTAGACAGTGAAATCTTTGCAGAGCTGTGGCTTTATACAAGAACCTCCACTTTAGGCCCCAGCCTTGCCAGAGTCTATGTTCTTGTCTCCTGTTCGTGTCCTAATATCCACCCCCCCTGTCAAAAGCATTCATCTACATCCACTAGTCTGTGCACCAACTATAGCTTTGGGTCCAAGTTAAACCACTCTGGCTGTGAATTCCCTCTTCTTGCACCTGTTTGTTCTCCCTTTTAAGCTTGCCTATATATCTAAGACTTTCTTTTTTACTTAAAAAATTTTTTGAATGTTTATTCATTTTTGAAAGACAGAGAGAGACAGAGCACAAGCAGGGGTGGGGCGGGGGGGGGGGTGGACACAGAATCCAAAGCAGGCTCCAGGCTCCGAGCTGTCAGCACGGAGCCCACCGCGGGGCTCGAACTCACGAACTGCGAGATCATGACCTGAGCTTAAGTGAGATGTTCAACTGACTGAGCTACCCAGGCGTCCCTCTAAGACCTTCTTTTTTAAATGCAGAATTTCTATGTGCTTAGAGGAAAAAAAAAAAAAGGCTCAATTCAGTTCCCCCATTATGATGATTATGATTCTTAAAGGCAGGATCCATGTCTGGCTAACCTTTCTGAATATTAAATAGAATATGAGAGCCAAGTGTCATGTGTCAATCTTTGCTCAATGTATGTTCTATGAATGAATGAGAGAGAGAAGGAAAGAAAAAAGTGAAGACAACCAAATGAAGATTTGCATATGATGATGCTATTAGAGCAAGATGATACTGAAAACTTACACAAAGGAAGATCAAATGTCTAGTAAGATAGATATGGCATTTGTGAAGTTCTTCAAAACTTTCTAAAAAAGAAAGAGGAGTTGGGGCGCCTGGGTGGCACAGTCGGTTAAGCGTCCGACTTCAGCCAGGTCACGATCTCGCGGTCCGTGAGTTCGAGCCCCGCGTCAGGCTCTGGGCTGATGGCTCAGAGCCTGGAGCCTGTTTCCCATTCTGTGTCTCCCTCTCTCTCTGCCCCTCCCCCATTCATGCTCTGTCTCTCTCTGTCCCAAAAATAAATAAACGTTGAAAAAAAAAAATTAAAAAAAAAAAGAAAGAGGAGAGATTTAGGTTGTACAATGGGGTGGAGTGGATTACAAATCAGGATATCCATGGAATACAGCACAACATGCATTTGACACTATACAAGTTAAAAAGCAGACTCTATGCATTTGATTCCTCAGGCCACCTTGTGTTGGAGACAGCACAGCCATCCTTGGCTTCACCTCAGGAGGGTCAGGAGATGTGCAGCCCATGAGCCCTTCCGGGTGCTGGCTTTGTGAGTCTGCGATGGTTCTGTTTCTGAGACCCAGACTTACTGCATGTCAAACTGGGATACTAATAACAATTTCAACCTTGCAGAAATGTAGGAATCAATTATATGGGAATTCTTTTTTAACCTTTTAAAAATTTTTATTAATTTTTGAGAGAGAAAGAGAGAGAGAGAGCATGAGTGGGGAAGGGCAGAGAGAGGGAGGGAGACACAGAACCCGAAGCAGGCTCCAGGCTGTGAGCTGTCAGCACAGAGCCTGATGCAGGGCTCAAACCCACAAACTGTGAGATCACAACCTGAGCCGAGGTCAGACACTGAACCGACTGAGCCACCCTGGTGCCCCTGGAAATTCTTAAATTATAAAGTACTGTACAGGGGCGCCTGGGTGGCTCAGTCGGTTGAGCGTCCGACTTCGGCTCAGGTCACGATCTCACGGTCCGTGAGTTTGAGCCCCGCGTCGGGCTCTGGGCTGATGGCTCAGAGCCTGGAGCCTGCTTCCGATTCTGTGTCTCCCTCTCTCTCTGACCCTCCCCCGTTCATGCTCTGTCTCTGTCTCAAAAATAAATAAACGTTAAAAAAATTTAAAAAAAAAGTACTGTACAACTCTTATATTCTTTTGTTTTTTTGGTATAAGAAAACAAAATGCTTTCTGAGAGACCCAAGATCATTTTGCCTAAAACAAACCAAGCAATAATCAAATTTTTAAAATGACTTTATAGGAAAATAATATTGTATTATCATGATTATTTCTACATGTAGGTTGATTATGCAGAAAAACCAGAGAGAGTGCCGATTTTCAGGAAGGTAAAAGGAACGTGCCTGGAGAAGAACATGAGGACTAAACACCTCCGTGTTCAAGTGCTTCTGTTCTCAGATGTGTTGACAAAACATCCATGCACAGATTTAAGGGTAAAGAGAGACCTCAGATTCTACGAGAAGACAGATTAGAAGATCAATGTGTGCACACCTAAAGAAAGCATTTATTTTTTATTTTTATTTTTTTGCCCTTTCAGTCTGAACAGCATCTCCTTAACTCCTTCTTGAGGTATTATAATTACCTGAATAACCTCCGTGGTCTTCGTAGCTGTCATGCATGGGCTGCCTACTGTACACCAAGGCTAAACTTATTCTTGCCAATTCTCACGATGCCCTGTGAAGAATGATCCTCATGCTCATGATAAGGAAATGAGGGTACACGATGCAGCCCGGAGCCAACCCCAGGTTTTCCATCTCAAACTCAGGCCGTTTATCTCTCTCCGCACTTGCCAGTGGCCCAACAGTTTTTAGCTGTTTTCTCCAGAGCATCTCTTCACAACTATGAAGAGATATTTGGTAACTCATATGTTTTGTTATTACATACGCTCATTTGTTTACCCTTTGCCCTCCATTATGTGGGAAGATTTTGTGTTTACAAATGCCACTGCTGTTTCCACTGCATGAAATTGAGTTCTCCAAATGAGGAGTACCAGGTACTCAATATAGCTTGAAATCTCAAGAAATAGGCCATCTTGAAAACACATTTTACAACACATCATTTTTGCACAATTAGATTAAATGCACAGAAATGTACAGCCACAGAATCTGAAACAAGGACAATCCTTTTGGCACGATACTGGTATTAATTTTACAATATTACTTCACAGAAGTACTCTTTGCTACGTGCTTTTATTCATTTTATAATCTTACCTCATTTTCAGTAATGTAAAAATACATGAGCAACTTTGGGGAAAAGACAAAATTTGTATAATGCTCCTAAAACATAAAAGTAAATGCAAAAGTCACCCTTGAACACTGAACCAATACAAAGGCAGTAAGAGATTACTGCAGTCGGCAACATCCTTGTACTAAAGTGAATGTCAGGACTGAATAACTGACAGCCTTCTCCACAGTGGGCACATGTCATCCGTTTATAAACATCTCATTTGCAGAACAGAATGAACTCTATTTTTGGATAAATAAATACAATAACCAAAATGGGCATAGAGACCTGTTCCGATTCCAAAGACCTTGGGATAAAATCTACAAGAATAATAGTTCTAAAATATTTTTTAAAAAACACTTCAAAAAGATAAAAGAAGTATTTCAATAGTTTTGCAAACTTGTAATTTTCTCAAACTAAGAAACCAATTTTATTCAGAGCTATAACTTCATCTGGTTCTCTCTTAGAACGTCCATAAAATCATATGGTCATTTGGAAATAGTTTAAAAATATTAAAATAATCTAATGTCTCCAAACCTGATTAATAACTTGGAACAAAAGTGAATAATTCAAGAGTTAGAAAATATTTTTTTCCTGGCTTTTTGAGAGAATTTGAGGTTGAAAATGGAATTTACTTTCATGATAACAGTGGGAATTAGAAAAAGTCCCATTATAATCAGAGTATTAAAGACATTCACAATTTAAATGATTCATATGCCAGTTCCTGCTTTTAATTTAGTAAATAATCGGAACAACTTTTGTGTCTATAGGACCCATGCCTTCTTGCCATTATTATGTTAACAGTATTGCCTTATTTTACATTATGAGGATAGTCCTTTGAACCTATTGGCCACTGGCCATTAAGGAACACTCTTGTTTTGGTATTCAAGTATCGGTTTACCAAGACACTACTAAAAAAGTATATGAAAAGCTTAGTCATTCAGTTATCTGGAGGTCTATCTGGAGGCAGCTGATTTGGGAAATTATTGACCCAAACTAAATGCAATCATATTTATCTTCTGTTCTGTTACAGGTAAATATTTGATAAGCCCAAGCTACAAAACATTCCAAACTATGGGCATCTGCAGAATTCAGGAGCTCTAAGTATTAGCCTGAATGTCTCCTGTGACTTCTCATGCTGTGGCTATCTACAGACAGAACACAAGCTAACTTCTACTTAAAGAATCTTTGCAGAAATTTAAAGCAAGGTCTGAAAGAGACATTTGTACACCCGTGTTCACGGCAGCATTATTCATAATACCCAAAATGTGGAAGCAGTCCAAGTGTCCCTAGACAGATGAATGGGTGAACAGAATGTGCTATTTTCATATAATGGAATATTATTCGGCCTTAAAAAGGAAGGATATTCTGACAGATGCTACAACATGAATGAACCTCGATGATATTCTGTTAGGTAAATAAGCCAGTCACAGAAAGTCAAATACTGTGTGATTCCACTCATATAAGGTATGTGGAGCAGTAAAACTCATAGGAACAGAACGTAGAACGGCTATTCCCAGGGGCCGGAGGAAGGAAGGAACGAGGACTTATTTACCTAATGTGTGAATATACTTAACATTAGTGAACTATAGAGTTAAAAAGGGTTATGTTGGTAAATTTTATGTTATGAGTATTTTTATCACAATTGAAAATATTTCTATTAGAAACAAAAAGGCTTCTCTGCAGCCCATGATCCTATCTGCTGTACTTTGATTGAGATTAAGAAACTAGGATGTGCATTAATTATGTAGCTTCTCTTAGGGTTCGGGCTTTTCATTCATTCTTCTTCTTTTATAATATATAAAATAATCTCTTTTCTTCTCGGTTTCTGCTACTTGCCTTTCACCTTTTTGTGTCTTGATGGATTTTTAATCTTACTGTATGTACTTTTACTGCAGGCTGTGCTAAATGTTTTTTAAAAGCAGTAAGAGTAAAAATTCTTTAATAAACCATAATTTCAGAAAGTCAGTCAGAAACACTTCCTCAAAGGTCTGTCTGTTGTAGTTCTGGTACCCTGAGGGAGAAGGGAAAATACAACTACCTTTATCACTCTTTTCTCTTTCCAAGAATTTACATTTAATAAACATAATCCCTTCACATTGGCTGATTTTATAAATGCCAAAGCATAAAAGGTCCCCAGCTCTTTCAACTACAGGAGTCTATGAAAGGTACAGTGACATTTTTTAACTTACAATTCTTTAGCAATATTGCACTAAAGTGTACCCTGGTCACCTAAATACCTTTCAGGGGTGTCAAACATCACTTTATTTAGTAAGGAGCTACAAAAAGAAACTTTTCACGTTAGCCCATGGATTAAGCAACAGGCAACTCTCATCACTTCGAAGGCGTGTGTTCTCCTGGATAATCATCTGTGGTTGATTTTTGTATGTGTGTAGATCCCAAATTTCACCAGTGCTAAATAAATACCTGGTAGCCACTGAGAACAGGTAAATCCAATGGATTTCACACACTGTGAGTTGCTCGTAAAATATAGATACCAACAACACCCAGCAAGGCTCATTCAGGGCCAGGCTCCCTGGAACCTCAAGACTTCACAAGCAAGTTTGCTAACATTGCTCTTACTTCTATAAGTTGCCCCTAGGAATGTGTGTGTGTATTACATTGTAATACTGTCAGTCTTACAGAGAGTGAAATAATTTCAGTGGTGTGGTGCACGCACAATCACAGCCGATCTGAAAGACCAGACCTTACATCTGATGCTGCAGACCACATTATTATGTCCAAATAAATGTAACATCGTGTTAAGTGGTCAGTGTTAACAGATGGTCCCTGTCTTAGGCTTGTTATTTCCCTAAAAAATAACATGCAGAAACAGGTTTCCCACCCCCCCCAACCTTAATTAAAATAAAAATGAACTCAATTTGAAGATCCAAATTATTCCAGTGTATGATATACATTTTTTTTCATAGTCTTACCAGATTTTTCCTTAACCGATGAACAAGATGTATCCATAAAAGGACCATTAGGCTAGCTGCAGTTCTGATGTCTGTTATAGTATTTACGTTATTTATTTACAGCCAGGGCAGAACTTAGTCACTTTGGTCTAGGAATTGCTGGAGAATGTTGCTTTTCTGGACTAGTGAGCCAGAGAGTGGTATCCCAGTGGTCTTTATGACATTCATCAATTCTCTATTAATTGTACATGGCCAACTCTAGTAAGAGTTAAAAGCTAACTCAGTGTTTTGTTTGTCACCTTAAGTGACATTCCAGAAGGGATGTGTTTTTCTAGAAGTACCCTTGAACCTAAGCATCACAAATGGCCACTGACTTCAGTAGATGTTACACAGATCAAATCATATTTGACAATCTAAAAACTGAGAAAGGGCTTGGCTACATGACCATAATTTGCCACTGACAGTCCTAGAAATCATGAAAAAAATTCTTTTCACCATATATTTTAGGTACAGTTTTTTGTAAAACACTCTTTTGTACCTTAGGTTTTAAAATACTTACATAGCACAATTTCTTTTGGTACAAGGACACATATTTGTGGTACAGGAAAGAAAACAGGAAGCTATAACCCACTGTGAAAATTTCCTCTTACCTGCTATATTAAGGTTAAAATACCCAATAGCATGCTTAGAACCTCATGAGCACTTAATAAAATGCAAACCATGTTAAGATTTAACACCTCAATTGCTTGACACATAGAAAGGATACAAAAAACCAATATTCTCTGGTAAAGGATTTTTTTTAAATTATCAAAGTCTCATTTTTGTAGGATGTAGACTTTCACACTAAATTTCTGCAGATTTAATGATATGCAGACCACAGATGTTCCAACAGAAGACAGAAAACCTTCAGTGAGCTATTACTGCCTCAAACCGAGACACTTTAGGTATAGACTTAAAGACATGGCTTACTTTCAATAAACGACCACAGTTTCCTCACTTGTGAAAAGGAGCCGTAAAAAGGCTAGATTTCTCCTTGATAGCCACTGAATTTCAAGAATGTCAACAAAGTTCATTGCTGAATTCAGGAGTGTGGCTAGACTATTGTGTGGGTAAAGGGTGACAGCAAAGCACTTTTCCTAGTACAATAAAAGATTTGTATTAAATCGCAACTTATGGAGTCATGGTCTTCTTGAAGCCAAAGTCACATTATTCTAGCCACAGACCTGGCCCAGGTTATAAGGAAGGACATTTACTCCGATAAAGCCCAGGTATTCAGTTAGGCTTCCAAGGTAACGGCAGAGTGTGGCTCACACAGAGGTGCCCGCCAGTGTGCGCGTGGTGAGAGTGGGGCTGCAGAAGGCAGAAAGCAACTGTGCTCGCATGACAGGACCGCGGACTCCTCCTTCTACCTGCAAAGGCTTACTGTGCAAGAAGAAAACAGCCGAACCCCCAGAGACTGTTATCACAGATACTACTCAATTCATTAATCAAACTGGGTCCTAGAAAATGTTTTTGGGTGCCATGGTTTTGGAAGAAACGTTTTTTTGTTTTTGAGTTTGAATCATTCTAAAAGCTGGTAAGTCATCTGCCTAAATACTAATAAAAAAAGATGATGTTCAACTCAATTAATTTATTAGACATTAGCCACGTGTCCTTTCTTATTATTCTGAACATCTGTCACAAAGCAGATTTTGTTCAGGACATTATGAACAACTGCATCATTCATGACTGGGTGAAGTGAGTATAACACTACCAGGCCACTATACCCGTAGTGACATCTGTTTCCTCTGTAAAACAGCAACACTGAAACCATACTACACACGTGCATGAAGTGACATGAACACAACGCTTATTCAAAGCACAGCCTAAATGTTTCTCACCTTCTTTACCCACTTGCAGAAAACTGCTAGTCAAGATAGCTGAGTACAGCTGATGTTCCTAACCTTCCCTTATACTCTGAAATTCTATGAACTTCCGAACATTCGCTAATCAGAACAAAATGGCCATGCAGTCTTTAATGACAAACAAATGATTTTGGGGGGAGTTTTTGGGTTCATCTACCAGAAGCATGGAGGGTAGAGGCCGATGCTTCAAAAGCAGGCAGGACCCAATTCCCAGCCAGACACTGGGCCTCACAACCTGGAAACAGACTGTGATTCGAACCCTTCCCTCACTACTGCTCAGCACAAAGGGCTGGGGGTGGGGCCGGGCAGCCAGTTGACAGCAGTGTTTTTCTGCAACAAGTACAAAGGATAGTGGTCAGGAAGGATACAAAATATAATAAAAATCAGAAAAGCAAAGTCACTTCTTCGAGTAGCTTCTGGAACAATTTCAATGATTTTAAGACTAAGACCAAGACCAAGATGGGTGGAACGTGAGTGAAAAAGCTTCCCATTTTGGGTTACCACTCCAAACAAGAGAGCAAGAAAGGTCATATTGAAGTGAAACAGCAACTTTGTTCTTTCTGTTTTTCTTCCCCCTGCAAAGGTGTATGAAAACCTGAACACATCTCGTTTCAGAACTTGAAAGTTGCTCAGAAGGTAGATCTTAAAAATTCTCATCACAAGATGGGGGTGCCTGGATGGCTGGCTCAGTCGGTTAAGTGTCTGACTTCAGCTCAGGTCATGATCTCAGGGTTTGTGGGTTCAAGCTCTACATCATGCTCTGTGCTGACAGCTCAGGGCCTGGAACCTGCTTCACATTATGTGTCTCCCTCTCTCTCTCTGCCCCACCCCCACTCATGCTATCTCTCTCAAAAATAAATAAAACATTAAATTAAAAAAAAATTCTCATCACAAGAAAAAAAACTGCATTAACTATGGTGACAGATGTTAACTAGACTTACTGTGGTGATCGTTTGCAATATGTGCAAATATCAAATCACGTTGTACACTGAAACTAATACAATGTTACATGTCAATTATGTCTCAACCTAAAAACTAAGCTGACATTGGGATGTAATATTTTTATTTGATAGATGAGAGGCAGTGAAGGGCTGGAGAGCCACAGGGGGATGAACACAGAGGAGAAAAAGAGGAAGAGAAAAATTGGAAGAAGCAACAGTCACGCAGAAGTGGAGGGAAGAGACAAGACACACAAAAACAAAAAGCTGTGGAGGGAAGGAGACTTGGGAAATCAGAACTAACGAGAAGAAAAGGAGAGTGTGAAAGAGCCCCCTCCATTCTGAAGTGTGAGTCCGCAGCTCTTCCTGACCTGTGAGCAGTTGGAGAACTTCAGCTGTGAACGTCAGAGACTCACCCCCTTTCCTGCTCAGGTACAGTTCCTCACCTGTGGACCGTAAAGCATTGTCTTCACTGTGCCCATCCAAATTCTCACCCTCCTTTGGAGGCCGACTCCAGTTTTAAAATTATACAATCCCACTAGGCAGCTTTCTTTGATCACTTCAGCCCAAGAGAATCACCTTCACCTTAAACTCCTGGAGCACCCAGGAACACCCCTCTTAAATAAAACTTGTCACTTGTCATGTGGTCTTCGTCCTGTTGGGCCACTACACATATGTCTAGGTCTTAATTCACAAACCACACCATAAAATATTCCAGAGAATGGAAACTCTGTCCTTACAACAGCCATGGTGGTGCTTTGCATATTGTAGGTATTCTCCATATTTATTAATGACTCATGAAATCCAAGTCTTTGTTAATCATTTTTTTTAGCTAAACAATTAAGAGATTTAAATTTCACTTTAGGGGAAGTGATCAGGATATTCACTTATATTGTCCTTCTTTTTTTTAAATTTATTTTAAAAATTTTATTTACTTATTTTGAGAGAGAGAGCGAGAGAAGGAGACGGGGGGGGGCAGTGAGCACAAGGTGGGGAGGGGCAGAGAGAGAGGGAGAGAGAGAATCCCAAGCAAGGCCCTATGCTAACAAGGTGGGGCTTGAACTCACAAACTCTGAGATCACGACCTGAGCTGAAACCAAGAGCTGGATACTTAATTGACTGAGCCACCCAGGTGCCCCTGTTTTAATTTCTAATATGGGTAAATACCAATAGCTACAACTTATATAAACAAAAGCTCTAAAAGCACCAGCTCATCATCCTTCAAATTTCCCCTCTAAACCACTTGACTATTGACTGCCCTTGTACCATACATAGTATGCATGTAAATGGAGATACTACAGACTGAATGTGTGTCCCCTGCACTCCCCAAATTCCTATGTTGAAGTCCTAAACCTTACCAAGGTAATGACAGTAGGAGGTGAGGCTTTGGGGAGTAAACAGGTTTAGATGAGCACAGCCCCCAAGATGTGGTGGGAGGAGAGGAGGACGAGGACGAGGAGGAGGAGGAGGGGGGGGGAGAAGAAGAAAAAAGCAGCAGCAGAAGCAGCAAAAGAGACCCCAGAGCTTTTTCTTTGCACCACATGAGGAGACAGTAAGAAGGCACCATCTGTGGGGCGCCTGGGTGGCTTGGTCAGTTAAGTGTCTGACTTCGGCTCAGGTCATGATCTCACGGTCCATGAGTTCGAGCCCCGCATTGGGCTCTGTGCTGACAGCTCAGAGCCTGGAGCCTGTTTCAGATTCTGTATCTCCCTCTCTCTCTGCCCCTCCCCTGTTTCTCTCTGTCTCAAAAATAAATAAACGTTAAAAAAAAATTAGAAGGCACCATCTGCAAGCCAGGAAGAAGGCCTTCATAGAACATGACCATACAGGTACCTTGATCTCAGACTTTCAGCTTCCAGAACTGTGAGAAATGAATGCCTGCTGTTTAAGCCACCCAACCTGTGGCATTTTTGTTACAGCAGCCCAAGGTGACTGAAACAGAGAGTGACATTATACCTGTAGCAAAAAGGAAATTAGGAGTTTATATACTAATAATTCCTCTGATTCTATTGAGACAGTGGTCATTTCAAGGTGGGGGAAGCACAGATGATGGGCCTTTAAACGATGGTCGCCACATCTGTAAATGTGGACCCTGTTTGGGGCAGTACGCCTACTACAGAAACACAGATGAGCTTTACTAAGAAGGCTGAAGGTCACCAACTATGGCCGTCTCTTTTTTCTTTTCCTTCCCTACTAGTTTTTTCAGAAAAGTATCAATCCCAGAACCACCCCTCAAAAATTAACCTCTTCAGAGCCCTCCAAGTACACAACTCTATTAATTTGCTTAGGGTTCATAGGTGGAAGTGAGGGATTAAAACCAAATCATCTGTCATGTATGATACGATAAAAATGGATAATTATGTGGCTCGGTTTTGGTTCTAGAACTGTTTAGAGATGCAAGTTCAGTGAATACTTTGTATATCAAGACACATTCAAGTGTTCTCTTCCTACAACCTAGAGGAGCATGATCAAAGACACCATCTGTGTCTGAGGATGACACAGACGTCCTCTGTCACAGGATGACCTGTGTTAAGGGAGGAAGCCTAGTGCTCTCCTTTGTTTGTAACTGACTAAGCCATTCCTCACCACCTGCCCCAATCCTGCAATAATAATCACTGCATTGAAATTAAATTTTTTAAAAAATAAATTCACTCTAGTGGTTTTATTTTCTATTGAAAGGAAGAATATTTTTAGCTGGAGAGACAAAAGTCCTTGGGCACGTTGATTGAAATAAAAAGCAACATGCTAGCATTAGCCACACTAACTAAGCCTTTTACAGATAACATGTCATATTAAACTGTTTCTGACTTTTATTCAAAATAAAAAACCGCTCCCTCTAGTTATTCAGATTGAATCTTAGACATGTTTCTTGCATCATTATTACTCTGTGCAGTCTCTGTATGATTCCACATGGCTTCAACAGTGCATTCTCTTTGCAGTTTCTTATGTTTTGTTTTAATTTCATACTAAACTGGAAATTTCCCAGTTTCATTAACTATCAGGAAATTTCTCAGGTACGCTACAAGAAGCAACATGTAAGAAATATTAATATATAACAATGTTCCTGAAGTAAAATTTGAGAGAACCCTACAAAAATGAATCCTTTTCATGAAGTTCACACGCCAAGCCCTAAGAGCACTGCAGAGTAAACCTGTATCAGGGATCTTGCATCTGATGCTTGTGCTAGAAAGAGTATTTATTAACAAACCAAAAATAGCCACCAAGTGCCAATTATGTAAAAAGCATTTTGCTAGACATTAAGGAAAATTTTTTCAAGTATACTTTCTGTGCTCTAGAAATTTCAGTGTATCTGGAGTGAAAATGTATATAAAACACAAAAAGCAGCAAACAACTGATACAGAAGAAAGTAATATGGATAAAAGGTTTTTAGGGTGCCTGGGTGGCTCAGTCGGCCAAAGACCAACTTTGGCTCAGGTCATGATCTTGTGGTTCACGAGTCTGAGCCCTGCATGGGGCTCTCTACTGTCAGCACAGAGCCCGCTTTGGATCCTGTGTCCTCTTCTCTTTCTCTGCCCTTCCCCTGCTTGTGCACACATGCTCTCTCTCAAAAAAATGAACATTAAAAAAAAAAAAAAAGAAAGAAAAAGAAAAGAAAAGAAAAAAAGATTTTGGGGGAAAAAAGTCCCTTCTGATTTTGAAGGGAAGAGAAGTCATTAGAAAGGAGGCATCCTTTGGGTTGGGCTTGAGGGAGAGAAACGGAAAATGTTAGCAAAGGCACAGCAGTGGAAAGATAGGACTAAGAGAAGAGAAAGGTTAATTTGGTTCACATAGCATTTATGCAAAGAAGCAGCAGGAAATAATGCTGAAAATAGCATTTTAAAATTAATTAGTTTATCAAGCACTTACTAATGCCAGACAGTATTCTAGGTGCTGGGTATGCAAAGATAAACCAGACAGGCCTTCCCTCCCTGAGTTTATATCATGCAGGCAGGAGACCTACTACAAAGAAAATAAATGTGTGATATAATGGGGGAGGGACTGACTACAGGAGTCTCTCTAGATCTGGCGGTCAGACTTCTGAATAAGGAATATTTGAGCTAAGACAAGAAGGTGAGAAAGGACCATCCTCCTGCACAGAGCAAATAGTATAAAGGGGGCCTGAGTCAAGAGTGGACTTAGATCCTTCAAAGCACCACCAGGAGGTCAATGTGGCTAATCAAGGGTGCTAGTACATCCTCTGAGAGAATCCAAACTGCACCTTATCGTTTTAAATGCCACTTTTTCGTGTTTGTTTACAAGGATGATGGTATGCTACCTGAGCCATGGGGACACAGCAGGTGGGACTTCTTCATGCTGCCTCCATGTTTTCCACCACCCCACCCACCTACCACTAGAGTGTGAATTCCATTTGTTCCCTGTTGTTCCAGTGCCCAGAACAGTGCTTGGTGTATTGAAGTCACTCAGGAAATATTTGCTGAATGGACTGAATAAATATCACATATCTCCTTCAGCCAAGAGCAGTCCAAAATGAAAGGCAGGGTTTGGGGAAAAAGAAGACGTGTCAAGGAGTGAGTTAGAAAGTCTACCTATGGTACCAGTCCTTATAGGACTCTTCAGTGTTCTCACCCTTCTCAGGTGAGGGTGGTCCCCGGCCCCTACGGGCTCACCTTGGGAACTTTCTTTGATGAGCAGGAACTCAGCAGAAGCATCCATAGTGGTTACCCATTTATTTAAGAACTTCTCTCCTCTAAACTCCTTTGCTGGAAATGTCTGCAAGTAACTCTTTGCTCCGACTCTACTTCCTATCATTGTGGTAGGTTGATTATGGGGAGGAAAAGCTGTTTTTAAAAGAATCAAAAAAAAAAAAAGAAGGGAAGAAATACCCCTTGTTTTGAGTTCTGTACCTACCTTTCCTCTGCTCCCATATAGGACTAGATGATTATCTCTCATTTGTAGCTTATAAGATCTCCTCAGGTTTCACTGTACCTTCCCCTAGATTTCCCTCTGCCTAGTCGCCTTGAGGTGGCACAGTGTCTTCCACACCTGAACTTTACGCAAAAGAAAGGTAATTCCATTCCGTCATGTTTCTGAACCTTGTAGACAAGGATTCACCATTTGCTGACTTGTGACATTGTTTTTCTCTATTTAGGAGTGTCAGACTCCTGAGTGAAGAGGGCCAGGTGCAAACAGCAGGGAGTGGTGGGAACCATGGGGGGAAGGGCAGTGCAAGCACCATGGAAAGGGGGAGCTTCAACTCCCGTCCAACACACAAAATGGCCACACCATTCTGCTGCAGACTCTGGCCCTCAAACTGGTAGGATAGGGCCTGGTTTCCACAGGGTCCGAGGGAAAGATAAGGCACACTTTTTCTTCTTTCAAAGTTTATTTCCTCATACTGACCAAATGGAGATTTCCAAATAGAGAAAATCTCAGAAGGCTGCTGGTTTTTCAGACAGGAGGTAGGCGTGCCTCTGTGTGTGTGTGTGTGTGTGTGTGTGTGTGTGTGTGTGTGTGTAAGACAGGCACAGAAAGAGAAGGAGACGGAGAGGGAGGAAGGAAGGAGGGGGGAGCAGAAGGAGGAGGAGGGAAGGGAGAGGGAGTGGAAGGAAAAGGGAAAGGGTGGAGGTCAGATACTGGAAACTACACAGAACAGTGCCCCAGTGAGCACAGGGGAAGTAAGAAATCCTGTCTGAAAGCAGCAGAAAGGGAACAGAGGAGGAAGAGCCACTGGGGAGGGAGGAGGAAAAGCAAATGCAGCCAGTAAAGGGGAAGCTTATCCAGGCTCACCCCACTTCCCTGGCTCCTCTCACCAGAACTCCTGTCCCTCATCCATCACTGGCTCTCAGCTGGAGCAAGGGTCCAGGCACAGAATCCACTTCGAGTGGCTCAGGAATACTGACCATGATGCCTTGGGAGGTGTGGGTGGGGCATTCCATGTTCTAACTCCATCTGTGCCTGCCTTCATGAAGACACCCCAACAATAATGACACGGCCTTGGAACACACGGCTGGGGTATGAGCCAGGCCTATTAGAGCTTTAGGACCTTAGGTGCAGAGGGTCCTTGAGAGCACTGGGGAGGGCCCCTCACTAAGGACAACTGGACTATGGAAGCACAGTGGTCCCCCCTGGGGATACAGCAGGGACAGGCAGCACTCCATGAAACAGACAATGACTGATAACTGAGTTTGTACTTCCCTCCTGGTGCTGCCATCACACAGCCGGGGTGTGGGAGTGGCAGGGGTTCATCTACCATCACTAAGGAACTGAGGCTAATGCATCTGTCTGGCACACTCAGGGCACTCACTCGGAGGGGTCCAGAAAGTGGTACCCAGACTTAAACTCTTGCTCCTACCAACAGTCTCTGAACCAAAAATATATACATACATATGTACATACATACATACATATATACGTACACAAATGGTTCAGAACCACAAAGACAGTCAAAGATCATTCAAAAAACATTTCTTGTTGGGCTACCACTTGAGGGAATGCAAGCATCCTTTTAAATATATTTTTAATTCTAAAATGCTGGCCATGACTTAAAACATAGTGGTAACACTAAATCTGCCTTTCAGAAATTAAAAAAAAAAATTGGAAGAAATTTCATTACAGGCTTAAATGGGAGTTTTAATATGTGTACTGAATTGATAAGAAATTTGAATACTTGCAGCTATCTGTAGCAATATATGATAAGCTGTTTCAAGGTACAATTGAATAATTAATCATTTAATACATATTTGAAAAGTTTTGCATTTATAATAAGAAAAGTTCTATGCTAATTTAAAGTATTAACTCATATCTTCACCCCAATGTTTAATAAAAAAAATATTGGAAAGAATGTTTTCCTTAATTATTCCTTGCTCCCCACCTTTCTTCCAACTCCAATAAAGCCAGTACACAGCTGAAGATAAGATCTCTGGTAACTTTCAGATCTGTTTCACAGGCGAAGGCAAACACAAAGGATCAACCGTTAAAATTTTGTTCACCATTTTAAACAGCAAAGCCTCTGTTCATGAAAACTGCACCCCCATCATACTTCTTTATCATAAATGTCATACTCATAATTAGCAATGATAACTTAGAAAGTGTCTTCCAGACTGATTAATAGATTGTTTGGTTCATCTGTTCAATAATTCATTTATTCGGCAAATATTTATAGAGTTCCTCCTTTGCCTTGGACACTAGGCCTATGCCAGGTGCTGGAAATTAAAAACCAATTAAGACAAAGTTCGTGATTTCATTGAGGAGGTACCAGTGAAACAAAGTGGGGATACAGATACCTGAAAAAGAGCTGCCAGTGCAGGTGAGAGGTAGCCTAAAACAGTGAGTGGGAGAGCAAGGCGGGATCACATCACAGCATTCTAGCCTCAGCTGAATGGCGTATATTACTCCCTTACACAAAATGCCAGTTCCTTACTTCACTTGCTGGAAGGGTATGGAGTACAGGAACTGGCTGAGGGAAAGTATAGGGACACGTTCAGCAGACATGAATGTGCAAAGTGTTGGCAGGTGACCAGTGACACGTGCTTCCTATTTTGTGGTTCACTTCTCCAGTTCACTCAGATCACATGGCATTTAACGTTAGTAGCCATACTGTCTCTCTTGAAGCCCTCACTTTTCTTGGGATCTGTGATGTGTAGCACTTCCCTGTCTTGCTTCCTTTAACCACTGCGTCTAAAATGAATTCAAAATTTGTATCTTCAGCTGGCTCCTCTCTTTAGGCTTCAGATGTCTATAATAACTGCTTATTTGATATCTCTTCTTGAATAATTGGAAGGCAATTCAATCTTATGTTCAAAACTGGCGTCATACACTCCCTACCTCTTCCCCTCCAAAGTCTGGTCCTCTACCTTTGCTCCCGTATCCCAGGGAATGACACCAAATCCTACCTGGCACTGAAGGTGAAGGCCTGGAGGTCATCCCCGACACCCACTACTTCCTCCCTTTCATTCTCTACCTGAATGTGACCACCAGTGATTCCTGTTGATTCTGCCTTTCACATCCTTGCATTTCCCTCTATGTCCCATCCTCACACTGTTCTGAATTGAGTTCCTTCCTGCCACTGGCTTTGCACATGCTGGTCCCTCAGTCTAGGTCAGCTTCCCTCCTCCTGGACTCCCTACACCTGGTTCACACTACTTTAATCAATCCCAGGGAAGGCTTTCCTGACTAGATCAATACCTCCCATTAACTGCCCTTAAAGTACTTTCCCTTTCAATACTTGGAATTGGAATTTGAGGATTCTCAGGTCAATATCTGTCTACCTGATTAGACTGTCTGTTCCACGAGACGAGGACTATATACATGTATTTTCCCTATTTGAGAACCACCACTCAGAACATGGGTGGCAGTTAGTAAGTATTCCCTGAATGAATGCAGGATGAAGCAGGAGTATGCATTCAGACTTTAGTTGCAGGCCATTCTTTCTAACCCTAGTAGTCTCCCAAAAAAACACAGGTTCTGTGACAGAGTCACTCACCAAGCTCTTTTTGTTGGCGTGATCTGATCAAAAGGCTGTAGGTCATTTCCGAATGTTTTCTGAGAGGCACTTCTCCCCCTTCTCAACTTTGAAAAACACAGGCCTCCCCTGCTCTTTAGTTGAGAGAAAACTAGAGAACTCTAGGTTGGGGCTGAGGTCAAAGTTTGGAGAACAGGGACAAAATTTTCAGTCTAATAATTATATAATAACATGTAACTGTTTATAACATTGGAAAACAATCTTTGTGTTTCCATTTTGTCTTGATTTTTTTTTTTTTTTTTAGAACAAACAAATCCACACAAAGCATATATGGCCTTTTCTATTTTGGGCTTCTTATTTATTTCCCAAATGCTTTAATTACATTAATTTAGATTTAAAATATAAGCTGCTTTCCCCTACATCTCATTTGTTAAAAAGGATTCTTACAATTCTGTACTTTTTTCAGAATCAGTACACTTGGATATGTGTGTACTATTACAAATTAACAGAATACACCATACTCATAGGCAATAAAAGAAAACAAAGATAAATTGTACTTCATTAATATTAAAAACTCTAATTTTAAAGGGGTACTATGAAGAGTGAAAAGACAACCCACAGAATGGGAAAAATATACAAATTGTATCTCTGAGAAGAGTTTAATATCCAGAAAACATAAAGCCTTCTACAACTCAAGAACACAAAGACAAACAACCCAATTAAAAATGACTAAGAGGACTTGAATAGACATTTCTCCAAAGAAGATCTACAAATGGCCAATAAGCTTATGAACCGAGGCCCAACATCATTAGTCATTAGGGAAATGCAAAGCAAAATCACAATGAGATACAACTTCACAACTACTAAGAAATAAGTCAGAGAAAGACAAATGCCATATGATATCACTTATATGTGTAATCTAAAAAAGGCTCACTTGTAAAAACAGAGAGTACAATAGTGGTTACGGGGGCGGTGAGGGGGAGGGAATAGGAGAGATGCCGTTTTAAGGGTATAAACCCGCAACTAGTAGATAACTAAGTTCTGCAGGTTTAGTGTACAGTATAGTGAATGTATAAAATATTATATTATAATCCTCAACGTTGCAAATGGACTAGATCTTAATTACCCCTACCAAAAGAAAGAAAAGAATTATGTGCCTTGATAGAGGTACTACGATGGCTACAAGGGCAATCATATTACAATATATAAATGTATCAAATCAACAGGTACACCTTACCTTTACTCAATGTTATATGTCAATATATTTAAAAAAAAATCCCACCCCAAAACATTTTATACCTAATAGTATAGCTATTAAAAAAAAAAATAATAACCCAAAAACAGAAAATAAGTGTTAGCAAGGATGTGGTGAAATTGGAACTCTTGTTACATTGCTGGTGGGAATATAAACACTACAACCGCTGTGGAAAACAGTACGGTGTTTCCTCAAAAGGTTTTTTTTTTTTTTTTGTTTTTTGTTTTACTTTTTAATGTTTATTTATTTATTTTGTGACAGAGAGAGAGCTGGTGGGGGAGGGGCAGAGAAAGAGGAGAGAGATAATCCCAAGCAGGCTCCCCACCATCAGCGCAGAACCCAGTGAGGGATTCTGTCTCACAAACCATGAGATCATGACCTAAGGTGAGATCAAGAGTCGGCCGCCCAACTGACGGAGCCACCTGGGTGCACCTCCTCAAAAGTTTAACACAGAATTACAATATGCTCCAGAGATTCCACTCCTAGGTATATACCCAAAAGAAATGAAAGCAGGGACTCAAACAGATACTTATATACAAATGTTTATAGTAGCAACATTCACAATAGCCAAAGGTATAAACAACCCACGTGTCCATCAACAGATGAATGGATAAATAAAATGTGGTCAATGTTCTCTATTTGGTAAAAATAAATAAGGTAGTTATATTCTATAAAGTTGCAGCAAATACTGAATGAGTGACTACTGAACTGCTCCTCCTAAGGGTAATAGGTTCTCGAGAGCCACTGGTCACCTTTATCAACCAATTTATATATAATCCTGTTTTATGTGCATTTCTGTTTAAGTACACCTTATTAATATATATATATATTATTATATATATATATGCACACATATATACACATATATATACACACACATATATACACATATATATACACACACATATATATACATATGATTCATAACACTGAACTTACAGCCAACAGCACTATAACTCATGCCTGAAAGAAGCTTATCTAAGACCTATATTTTTTTTCCCTAAGGCACATCATAGCCATCTTGCTTTAGGAACACTAGATAGCACTTTAGCACTATGCTTAGAGATCATTCTAAACAATGAAATCACCAAAAAACAGCACAAAAATGCAAAAAACCCCCACATGGTACTAAGTAGACCATGAAAAGGCCACTTGTTCACAGTAAGAGGGCTGAAACAAAAAGGCAGAGAGTCTCAGCTGAAATGTACACACTGGGCAACTCTAATTTATTGCTGCTCTGGGCACATCTAAGAAGGACTATGGGAGTGCTCTGAGTATGGACTTTGGGGTTACAAAGAAATGTAGTCAGAAGGTCAGTTCACAAATACAGAATCTACAAACAATGAGGACTGATTCTATATATAATGGAATAATAGTCAGCCATAAAATGAAATTCTGGTACATGCTACAATAAGAGTGACCCCTGATAACATGAGACTTAAGGGAAATAAGCTAGACACAAAAGGATACATACTGTATGACCCTACTTATAGGGAACACCTAGAAAAGGCAAATTCATAGGCTAGAGGTTATGAGGTGTTTGGGGGAGGGAAGACTGTGGAGTTACTGTTTAATGGGTTGAAAGTTTCTGTCTGGGATGATGAAAATCCTGGAGACGGACAGTGGTGATGGTCGCACAACCCTGTGAATGTAATTAACGCCACTGAACTATATACTTAAAAATGATTAAAATGGAAAAATTTTAAGTTACATATATTTTATGAGAAAAACTTCTAATAGATGTGCTAAATAGGACTGAACGGATCATTTAAAACTCCTGTTAAAGTCAAATGGAGACATGCTGGATGGCCCGAGTAGCAATTCTTGTTTACCCACACTTCCATTTAAAGCAAGGACCTTCTGGGGCGCCTGGGTGGTGCAGTCAGCTAAGCGCCCGACTTCAGCCAGGTCACGATCTCGCGGTCCGTGAGTTCGAGCCCCGCGTCGGGCTCTGGGCTGATGGCTCGGAGCCTGGAGCCTGTTTCCGATTCTGTGTCTCCCTCTCTCTCTGCCCCTCCCCTGTTCATGCTCTGTCTCTCTCTGTCCCAAAAATAAAATAAACGTTGAAAAAAAATAAAAAAAAAATAAAGCAAGGACCTTCTGGGATGCCTGGGTGGCTCAGTTGGTTAAGCCCCTGACTTCGGCTCAGGTCATGATCTCACGGTTTATGAGTTCAAGTCCCATGTCAAGCTCTGTGATGACAGCTGAGAGCCTGAAGCCTGCTTTGGATTCTGTGTCTCCCCCTCTCTCCGCCCCTCCCCACTCACACTCTGTCTCTCTTTCTCAAAAATAAATAGAAAGTAAAAAAAAATTAAAACAATGACCTCCCTTAATGTGTTTTTCTTTTGGTTTATAGACCATATTAAAAAAAAAAAAGCCTTGCTATATAATATCAACTGATTAATGAGGAACACAAGTAAATGAAAATGTGCATGTTGGTTGTTTAGCCTTGCTTCACTCTTTTGGTGAAAAATTATGTTCAGTAGAAGTATTCTTTCTGACTAATCACCAAAAGGAGGGTCACCTTGGAAGCCAACAGTGGATGTTCCCAATTTATACTGGGATGAAATGGTCTTGGTGACATGCCATACTTGAGTGAACTGGCCTTCCTAGGTAAACTGCTCTGGTACCATTTAGGTGTCTCGGCACTATGTGTCCACTATCAATCTTTTGCATTGCTCTTATCACCAATCTATTTCTTATGCGCTTCCTTCCTTACCAGAACCCCCTATTTTCCTATCTCTAGACAGAGCCATCTGTTAGAATAGTGATGTGGTTACTATCATAATTCAAATGTTCCTTTTTATTTTAGGTATTTCTTGACCCAACAATTACAAAGAAGCACTGCTGGAAACAAACATATGCGAAATGTGCTAACGTGGAATAAGAACGGCGTTGAAATGTAAACGTAACATAGGAAGGAATTCATGGCCAAAGAAATATCTCTTACAGTTCTTTTGATCTTTTAAAATGAGTCATAAAACTAAAAACGTTTCACTACAGAACAACATTTCGGCTTCTTTTATGATTGCAAAGAAGGATAATTATGATTGTCATGAAAACACATTGAGCAGCTGTATACTGTTAACAAAAGAACCACTGTATGAATGCATGTAAAAATTGACACTTCATACATTCACATTTCCTAGAAATTAGATAGTCTTCTCAACTGGAGTAGATACCAAAAGAGACTGTTTTCTATTAATCGTGGCTTTGTACCAGTCAAGTTTTTAGAGCCAACTGGATCATCTTTCTTTTGGGACAATTCCCACATATTATATGAGATCTATATAAACTGATTTATATATACGCAGACATGTGCATTATAATTTTGCAAAAAGTAATTTTTAAATTCTTAAATGATAGATTTTCTACTCTTAAAAATGCTAGTGTCAGTGGATTCTTTCACAAATATACATATGATTTATGTTTAGAAATCATAAAAAAAAAAGCATAACAAATAACTCTGCAGGTTATTTTATGAAGGCTAATTAATAGGTACTTACTCATTAAAGACTAGGTCTGGCGCAAAATAGAGAAATTGGCTGTTTGTATGTTTGTACGATCTCCAGCTCAAGGCAAATGATGATAGACACATCCAAGAATACTGGATTAGGGTAATTTGGTCCTCAAGAGGCAAGTTTTTGAATCCTGAAGAACAGAACAATTAATCACAGAAATACACTTAGCATTTAAGTACATTCCAGGAAGACGCTTCTTAAGGCAACCCCAAATAGTCACCTTTCTCTAACAGACTCAGATCAATTCAATAGCCATTTAAGGAGCACCCACCATGGGCATGGCCCTGTTTAACATCTTATTTTAAGTTTATTTATTGAGAGAGAGAGAGAGAGAGAGAGAGAGAGAGAGAGAGAGAGAGAGCGCACGCATGCATGCATGTGTGTGCGAGCAGGGGAGGGGCAGAGAGAGACAGAATCACAAGTAGGTTCCTCCCTGTCAGTGCAGAGCCCCACTTGGGCTCAATCTCATGAACCGTGAGATCATGACCTGAGCCAAAATCAAGAGTTGGACGCTTAACCTACTGAGCCACCCAGACTCTCCAACGTTTCATTTTAAATTCACCCTAAACTTTCAATGAGGGTGAACTGCCAGGACAAACAAAACCAGGGAGTTCAGACAGCTTCACTGTGGGTAATGGTCTAAAACCTTTGGTTAGACTGAAAGAATTTGTGTTAACTTGTAAAACTTGCTTCATCCTATTCACATTAACATTCAAATAAAGACTTTTAATAACTGTCAACTCCTACATATCTATAGTTAACTTCTGTGAATTTGCAGTGGTTGAAAAAGTACTATTCCTTGTTTCCCCTCGTCTGGGAGAATACTGGACTTCAACAAAGATATAAAGTAGAGTAAGTGTCTTTGGCATCTGTCCTCCTCTCTCTTACAGTCTTCATTTCTGGGCTTACATCAGCCCCTCTTTTGTTCCTTTTCTCACCCCCTGTATTTCCAGGGACATCATGGTATTCTTCTGTTTGCAGAGTTTCACCAGGACATGTTCCTCTTCACAGACCCAATCATCAGAGCTTTCCCCAATCTTTTTTCTTATGCCTCTTGGCTGACCATAGGTAATCCAAGAAATTGCTTATAAATTACATTATTATTATTATTATTATTGAGACAGAGAGAGTGCGAGTGGAAAAGAGGGGCAGAGAGAGAGGGAGAGAGAGAATCTTAACCAGGATCCATCCCAGTGTGGAGTCTGACACAGGGTTTAATGTCATGACCGTAAGATCATGACCTGAGCCAAAATCCAGTCAAATGCTCAACAGAAAGAGCCCCCCAGGCGCCCCAAGAAACTGCTTTGATTAACGAACTGGGACAATGTGATAACAATTCTAAGTGATGTTTCTGTAGATTAAGAAGGACTTTATTAATAAAATTCTATAGCATAAAAAGTGACTACAGTAGGAATTTCAAGGACAATTTAAAGGGTGCCGGAGGCAAGATGATATTTTCAGAAAGAACAGTCTTTCAGGATCTCCTACAACTTACTTGATAGGTCATGGTTTACTGGTCTATGCTAAGATTAGCCCTGGTTATGAGCTGCTAATAATGGGCTCAACTTGCATTTTCACAAACAGATTGTATTTCACCTTATCGATAATTCGAGGTGGAAATGTCCTATTTCAATCACCAGCACAAGAAACGTAGATTAACAACAGAACCCTTAGCCCTAACAGCTCAGGAGAAATGAGCACATTGACAGATTTTCCCTACACACTTGATTAGTTTGGTAGCGATTACAAAATTTGGTTATGAGGACCTGACAGAAAGCTAACTCCAACTGAACTCTTAGGGAAATGGTGAAATGTGTTGCCCTGACTTCTCTTCTTCAGGATGCAGACCTTGAAAGGAGAGGCATGCCTACCTGGAAGTACCTTTGCCCACTTCACGACTTGGATCATCTGTTTGCCTGCTAAGCGGTTTAGAGTGGAGAGTAGGTTTTCGGCTGTGTCTGGTTTTGAGTTGTCGTAGCCTGCATACACGATCTCAGGCTCGATGTTTTCAAGGATTGCAACAGGGGTAGGCGTAAGCGCTCGTGAGATTGTGGACAGCTGAGGAACCAGCGCTGAGTTGACCGAGGGCTCTTTTGCAGGAGCTATGTACGTTGTCCCCTCCTCGGGGCTCTGGGGGGGTGGGGGAGGGGGCGGGGGCTGCTGCTGTGACTGCTCCTCGTGAATACCTTTTAACTTGCCCAACTTCTTTGACTTTCGAGCTGTAAAAGAAATTGTAAATAATAAGGGCAAATTTAAATTAGGATTGAGATACCTTACATGAGGTAAGTTACAATTAAACATTGACTTAGTTGACTACTTTTCTTTTAAAGATGTCTTGTCACAGTAACAGAAATAGAGCCTTCTCAGTGATTTTCTAATATCGGGCACAGTCCTAAATGTTTTATATTAATTAACCAATTTAACAATTTTATGAGTAGGCACCATTAAGTTTCTTATTTTATAATGAGGAAACAGGCCAGAAGGGTTAAGAAATAGGTAGGTCAAAGATCACACAGTGAACACATGATAGAGATGAGCGTTCAGAGGAAGGTAAAATTACTTCATATGCTAATAAGTTACATATGTCTCCATTAAATCTTAGATAAACCAGTAACTCCTGCCTATTTTCCACCAGGTTGCCAACAAGTGCTAGAATGGGTCTTATTCTAATGCAGTCTCTGCTCCCTCTAATTAGCTTTGCTGGCCCCTTTACTAGTTCCTGTACTTCTCTACCACTTACTCTTCCTGTTCTGGTCCATGTGTCATCGCTAGCTTATGCGGTTATTTGGCATAAATTCTGCTAGCCCTAATCCCCAGTTACACTGTGAACCACTGAAACACAAAGACTGGGTGTTCCTCCTCGTTTACAGCCCCCCGTGGCACGCTGGTGAATGGTATACCTGGAGAAAGTGATTTATAGATTTCCACTGGATTAATGGGAGAGCAATCAACCCCAAAGCAAGGCAACAAGATGGAATAAATTAAATATCTAGGTGATTTCAAATTGGAGAGCTAACTACTAACCTAACTACATGTATAGGAATTAATGCTGAAAAAAACCACGTTTAAATTACACCAACGCACACATATACAATATTTAAAAATCTGACCCACTCTATATGTTGAATACAAATCAACAATTCACATATCATATAATCTAATTAAAAAATATCATACTACGATATTAGAATCTCACTTCAGATTTTTAGGAGAACTTATTATGTACGAGTGACGTTATGTTCTGATTTACCCAGAACAGTCCTGGTTTATGCTGGTTTTCCCAGCATGATTACCAATAATGCCCTGTTTATTTTGTGCCAAGTGCCATATTTTGGACAATAAATATAATGTGGTCATTTTAATTAAAACCAAAGGATCAGTAAGTATTAATTTTAACAGAAATTGCTTTTCTTTCTCATTTTTCTCAAGGGCACTTAAAATAGATGAGAAATGAAAGAATGGGGAGATGTAAGGGAGACTGGAAGGTAGATGGGAGGTTGGGTTTTGGATGGCAGGTGTGTGGGGTCAATGGGTAGACAGATAACTGTTTGTTTTTTGAGACAAAGAGAGACAGGGGAGGGGCAGGGGAGCAGGGGAGGGGCAGAGAGAGAGGGAGATACAGAATCTGCAGCAGGCTCCAGGCTCTGAGCTGTCAGCACAGAGCCTGACGTGGGACTCGAACTCACAGACCGTGAGATCATGACCTGAGCCAAAGTCGGATGCTTAACCGACTGAGCTACCCAGGTGCCCCTTGATGTATGACTTAAAGGATAAAAAGAAAAGAAAGCTTAGAAATGCCAAATTGAGCTTAGAGCTACAGTAATAACTTATTTGCAATTGTAAGGTTTTCTTTATTTTATTTTTATTATTTTTGAGAGAGAGACAGAGTGCAAGGGGGCAGGGGCAGAGAGAGAGAGAGAGGGAGACACATAATCCAAAGCGGGCTCCAGGCTCCATGCTTTCAACACAGAGCCTGACGCAGGGCTCAAACCCACAAACTGTGAGATCATGACCTGAGCCAAAGTATGACGCTCAATTGACTGAGCCATCCTGTAAGGCCCGCCTGTAAGGTTTTCAATTTCACTGAAGAATTTCAAAACTCTACTTAGTTCAAACACGTGAGGGACTTCTAGCATACACGTTTAATGTAGAGTAGAAATATGCCACACTAATTAGCTTGATTTTAGAAATAACCATTCATGATTACAATCATGGCCATTAATCTTTACCACATTCATCACAGAAACACTTACCAATTTAGATGAACGACAAGCCACTGGCCAACAATAGATCTACCTGCCACACATCTATTAAATACTGGAACTGGGCTTAAAAGATAGAATTCCTATATTTTAAGGAGTTTTAAAATTAGCAGAACAATTTTAAAGCAGTCATTTCAAATCGTTTCATTTCTTTACAGACTACCTCCATCAATAAAAGATTTCTGGCAGAAAAAATCTGATGTTTGGAACTGTTTTAATGAAAAGCAAATGTATCATATTCACATGTGCTAATGGGAAGCTGTCGACAAGTATTGCACAGTAGTGCTAAACTTACGGTATGTAACTAAGATGCTTCTGACAAACAAATGAGTGAGCTACCAACCAAGGAAAAAAATCAGCAAAGTGCCTCATCGATAGCATACTGATTATTTGGGGAATTAGATACTTGGGAACTGCCTGGGTCACATAAACTTTTCTCTAAGCCTCAAGGAGAAATGGAGACGATAGGCTCCCCTCTCCTATGTCACAGAGGGCTAAATGGATAAGAAAAATAAAAACATGTTGAAAGTTACTGCTGACACCTGAAGTAATATTTCAGTGTTACTCCCATTCTTTCCATAATTCTTCAAATAGTAAAAATATTCCAGTTCATTAAAATGTCCTCCTTCTTTATAAGACTACATCTGATGATAACTGTAATTTGATTGACTAGCAACAGCCAAGGGTTGTAGTTTCAAATTTTATTAAAAGTGATATTTGCTGGCAAATTAATTGTAAAAATCATATTTCTTTTTGGCCTTAGGTCTATACTGCTGTGTTTATTCTCATGGCTGACTTAAGGTCAATGCTATAAAATATCATGAACATTTTCTCTAGCACTTATCCACAAGGCTGTGGCTTGTAGCATAACCTATTGAAGAGATTATCAACATTATGTTTGGTATTTCAGTTACACTTAACTTTAGCCTATGATTTTGGGAATATATGTGGGACACGCTTGGAACTGAGTAATAATCTATATTTATTTAAACAGCTCAAGGTAATAAATATCTTCAGTGTGTAGATTTTGCAGCCATGTGTATCCATCCAATATCTTTTCTAAAAGCACGGGGAGATACATAATTAGTTATACTTATATTACTCGAAGTAGCCTTTCTAAAGTGTTTGGAAAGTTTATGCTGCTCTTCTAATACGTGTTATATTCTAAAATGAAAGTTCCTAAAAGTTGGTAATAGTGTCTTACACATTCCTAAAACATCCTTTCCATTATGCTTATGGGTACTTAATAAATGCTGAATTTATTTCAAATTCACATTTTGAGAAACTTTAATAAATTATTACTAATGGAGTTATGCTATATGGTTTCCCTTCTAATCCTTCTTTCTTTATCTAATTTGCATTATTTTTATACTTTAAGATTAGCCACAGCTTCAAATCCAAGTGTATAATTAAGATGTTTGCTAATTACACAGGAAAATCTTTTGCCAAAGATCCTTAATAAGCATGTTTCCATTATCCAAAGCATCAGTGAACATAAATTGGGGGTCTTAGCACTGCCTACAAACCACCTTACTAAATTAACATGGAGTTAATGGGCATTGGGCTTGGGGACCCATGCTCCCAGGTGGCCACAGCCACACTTCATTTCTTAAGTGCCAGCAACAGCTGTGTGTGTGGGGGGGAAGGGTGCATGGAGGGGTACATTAATGTGAATTTAAACATGTCCTAGTCCCACTTGGACCTAAAGGAGTTTCACTCATTCTATGTGGATGTTACAGTAACTAGTTTGTGCTTCCTGGCTTCCCTCAGCTGCCAAGTCCTTAATTACCAGCAACATCTGGGCAGCTACTTTTCCCCGGCACTGCTGGAGGCCAGAACTCTACAGGCTCTCCATGATTGTTTCCCCCCACCCCCCACGACCCCATGAGCTGTGCAGTGGGGAGGCCCTGCTTCCTATCTTGACCAATATGCAGAACAGCAAGCAGGGCGCATCTGGTGGAACCTTATAAAAAGTGTGAAGAATTCCCATTGAGATCTCACGATTCACAAAGGCCTTGAGACATGGCATGGCAGGTCTTCCTTTGTGGTTTACTCTATGTCCCAAGGTGGACAGGACCTGTAACATAGTTTTTGACAAACTACTGGTGTGGAAGAATGATGGCTGGATAGGAATGATTTCATTTTTTCATCTCACAGTAAGATGGTGGGATGGGACTCTCCCATGGTTCATGTTACTTTCATCGTGATCTTTCTCAAGTATGTTCAATTAGAGATATTTTAGTTCAAGAAATGGGTAATTAGGACAGCCTTCCCCCTGCCCCTTCTGGGGTAGAATAAAAGACTAGTATGAGATTTTTTCAATCATGACATTTCACTGGAGAAACTTAAAGTGAGAATTCTGTCATCTTAGAAATGTCTTGAAGTTTTAGGTCTTGGCAGTAAACATTAGAGAGAATAGACTGAGGTTATACAAAAACATGGATTTTCTGTTCACGGGCCAAATATAATTTCTGGTTTGAAGCCACAGGACAGTAACAGTACCCACCCATTCCTCTCTCTTCTCTCTTGCCACCCTCACCTTGCTCCCGTTTGCCCTATCCTCCTCATCCTCTTTGTTTGCGTGGCTTCTCTTTGCTTTCCTACTGCCAGAGAAGACATGCTCAGAGAGTTAGGGGGAAAACCGAGTATTTCTGTGTCATAGAACCAAAGGAAGGAATGTCAACATTCTATAGGTTTAATAGTTTTGCAGCAAAACCTCTCTAACTGGTACTAACAGGAAAAAGAGCACATATTGTTCCCAAGGCAGTACATACTAATGGGAGTGGGGCGACCATCCAGGGGCAATGTGCCTACACTGCTTTAGGAATAAATGATTAGCTTCTCAATGGATAATAAAAAAGTGCATTTCAACTGTTTATAAATACTCCTTGAGTGGTTAAAGAACTTGAAGACAGTGTTTTAAAAAGTACCTCTGAATAGTCTCATGTTAATGTACAAAATTTAATAAATTAACAGGCATTATCAATGTTATTAGCATAGAACACATGCTAAGACAAACTGAAACCTAACTTCTGACCACATTAAAAGACTTTCCACATTACACAGGCCTGCAGATGATAACTATATGAGGTGATGTATTATGCAAATTAGCTTGTGGTAATCATTATACATGCACATTATATCACAATACCATGTAGTACACCTTAAATATATATAATCTTTTATTTGTTAATCATAACCTCAATAAACCTGAGGAAAAAAGACATTCTGAATGAGTGGATCTCCATATGTTTAATTTTAATATGTGCACAGGGTATCTATAGACATCTTTGTATCTTTAATAAATATAATTTTGTGGCTACCGTAGAATATATTTATTCACTACTTAGGTAACCAATATCCACCCAATGTGTAGAGGTATGCTGTTTTTGTGAGCAGTGCAATGTTGAGTAACAAGATCTGAGCCTAGACAAGAGATAACAATCTTGGGGACGTTCGATCAATACATAAGAAAGTAATTAGGTCTATGAAGCGGGCAATGATAAGTTTGGGGTCGGTGGTACTGACAATATATTTGGAGAGTCAGACAATGGCAGGGAGAAGTTGTTGTATCTTTCTACAGGAGGTCACAATTTACAATACCCCTCTGCCATTAATTCCCACCATGTCCTGGTTTGCTTCTAGTGTGATTCATGTTTTACGGAAGACCCATGTGGACCAGGCCACCTTCCTGTGTTGGGAATCCACCCAAATTTAAGCACAACTGACCTCCCCTTAAAGAGGGGAGTCCCTCAGACCAGAAGCCAAATCTCAGAAGAGAGACTCAGGGGAATCCGAGGCAGTCAGAATAGGGGTCCACTAATTGTGCAGAGAGGGTAACAAGGTTCTGAAGACAACCCCCAATGACGTATTCTGACACTTTCCCTGCCAGAGGTACAAAGTCAGAAAGGTGCAAAGTCAGCACCTCCCTACGAGGTACTTCTGGGGGCTAGATAGACAGCCAGACTTATGAAGGTGAAGCAGCATGTCTTCGAGGTCTGGCCAGGTTGAGACTACTTTAAATCACGCAAGAATCTTACAAGAGGAAACAATGTCAGAGAAATGGCCTCTTGGTGGTAGGTTTGTATTAAAGCAAGAGACTGCCATAGGATTGAGTGGCGGGGCTGAGCATAAATCGTAGTTCCAAAGCTCTCTGTGGCACGACTTCTTTTCTTTTTTTAAGTTTATTTATTTATTTAGAGAGAGACAGAGACAGTATGAGAATGGGAAGGGCAGACAGGGAGAGAGAGAATCCCAGGCAGGCTCTGCACTGTTAGCACAGAACCTGACATGCGGCTCGAACCCGCGAACTGTGAGATCATGACCTGAGCCGAAACGGACAGTCAGACGCTTAACCATGCCCGTGGCACCCCTGGGGCCCTACTCCCGCAGAACTGTAAGCAGGGAAGTAGCCGGCACCTCAAGGCCAGCTGGGGTGGACCGTGGTCTGGTTACATGGAACACCTTCTACCTGCACCTTGCCATTTATGTGCTGATACATACCCCAAGGAAGTCTCAGGGGGAACAACAAAATGACAAATCTTTTACCCACAAAGCCCTGGACAAAAAATGCTTAGTGAAGAGGAAAAAAAAAGTGGGAAAAGACTGGGATCAACTTATTCTACAGTAGAGGGTGAGGAGGGACGTGAGAGACGAAATAGCAATTTCAAAAACTTAACAAGGCACGTGGCAAACCCTGGTGAGGATCTGCTTTCTATCCCCATTGAAGTTATGATAAGATATAAAGGGTTTAAAGGGCAGAAGAAGGGATTGAGATTAGATATCAGGAGAATTTCCTTCAAGTGTTCTGGAATGCATTATGGAGAGAGCCTGGAATGAATTACCAGCAAGAGCACGTAATATTATTTTCTAAAAACTCTAAAGTAATAGGTAGACAGGCATCCTGCTTGCCTGAGTGCAGTTCTGTCCAAAGGTAGAAAAACGTGATTCAGGGGCGCCTGGGTGGCGCAGTCGGTTAAGCGTCCGACTTCAGCCAGGTCACGATCTCGCGGTCCGTGAGTTCGAGCCCCGCGTCAGGCTCTGGGCTGGTGGCTCGGAGCCTGGAGCCTGTTTCCGATTCTGTGTCTCCCTCTCTCTCTGCCCCTCCCCTGTTCATGCTCTGCCTCTCTCTGTCCCAAAAATAAATAAAAAACGTTGAAAAAAAAATTAAAAAAAAAAAAAAAAGAAAAAGAAAAACGTGATTCAATGAGTTACTGAGATCCAGTGGCCCCACAATGGAAGAAAATCAGACCTCCACTGTACGTTCCGGCCTTTCATTTGTCTGAAAGGAACTTCTCTGGTTCGTATTTGTTTGAGAAACAGGAATAAATCCCTTACCCCTATAAATGTGGTAAGAAATAAATTTAGAAGTATTTTTCCAAAATAAGCTCAAAAGACAAATACTGCGATGTCAGAATGCATGCCTGGAAGAAGGTCCAGCACCATGGAAAAAAACACGTCAAGTCCTCTATGCTGTCTTCCACCCTATCCCCCAGCAGTCACACCTTGTTTGTTAGAAACAGTTTCACCACTATAAGCTACAGGACTGTTTGCTTTAGTTCTGTGTTTAAAATGGGCTCTTTGGTTTTCTTCTAATCCTGAGACTATGTAATTTTCTTAGTGGGGAAAAAGCAATAGTAAAGAGCTACCATTGATTGGGGATCTGTATGTTAATTGCTAGGACACCATCTTTTAAAAATATCTCATTTAATCCACCTAAGGGCCTTGTGGGGTAGGTACTATTGTCATCCCCATCGTACAGAGGGGTGCAGTGGTTTGCAGGGGGTCACAAGGATGGCACTTGTGACTGTGGCAGAGTCAGCAGGTGGTGGGCTACTGTAATGACATGGAAAAACAGAAGAGAGAAACCCCATTGTGTTTGCAGATGACATCAAACCAAGAGGCCAAAGGGGTGTGAAAAAGGGCCAAGCCCTCAAATGACTTAAATTTTTGGCAAGGTTACCATTAGGTTACCTGTACGGAAGAGATTATTAATCTCTTTAACAGGAGGCATATAACAACCTGTACCAATCCACAAGATATTTTCTCTCCTAATTCCTTGGGCAGAACAGTCAACTTCTGTGGACTCGGGGGCTGCTCCTGTAGCAGGCAACCCAGGCTTTATGCTTTTGCTCCATGTGAAGACACCGTAATCCTGATGGAAGGAGATACCAAGAGGCAGAATTCAAACTGGTCTGTATGAAAAACACAATTCATGGGGGAAGAACCTACTACTTCTGATTAAAAATAAAGTTCCTAAGTTCCATTGCACCTGAGAGTTGAGTTCTTTGCACAAATAGATCTTTGAAATCAAATGAACATTCTTTTTTTTAAAAAATTTTTTTTTCAACGTTTATTTATTTTTGGGACAGAGAGAGACAGAGCATGAACAGGGGAGGGGCAGAGAGAGAGGGAGACACAGAATCGGAAACAGGCTCCAGGCTCTGAGCCATCAGCCCAGAGCCCGACACGGGGCTCGAACTCACGGACCGCGAGATCGTGACCTGGCTGAAGTCGGATGCTTAAGCAACTGCGCCACCCAGGCGCCCCTCAAATGAACATTCTTAAGAAAATACACATTATTTATCTGCTTTGTAAATTCGCATTCTTTAGGAATAACTATGCCATGCTCAAGATTGATACAACTGTGTACGCAAAACAAAACACAAATAAGCAAAAAAAAAAAAAAAAAAAAAGTAGAGAAAACCTCCATCTAGTTTTATAACATACTTAAAATAAGAAAAACAGAGCCATGATAGCTGTGGACACCAAGCAAAAGTTCCCTCCCTCAGTTAAAAAGTTAATTCTTTAACAGCTGCAAGGGTTGCCTTCTTGGCACATGTTCGAGCACAGAATTTATTACACAAAGCATGATCTCATTGGGTATGCAAGGTAAATAGTCTCATTAAGGATGTTTTATGAAGAAACATTACTGTTCTAACAAGGTCAAAGGGTGAATAAGGTATGAGAAAGAGGCAGAAGGCAGTGACCTGGAAACAGACTACAGTGCACAGCTTAATTTACTGTGCCTTCCTGAGCCCCAGCACGATCCTCCATAGGCTCAGGCCAAAAAGAACTGGTCAGATGCTAGAACACATGCTGGGCAGAAAACCCACAGAAAGGGCCCCATGCACACCTCCTCAAACCAGCAAGTCTGCTAAATAGGATCTACCTTAAGCAGTTGTATGTATGTATTTATAAAAGTTTATCCAATAGATATACTAGGAGGTTATTTACCCTAGGTTAATGGCATTTTTCTCTATAATATTTTCAGCAAAACATTCTGTAAATAAGCTCTCAGAGAACATTTAAAATATAATGCTTTACCATTTGCCTGAGTGTCACATTTAGGCAGGTTTCAGTTATTCCGTTTTTCCCTCTTAGCATCTGCTCTCACTTCACTGCAATGGCTTCTTCGTCTTGGACCCTTTAATTGTACCCAGTGACCTTACGGCTTGCAAGTATTCGAGAATTCTAATGCAACGAGGGAAGATGCCTAAATTCAATTTCAGATTTTTTTATGACTACTATTTGTGTACCTGAGAATTAAAAACTATGGAGTGGAATGGAAAAATATGCAGACTAAGAGAATAGTTTTATCTCCAATACCAGTTTTTTTCAAAATATTTTATCCTTAGCTCAATACTCTTTCTGTAAAAGAATTACTTAGAGCCACATCATTATAGTTTTAATTATCTTTTATGGACTATTACTTAACAGCATATTTTATATAAAATTGTCTCAATTTTAAGCAAATTATAAGTAACACTTTACATTATTTACATGAAAAGTAAACTGACTAGGTTCTAGTCGAGACTACCAATGTTGAGATTATAATTGAATGATTAAATATTATTAAAACTTAGCAAGAGAAAGAATTGAACTAGATAACAAAACACAGAATAATAATACCATGAATTGATATAGACACGTACTTTTCACAACTGGCATAACACAGAAAACATTCTGTATTTCTGACTACTATTAGTCTAGTGTTTTAACATTTTAAAAATGCAAGACAAAGAAGCCAAGCAGAATTAAAAAATATATATTCATATTAGAAGCTAAGACTAATATAAAAAAAGGATGAGTGTAATAAGTACATGTTAATGAGTTAACAGGATGCCACTCAAGTTGGGGGGGGCAATTAAATAGGCCTGAGGGAAGAGAGAATGTCAATGTTTGTATCTTTTATGCATTTTAAATAAATATTACTCTACATTTTATTCCACTGACATTATCAGAATAAGTCTAAATTAGGAATTAATAGTAGCCAATGATGCATGTACTTGAAAAAAAATTATTTTTCTAGGCTGGGATCTCTTCAGGATACAGGCTGAATTGGTCTGGAAACTCCCAGATAAAGCAGAGCCAAACCAAATGGCCTTTTTTGAATAAGTGATTCTCTTACATTTGCTTCTCATGGTTTCATTCCAACTTTTCTCTGCACACAGAGTTAGTACTAAAACATTTTGAGGCGCTCTGATGATGTCTTGTGTTGGCAGGTCTCAGGCCCCTGCTGAGGACGAGGCCTTCTCAGCTGCCTGGTGGTGAGCAGAGCCATGCCAGGGTGGGGGCAGACACACATGCCTGACCTCGCAGCTCTGTTTAGAAGATGAACGGCTATTTTTTCATCTGGTATTCTGCCACAGTGTAAATTCCAGAGCTTTGGTGACTCTCTCAAAACCTAATTCAGCACGGCAGGCTGGACAAAAAGAGTCTTTAAAAGAATATGCTTTCCACTTAAGTTTCAAAAATATTATTCAAATGTATATCACTTAGCTACACTAAAAGCAAAAGGTCCAAGAAAGCATTTAAGAAAGTTGTTAATAGATATGATGCTAACTCATCAAAAAGAAACTTTTAGGAGAAGTAAACATTAGATCCCTTTTTATATTGAGTGATTCCTTATAATCTATTTTGCCTTCACAGAGGAGAAAGAACAGTAGATTTAGATGAAAACAAGTCAGCCCATCTCTGCCAGAGCCAGAAGATGAGCTGCCCTGAGGAGGTCTTCTGGAGACGATTTAAGTAGTTCTGGAAGGATAACTGGGCCATTCTGGAAGTTTTCCTTTTGTGCTGTAATTCATATTTATGCCACTGTTAGTAATTTTTAAAATAATGTCACATTTACAATAAGGATATTAAACAAAAACACTTAGGGCTTCTTCTCACAAATTGCCTACCATTTTCCTATTGGTATTCTGCTTATGTTCCAAAGATAGGTTTCCCTCCATTTAAAACATAGTCTGCTAGCATGTTGTGATTTTTAACACTTCTATATGTAACTGGGAAGAATTCATGGTGTCTTTGATGATAAATTTCACTGATGGCTTTGCTGATGTTAGAACAAGTCTCTTCTAGTGTAATAGGGTAGCCCACGGCTGTCACCCCAGAGCAGAGGTCTTTGCTAGGAGTCAGTTCCTCATTGCTGATTTGGGTTAGCGCCAATTTCATGCTAGGATTTTCAAACAGACAATGTGGTTCTAAGTTACACACCATGTAAAACACAATTTTTAGCGTCCATAATAATTTTTAACTTCCATAACTGAATGGGGATGATACAAGCCTATAACCTTCCCTGCAAAGAATTTGTATTCTTTAATAGCAATTTCTTTGGGCCCAGAGTTAGGATTAGATATTCTTTTCTTTTCAATTTGAGAGAGTGTGTGTGTGTGAGAGAGCACACACGCAAGGCGGGAGGAATGGGGG
>NW_024412376.1:41329118-41359432 GCF_014898765.1 Herpailurus yagouaroundi | reverse complement strand
GGAGAGGAGAGGAGAGGAGAGGAGAGGAGAGAGAAAATATGAATCCTAAGTAGGCTCCATGCTCAGCACAGAGCCCAACACAGGGCTTGACCTCATGACCCTAGGATCATGACATGAGCCGAAATCAAGAGTCAGACGCTCAACCAACTGAGCTACCCAGGCAACCCTAGAAATTCTTTTTTAGATTCAACAGGGGGTGCCTGGGTGGCTCAGTCAGTGGTTAAGCATCCGACTTCAGCTGAGGTCATGATCTCACAGTTTGTTGGTTTGAGCTCCACATCAGGCTCTCTGCTGACAGCTCAGAGCCCGGAGCCTATTTTGGATTCTGCGTCTCCGTCTCTCCCTGCTCTCCCTCCACTCATGCTCTGTCTCTCTCTGTCAAAAATACATAAACATTAAAAAAAAAATTTTAGATTCAACTATTCTCCCTTTACAGACATGATCACAGAGAATAAAAGATCATGAGATATGCCCAGAATAATGATACACTCTACATTCATTTGTTTGGTTTCTGTATTCTCATGCTCAGAACTTGTCTAAGCATTTTATTGCACAGCAATAAAGGAGGAAAAAAGGGAAGATAAATAAATGAATGCTTTGCTGACATTCAAAAACTGGTTATATGTCTTAACGTGAGGACGACAGTTGCCATTCTCTAACAAAGCTGTTAAGGGAAATAGAGAATATGTTAGGTTTCACCCCAAGCCCCAATGAGCTAGGCTAGTCTATCCAGAAAATAACTGCAGCCAGGGGCTCAATGAAGCCTTGGTATGATAACAAAGGCAGGTCAGGTGCCCTCCAAGAAGCAGCAAGCCAAGTACAGTAGGAGAGGGCAGGCAGCCCTGCCACTTCTGACCCTGAGAAAGTCTAATGAGAGATGAAAAAGGGAAAAGCCAAAAATAAGTGTTTTACCTCTTTAACTTCATAGAATAACAAGACTAGAGACAGGATCCAGGAAAGAGGTACTCTCCATCCCTAATCTTAGGGTCCAATTTGTACTGCTGAGTTTGACACATCAGCATGATTTCCTTTCTGTGGATGTAATCATGGGAAATGATTCTGCCCTTGACCCTGACACATCCTTGGGGAAGGGGTAGGGATGCAGAGAAAAGCTGTGATCTTCTCCTGCCACAGATGGACCCCCGACGATTCAACGTTGGATATCTATATTGTGAGCACTCTAACAGAGTTATAGCCTTCTAGAACAAGAAGGAACATCACAAATCAGCCAGTTTAATCTCCTCATTTTAAGTCAGATGAAATAAAGTTCCAGGAAGATGAATTCACTGAGATTCCAACTGGTAAAGGGGATTTCTACACATGGCCTCATCATTTCAAGTACAGTAGCCTGTTGGTAGGGTCAGCCATAAGGATTTTTACAGAGGAGGGGCTCAGGGAAACCCGTGAAAACACATTTGCTCAGCAAGACATTTACCTGTATTTATTTATTATGAAAAACATTTGATCAATATTATGAGGGAGAAGCTAACGACCTCTCCCCAGGACATTCGATAACTATTTTAATATCTGCCAATAAACACAAAGCCATCCAGATAGAATTCCAGCTTTCTTAAAAATAGCTTCTTTGGGATTATGATGAGAAGTGGTCAAAGTTGGATAACAAAGTTACCCATGACCCTTGGTGGCAAGCTGGTTAGCAGACCAACGATGTTTGCAACTTACAACGATTGTAAGTTGTCTTATCTGTGTGGAAGGACATCTGTGTTGGTAATGACATCCCAGAGGCTATGCCTTGATAAATGATCCAAATAACTGCCACATATCCTTCTAATTATAAATTTCAACAAGACACTGAATAACTGCTGTAGACCTATCAAAGTCCTGTGATTTGAACTCAATTTTTATAATACATGGGATGCCAGTCATGAGCTGAAGCTCCTGAAGGCAGGTATCTGCATAAACATGTAGTTTTCCTGAGTTCCAGGAAGCAATAGGAGAAATAGCTCTTATGTGCCTATAAATGCCCTCCCCTTTTTGCCTCCATGGAACAACTACATGGTAATATTTCATATGCATCAGTTTGGTCAAGGAATCACTTACATGGATTATTTCTAATATTTTCAAGTTTTTAATCTTTTATTTTCAGGGAAGCACTATCAACCAGTGAAAAGACATATAGTATATTACAAAAAAAGTAGAGAAAAGAGACCAGAAATTTTGGAAAGAAACTCTGTAAGATATATTATTCAGCTACTTGGATGACTGATTGTCCATATTTTAGTTTATTTCCCAAAGTATAAATAACTATTAAAAGATATGCAATTTTTAAAGGCTTAGTAAAAGTAACAATATAGTTAAGGAGTTCAACTAATAAAGGATCCAAAAAAAGTGGAGAGAAGCAGATATTATGAAAACGAGGACTGTCCTACCACTTTCACTGTGGTCTGTGCACGGTCTTCCTTAGAATCAGCTGCTTATTTCAAGAAGCAGAATCTTGGCCCACCCCAGATCCACATGTCAGAATATCTACAAGTGGGGGCTGAGAGTCTCCATTTTTTAGAAACTCCCATGTAGATTTTTTCTACATTCTGAAATTGAGAACTACCAACCTAAAGGTTCTGAATGAGATTCCAGGAAGAGGAAACAGAGTATCTGGGAAAAAGTGCTTTAAAAGAAAGGCAAGTAAGAAGGGAAGGAGGGATACACAGAAATTAAAAACAGGGTCTACATGAAGATTTCTCAATCGTATCACCACTGACATTTGGGGCCACAAAACTATTTGTTGTTGGGTTCTGTCCTATGCAACGTAGAGGCCTATGCAATTTAGTGGGATCTCTGGCCCTCTACTCCCCTAAAGGCCAGTAGCACACTCTCACTCTAAGTTGTGGCAACCAAAAGTATTTCCAGACTTGGCCAAATGTCCCTCCAAGGGATATAATTGCTGCTGATTGAGAACCACTGGTCTACGCTACGGAAGTTGATAAAAACAGGAACAGTAAGCTAGAAAGATAATTAAATTCCTAGACTACATAAAAACAAGCAAATGAGAACTGAAGTAAGCAGCATGCTAATTTATGATGCTCCTAAAGTTAGTTTCCTTGATAGCAAAAGTCACAAACTGGAAAGTAAGCTAAGTAAAATTAAAAAAACAACAACAACAAAAAAAACCCTTCATTTTCATCATTCAGAATGTGGCATATTTCACAAAAAAATTGTATTTCTGATATCTCAAAAAGAAATCTTAAATTCTGGCAAGATCTGCCTGTTTTCTCCCATGGCAACAAATGTCTGGAGCTGAGAGCTGGCCATGCCCTTTCAGATGAAGCACTGAAGGTTTTCTCCTGCTCTCTACAGATAGGTGAATTCTATACAGAATTCCTTATTTGTGTCACCGGTGTTGTAAAGGATTGGAACCTATCCATACATTTAAAACTTACGTTTAGTTTTCTGGAAATCCAAGTCTTATTACCAGTGCCACACCACAAACATATTTTATGAGCAACATGGGCACAACATACGGTGCACTAGAGAAGTTCCTGCAGCTTAGTGTAATCACAGCATCAGGTTTACAATTTAAAAGGCATGGCCAAGTGCCCTACCACGCCCAAAGGGTGTGTGTACTGACTGACAAGTGCATATCCTGTAGGTTATTACACTCATAAAAAAAAATGAGTAATGACTGACTGACTTCAACATTCTCACATTAAAATTCAAGCTGGGCTTTATACAATAGGCTTCCTTACTAACTATCCATTAAAAGAATATCTGTTCCTGTAATGAAACAAAGCATAATCTTCCTTCAGCTGTGTTGCTGGCACTGCTCCCCATGGGCAACATCCTGCTGACACCACCTGGAGGGAAAAAGGTGCACACCCCTAGGTTTATAGCCTGTTTCTCATCTTCGGAAGTTGCCCCTTTTCCCCATCCCATGAATGCTAGCCCTGCGCCCAGCCAAATTAAGTGTGCAATTAAACCTGACTACTGTGTGAAGGAATTTCCAGGTATAACCTGCCCAGAGTTACTTCAATCATGAGTGTGGTTTCATGCTGTTCAGTTAGGTAGGCACACATTTTCCTAATGGGTGGAGGCCTCACAGATACTGTCTGATAACATTCTCCTTCTTCAGCTTGTAGGTTTCTCTATTTCCCAGAAATGGAGCCAGAATACTGTCTTCATGTTTACGGTCATGAACACAGCATTGCTTATTTCTGCTTTACTCAACTGGCCATCCAAACATGGGCTGAGCGTTTGTTTCTGTCAATCTTGGTGAAGTTCTTGGGAAGATAGGTCCCTCTCTCACCTGAAATCAGTACATATACCTGACTTTGACCTTGGGTTACAAATGTTCTGGAAACCATGATTCCACTGATGCAGCTCATGATCCCTGGGATTTAGGATCTCACTAAGCTGCTCAACTAAATCTTCATCTTAACCTATTCATCTCAGGTTTCCCTCACTCCTGTGTTTCTTTTCCATTACCTCTTGGCTTTGTCTTTTCAGATTTATTTTGGGGGGGTCATTTCTCTAGCCCTTTCACTCCAGGTCAACTCAAACTAGCTTCTCTTGACCTTAAACTTAAACTTCACTACAAATTACCAGACCAGGGCTAGAATTTCCACCTTAATAGCTACAAGAGCTATCCCAAGATGGCCATTCTCTCATGTTGGGGGCAAAAACTGTGGTTAAATAAGCATAATTTGGAAGTTCAAAAATCACATAAAATTCCTCATCAGTAAATGAAGACTTACACAAAAACTTTTTTGCAATATGTTATCATTTAAGAAGTTGCCAAATTATACTATATAAGTCAACATTATGATCAAGACTTATATGTTTTTTTTGGAAACTGTACCTTCTTGGTAAAGGGATGGAAACAACAATATTTATAGAAATTTCTTAAAATATCATCCTTGGAATCTTTGTTATGGGACTGTTTACAAAATGAAGCCTACTGTGCCTTTAATAACTATATAACCAAACTTAAAATTTTTTGCTAAAGTCAGCTTAGCTATGTATGTGCAAGGTTTAACTGCATGCTCATTCACTCATTTATTCAGTAAGCATTTATTAAACACTAACCGACTTGTTCCAAGTGCTCTAGATATGAAGACAAAGGGACAACTTTGCTCCTAAGAAATTCTTGACTAGTTGGCATGAAATACCTATAAACAAATAATTGTAATAAAAACTGATAAATGCTATAATAGGGGTTTTGGAAGCATAGAGGAGGTACTAATTAACTTCATCTAAGGAAGTAATAAAAAACTCTATACAAGAAGTCTTAATAAAATACATACATATATAATATCTGGAACAGCCTAAAAGGGAGTGAAAGTTCTTTCCAACTGTGTAAAAGATTGATCTGTGAGGGCTGCACTTAATGTGGAGGTGATGCAGTGTTTGAAGCAGGCCTGGGGTGGGTGATGGAGACTAATTAGCATATGGAAAGAATATGTAGGCCATTTAAGAATTGTGTGGACAAAGGCACAACCAGAAAGTTGTGAGCAAGAAATAGAGTGGCTTCATGGAAAGAAGTGGTGCCAGGGGGTAAGGGGAGAGGGGAATGAGCTGGGTGAGTATGTAGAGGACCCAAGTCAGGAAGCAATCCAGAAATCCCAAAGCAGCAGTGTGTTTTGATGGGTATAGGTTGTTAATAGTGTGATGGCAAAATAATGGTCCTCCAAAGACATTTACCACCTAATGCCCAGAACGCGTGAATGTGTTATCTTATAGGGCAGACACGTGAATGTGTTATAGGGCAGAAGGGACCCTACAGATTGAAATACATTAAGGTAGGAGAGATGCCTTTAATCTGGCTTTGAAGATGGAAGAGAGTCATGAGCCAAGGAATATGGGCAGACTCTAGAAGCTGAAAAAGGCAAGGAAATGGATTTCCTCCTTGAGCCTCTACAAAGGAACACAGCCTGCTGACATATTATTTTAGCTCAGTGAGACCCATTTTGGATTTCTGACCTCTAGAACTATACGGCAACAAATTTGTGTTGTTTTCAGTTTGTGGTACTTTGTTATAGCACTGATGGGAAACGTGTACACATAGGAATACAGGTGGTTTTCTGCCACTGAGACGGACTGGCAGGAACTTCTCTGTAGCACAGGACCAGAGGGAGCTGTGGGTGGGAGAAGTCACTGGCGGTGTGGAGGGCACACTGGAGCAGCTGGAAGGACTAGTTACACAGGGTAGAGCCTAGGAGTGGCACAGAACCTTTCAAGGGGCAGGGTAAGCAGGTAGAGGCGAAAGGGGTGTATGTGAGTTGAAAACAAACCAAGCCTTGTGTTCGCTGTGTTATGTTCAGTCACGGGATCCTATTTATTTTGAATTTCAAATAACCTAAGGGGAGGCTTCAGATTCTGTTTATTAAAGAAGAAAATGAGTCAAACATTTTGAAAAAAACTGACCTACTGGATATGAAAGCTTGTTGGGAATGGGGCAGTTAGTGAACCTTAGAGTAAATAAATCAAATACAGCTAAGTCTTTTAAGTTTTATTTTGAATCTTAGACTCCAGAGTATTTTGGGGCGCCTGGGTGGCGCAGTCGGTTAAGCGTCCGACTTCAGCCAGGTCACGATCTCGCGGTCCGGGAGTTCGAGCCCCGCGTCAGGCTCTGGGCTGATGGCTCAGAGCCTGGAGCCTGTTTCCGATTCTGTGTCTCCCTCTCTCTGCGCCTCCCCCGTTTTTGTGCTGTCTCTCTATCTCCCAAAAATAAATAAACGTTTAAAAAAAAAATTAAAAAAAAAAAAAAAAGACTCCAGAGTATTTTAATCAAATCTCTTATATAATATTTAAAGACTGATAAGGATTTTTGTTTAATCATGAAACAACTGGAAAGCCAACAATATGTCACCACTAATATTATCTGAAAAGAGTTTAATGATGTGACCAAACCATCTCTACTGGGAAAGAATGGAGAAGTGGGTCAAGATGTCCTTTGCTCTGAAGAACAGTGTGGAGAACAGACCCACTTGAGGTCTTGGACGACACCACATACACAAACATCTGACCCACTGACTACCAGCTTGAGGGGACAGCCACAGTGCTGGCATGGGGGCACTCTAAGTGGGGAGAGGAGATATAACCTAGCTCCTTTTCTCTCTCCTCAGTGGGGGCAAATGTCTACACATGTCCAGGGTATGAGGTAGGAGCAAATGAACAAGCGTGAGGTGACACCTAAGATGGCATTTCTAAATCTGTTTCTTCTCTCGTAAAAAATCACAAACCTTTCCGTGGACTCTCTCACCCCCCAGTTTCCTTCCTGAGATTATTCTCAGCCTTCTCATCTCTTTCCTCACTCTTGGCTCCCCAGAAGAGAGCTGTAGGGTCACTGTTTCAGACTTTTCCTCTCTGACGATAAGAAACCTTCCTTCATCTTTGCATTCTGAACACTCTGTCCCCAAATATTTGTAGCATCTAAATGTAAAATGTAAAATTTAAAAAGTTATTGCTTAGAACAGCACAAACCAATAAAGTCAGTGGACTAAAAGCTAACATGGACCTTTGAAGGGCTGTTAGAGTTGACAAGGAAAATACAAATATATATTAACTTCAAATATCATTTTTAGGGGACCTCTCCTGATAAAGAAATGTTTTCCAAATGCTGATTAGTGATTTACTTAAAAAGAGAAAAGTAATACTAAGTAGAAAAAAATAAATAAATAAAACAATGGTGCTTTAAAAAAAAAAAAAACAATGAGGGTGGGCGACTGGGTGGCTCAGACGGTTAAGCCTCCGACTTTGGCTCAGGTCATTATCTCATGGTTTATGGGTTCAAGCCCCACATTGGGCTCTGTGCTGACGCCTCAGAGCCTGGAGCCTGCTTCGGATTTCGTGTCTCCCTCTCTCTCTCTGCCTCTCCTCTGTTCATGTTCTTTCTCTCAAAAATAAACATTAAAAAAAAAAAAAAGAGGAGCGCCCGGGTGGCTCAGTTGGTTAAGGGTCTGACTCTTGACTTCAGCTCAGTTCATAATTTCCCACTTGTGGGTTTGAGCCCCACATTAGGATCTGCACTGACAGGGCTGACAGTACAGAGCTTGCTTGGGACTCTCAACTACTCCTCTCTCTCTGCCCCTTCCCCGAACCACAAGCTCACTCATGTGCATGCTCGCTCTCTCTCAAAAATAAAGAAATAAACATTTAAAAAACAAACAATGAAAGGGCTTTCTTATCCTAAGAAAACTGCTGCCAGTGTTCTAGTAAACCCTAGAACAGATGTTCTTGGCTCTAGTGTACTGATGTACAATGCATACTATTTTAAAAGTAAAGATGCCCGTGCTCCCTCAGATTTACTGCATGAGGGTCTCTGGGAGTAGGGCACGGGTGAGTGGGTTTAAAACAAAGACTTGACAGATGAACGTGATATACAGTGAGAACCAAGAATGACTGATTGTTTAATTACACAGTCCTCTTGGGCTTCCTGTTGTTCCTTTGCATTATCTTTTGAATTTGGCTTAAAATTTCTAACTTAACTCAATTTATCGAAAAATAGGAGTATATACAGAATGGAAAGGTGTGTTTATTCTATAGGCTTTAAGTGTATGCTTTAAAATTTAAAAAAAAAGTGAGCTACTTAACATATGCAAATGTTTCTAAGTCATTATCATGAAATGCCAAATAAAGATGAAACTGAGTTTTCACTGGTGAACTAATTTTAGAATTAGCAATGGCTTAGTTTGAGTCTTTCTAGATTAAGAAAACTTTGTGTGGAGAGGTCTTCAAGAATAAAAACATTAAAAATATTATTCACACAAGTTTGTCTCCTGGCTTCTCAGGCCATTGCTGCAGGTGAGTTCTGAAGTTTCTGAGGGAAATAGTAACATGCTATGGTGGTTCAAGAACTGAAGGGAGCTGAGAGAGAGCTCCTAGAAAGTGGCTCCCGAAGTTCCAGCCTTTCTTCACACACGTTTCCTAGCATCCGTTACAAGAGTGAAAAGAGACAGAGAAATGGCACATGTTCTGAGGAGACCAACCAGAGCTGCTTCAGTTGTCCTAAGACCAGAAATGACTTAGAAACCTCTAAGGTGGCCACAAATCTTCATAGTGAAGTTCAATTTTTCAGCAAGAATGTGAAGAGCTTATTTTCACAGCTTGAGTTGAGGGAGCAACAGGAAGTGAAGAATTCCGTTTCCTGACAGATGCTGTAGTTGGAACTGGGAAGGAGCTATGGTCATTCTGCAGGAGTTCGCACTGCACAGCTGCTCCCTTCTAGACAATGTCCCATGCAAGCATTAGCAGATGCCACAGGGCCGTTTGGTGGGATCAGCACGCATGGGAAGCAACTAGGCAAGATGAACCAACCAAATATCAAGGGACACAGTCATGGGAAGTCATCCTGAGTTGCCACCACTTTGATCAATACAGGTCAAGAAGCTATGGGTACCACTCTAAGGCAGAGAGAAAGAACTCCAGGGATTTGGGCCGCTATCAACGGTAAGGATGTTTTTTAAGTACCCTGCTGCAATTTTTAATGCTTATTGGGTCCAAAATAAATCTCTTCATTCTTAAAGATTAGGTCTTTGAAAACAAGGCCAGTGCCTGTCTTCTCATTGCTACATCGGCAACATCATGTGGAACATCTGGAATTTCAGAGGTGTTCAATGGATATTTGCTGAACAAATCAACGAATGGGTTCATCAGAGATGCACTTTTGGAACAGTATGACCCCCTCCTATACAAATTAAATTAATCTTAATATAAAAAAAATAATTAGCTGGTAACTGAGCAACTGCTTATCTTCCTCACTATTTAAACATGTTCCATATTATCATCCTATCAAAACAAATACTGTACAAACACTGAAGGAGAAACATAGCACAATTACATTTTGGAGTTTCTGACTTCTTTGACCTAACTCAGCAACTGCCTTTATATTATTGTTGATAGATCTTCTTTTCAAAATAATGAAGCAGCACATTCTGAAGAAACCATTTTTATTAGCTCTGCTAGTTCAGCTTTTAAGAGCCTCCCTGCCAGAATGTAAATGATTATTTTTTCATCAGTAAATAAAGTGCTCGGCAAACGTCTTGACTCATCTTCCATCTTTATTCCCTCAATATATTGCAGAGAACTATTACTTTCCTTTATTAATTGCTGTAGCAAGTATGTATAATTTGATAAATCAATAAAAATATTTTAAAAAATCTGTTAGAATTGGGTTAGCCTTTATTTTATTTTATTTTTTTATAATATTCTTACTCTAATACTATTCTTTTTTTTTAATTTTTTTTTTAATTTATTTTTGAGACAGAAAGAGACAGAGCATGAGCAAGGGAGGGGCAGAGAGAGGGAGACACAGAATCCGAAGCAGGCTCCAGGCTCTGAGCTGTCAGCACAGAGCCTGACATGGGGCTCGAATCACAGACTGTGAGATCATGACCTGAGCTGAAGTTGGACGCTTAACCGACTGAGCCACCCAGGCACCCCAGAATTGGGTTAGCCTTTAAAGGGTAAGTTATCTGTGCCAGAAAAATCATCATCTTAACAGAAACTAATGATATTAAATATCATACATATTTACTACTGAAGGCTGACAGACTGTTGGCAGGTTAGCTGGATGGTTTTCTGTATGTCCTAGAGGTGAGAACAGAGGACTTTATTGTAATATAAATAGCTTCCTCTCCCCATCTTCACAATCATAACATTTTACTGTGAAGACGAGGAGAAGAAGATGTTTATTCAGAAAGGCAACAAGCAGATGATCATTAGTCTCTAGGTTTTCAAATGAAAAAGATTAAATTATATTCCTTAGTGGACATGCCTGTTAATTAAAAGTAAATGAATTCAAGATTTTCACTGTGGGAAATCAGAATTTGAGGTAGACAGTGCAATGAATCCTAGAGAACAGACAGGGACTTTAGCTAGGATGACTGAGCACCCTTTCTAAGTTGACTATGTAAACCTATGATGCCTAATTTTAAGTGGTTTCATCTTCTTCCCTAATATTTCCTTAGCCCTAATTCCCTACCCTTCCCATGATCCTAGAGCTCATCCTTTGTCCAGAGCGTGGCATGTAGGGACAGAGAACTATCTTAGTATAGAGATGTTTTACAAGAAAATGTCTACCTTACGCATTAACTGGTGATTTTTTTTAAATTAAGATTTGCTTTATTTATGTTGTGTGTGTGTGTGTGTGTGTGTGTGTCTGTGTGTGTTTTCTGAAGAGCTATATCAAAAAGCCCTGAACTCCAAAATAAAGCCTTAGTAGTTTTTTCCAAGATCATGAAGTTATTGTTTTCCTTTGCCAATTTGCTTGCTAAAAACAAATGTTTTACTTTTAAATATATGGGTAACTTATAACGTGAATAAAAATCAGGGTGTTGAAAAAATTACTATGATTTAAGGGATTCTCTACAATTAACAGTTAATTGTAACTGTTTAATGAGTTTACATTGAGTCTATTATACTCTGATTGCTATCTATACTTATAGCTTCTTCCTGAAAAATGGGATCAAAATCTTTCTTGTCAAAGATCATCGAACTTTGCAGCACAGGGATCTATAACCTGCCACACCAGCCTGGGTAAGGTAGGGGCAGCAGAGGCAAAGGCAGCCATGTGTCTATATCCTCTGGAGGATTCCACCCAATCAGAAGCTCCATTCTGATAGTTGACCAACCAATCAGCCCAGACCCTCTCTTGGAAGTTTGACTCCAGGACACTCAGATGACAATGAAGCTAAGGGGTACAGAAGGTAGTGCCTAGAAACAAGTATAATGAAAATAATGAGTAAGCAAAAACACCAACAGAGGGAGGAGAGAGCTTCCTGCTTGAAAAGAAGCCAAAAAAAGAGGAAAACAAATCTAAGAGAAAACCCTAGAAATTGAAATCTTATGTGTCCCAAGCAACATCCCAGTATTTCCCAATGGCTAATTGTGAAATTATCAATATTCTTATAATAAAACTCTATCATCTGGGGTGCCTGAGTGGCTCAGTTGGTTAAGTGTCCAACTTTGGCTCAGGTCGTATCTCACGGTCTGTGAGTTTGAGCCCTGCATCGGGTTCTGTGCTGACAGCTCAGAGCCTGGAGCCGGCTTCAGATTCTGTGTCTCCCTCTCTCTCTCTCTTCTCTCTCAAAAATAAATAAAAATAAACCTCTATCATCTGAAGTAACTTTTCAAAGAGCGCAACAATAGGAAGCACTGCGAACAGAGCAAAAACAAAAGCTCCCCACAGTTTATCAGAGAGTTAGAAAACAATCATGTATTACAGAAAACAGCACTGAGTGTGTGGAATTGGAAGGCTGCTGGAGTCCAGACAAAAGAGGACCGTACATCCGAGGTGGTGCCCAGAAGGAGAGAGGCTGGCTCTGATGCCAAGTCTCTGGAGATCACCAGGGCCAGTGACAAGCTATCCTGGCCCCAAAAGGTCAGAAAGGCTAAGCTCTCCTGCCCATTAAGTAGAAGGGATGACAACCTACCAGGACAGACTGCAAACAAAAAAGTTAAAGGATGAATGGAAGTAACAAGGGGCCTTTGTATACCAAGCAGAACTTCCCAAACATCTCTGGGTCATATATTTTAAAAGATCCAAGAAAAGCGGCCTACCTGGGTAAGCCCACCCAGACATGAGTATGTGCCTACAAATGTGTATGTTCTTAGGAGGGACGAATCTTTGAATCGAATGTTTCTATTGCTAAGATGTCATCTGTCACCAAATAAGACACCAATATAATTAAGAGTTTTAAAAAAAAACTAATAAAAATTAAATGCACATACTGATCGCAAATTATAATCATAATACGTAAACTTTGGAAGAAAAAAAAGTCTCAGAAATGAAGAAAAATAGTAAATCTTGAAATTGTGTCTGCTTTGGGACCAATCCTGAACTTTCCTCTTTGGAATTTTGCAAGGTAAAAATACCAGTTGTTTAACTCAAGTCATATTACTAAGAAAATGAATATGGCGTAACTTATATGTGAAGATTCAAAAACCATACTTTCACTGATTTATAAAAATGTGTTATTTCCCTCTGCACTTTACTGTTCAAAAGTCCCACTGAAATTCTTATTGTCTCCAAGCAAGAGGAATTGGAAAGAAAAAAAAAATCCAAGCAATGGTATTTCTTCATAAAACTCAGTACACTTGGGCTTTCTAAACTTATACAGACTACTGCATATCCTGCCTCAGGAGACCCTTAAAGATATAAAAATTGTTTTCCTTATTGGATTTCAGATATTAAACCTACTCTTCACTGGCGTTGATCCTATAACTTCTCTCACCAGACCCACACCGCGTGTGAGTTTTGCAGGTGACCAAAAGTTGCTGGCAGGTAAAGCCAATTTACCTCAAGTAGAAAAGATCCCTTTTCTTGGAGAATCAGTTATGATTCTGTCACTCTAGGATCTTTGGGTCTTTTGTTTTTCACCCACTTCTCCATTTCAGTTCTCACAGCATTTCACAGCAGGAGACTGATTTACTGATGTCTCTTGTCTCCTTCCCCCTTTTCTTCCTTTCTGTTCAGGGAAAACTCCTTTGGTTATCTGTAGAATTCTTTACTTCTTCTGCTCAGTAGTAGTATTATTCTTATGTTTCCCTTCTTTTTAGTTCAAAATTGTGAACTCTATTTTTAAAGTTTTATTATAAAACGTTCATATTATTAAAAACAAGACACAACCACTTTTGGTACTTGAACATTTCTTCCTCAGTCTCTTGACTCCTCCAAGTCTTTTCCTATATAGCTAGAATCACAGAATAAGTAAAATTTTAATAATTTTGCATGCTAATTTTTCATTATTACTTTTTTTAGAAAGTTTCTATATTGCTCTGAATTTTCATCGCCATAATTTTATTGGCTGATTAATATTGCATTATGTGGATGAATTTTAATTTACAGATTTTCCTCTCTTTGGTTCCATCCTCATCAGAAATATACGAGAGTGTATCTTTGAACACTGCTAGTGTCAGCATCTTGCTTCCCTCCCTTTTTCACTGAGCTGCCTCCTCTCTGTCTCCAGAAAGCAACCATCATGTCTACTGTTGCTACTGCTTCCTGTGTCTGACATCCCTCTCTTCTCACATGACATGATCCATTCCAGGAGGAAGAGGTAGCCCTGCCTGATACGGCCACCCTTTAAAGGAAGGCTCTGGCTAAACCCAGTGAGAGTGATTGCTGGCATTAAGGAAAGCTGCAGATAGGCGCTGGAAGTAAATTGGAACCCAGGTTAGAAATGCCCTGTGGTTTGTAAAGTCTACATTTCTAAAGCTACAGGGAGCAAGATTTTAATGTTTTAGAGGCTTCATTAAAGGAAAGTGAAAGGGGACTTAGCCTATTTAATGAGAAATGAAATAAGAGAGGGGTGTGTTCTGGAAAAGAGGGAAGACAACGGAATTAGAATTCTTACGTTGCATTTTTTAAGTCTCTGATGATACGATCTTAGATTCCAAGTTCCTCTGCTGTAAATGGGAGGACTGGAATAGAAAAATCTTGAAGATCTCCTCTATATGCCATGGCCAGAGTGCAGTCAAGTGAAGTGCTCCTCAAAACTTACTCTTGGTCTGAGGGCCACTTGGCTTTAATGATGTTTTATGCATTTTAGGAGAAGCTCTCAAAGACATGTATATAGATCATCCTCATCAGAACACTGGCATGTAAAAGTGATTAATTCTTTGGAGAAAGCTATGTAAAGCAGTAAATTCTCATGCATATGGAACCAAGACTTTTTTAGATCTACTGATAGGGGCTAGAGCAAGCATGGCAGGCCCAGCTTGGGGCCAGAAAAGCTGTTATTTTCCTTTCAATTTCTCTGTTGACATTCTCACATCTTCTGCTATATTTTCCTTTGCATGCAGCCTAAAGCGCAGCAGGATTTTAAAGAAAAGGAACGGTACTTGTGGTAGGAAGGAGGGAGTGGGTCTAGAGAAAAGGGAAGAGGCACATTTTCTGGCTTTAACTTCCGAGACATAAAAATCGACTTGTTCTTCCTTCCTCCCACTTTCGAAGGTAGATGCTAGTGTGGGGACACAGTTAGGATTATACACTAACCAGATGATAAGCTAGGAAAAAAACCGTTGTCAAGTATTTTGGATTCCTGAAGTCTTCAGAAGGGGAAGGCTAATTTTGTTCCCAGAGTGATGACCACTCACCGACACAAAATGCCGGCCAAATAGTACACTGGGTTGGCAGCTGCCTTATCCCCCAAGAGAGGTAGTGGGGAAGAAGGGTGGATCAAAAGAAACTGCACAGTCCTGCTTCATTAGGACAACGGGTGAGATTGGAACATGTGTAAAAAGGTTTCACTTAACTCACATTTTTAAGATTGCTTCACATTAAAAGGTTAAACTTTACATTATCCTTTTTGAATGTGATAAAATTGCTCACATTTCCTATTGCCCAAATTGAAACTAAAAGCAAGGCTTCAAAATAAATTATAAAAGAAAAAGAAAGATTACAATGTAGGTCACTGCAACTCAACACTTAATAAAAGTTAAGGATTTAATCTCTGAGCCAGAAATGGTTAAGTTATAACTCGAATCTGAAGAGTATTTTTCATAAATATTATTTCCTACTCTTCCCATTTTTGACTCACTACTTGCAATGACCTTGAGATTCAAAATATGCTTTCTCTCTAGTAAAATGTTTTACCAAAACTCACAAAACCTATGCCTCATACACAGAAACCAACAACAAACTATGTGAATTCTACATTCGGTACTGTGCCAAACCTCACTTACAGATCATTACAGACACAATTAAAAAAGCAGGGTGCTGCTGCTGCCATTAATAGATAATCTGTGCTATTTTAAAAATGCCAATCTACAGGGGCTCCTGGGTGGCTCAGTCAGTTAAGTGTCTGACTTTGGTTCAGGTCATGATCTCACAGTTTGTGGGTTCAAGCCCCGCGTCGGGCTCTGTGCTGACAACTCAAGAGCATGAAGCCTGTTTCAGATTCTGTGTCTCCCTCTCTCTCTGCCCCTCCCCACCCCTCACGCTCTGTCTCTCTCAAAAACAAACAAACATTAAAAAAATAATAAAAAAATAAATAAAAATGCCAATCTACAAATAGTGGACCTATGTCATACAGCAGAGTGACACTGGGTACAGGCTTTGGTGCCAGGGACAGAGATTTGAGTTCTGGCTCTGCCATCCCCTGGCCCTGTGGCCTTAAGCCACTCCTCTAACCTCTCTGTGCCTCCATGAACTCACTTCCAAAATGGACAGATTAAAAGTATGTATCACATATTTTATGTGAGGTTTAAAAAGGATGACACATATAAAGTCTTAGCAAAATGCTGAGAACACAGAAGCCTTCAAAAATGCCAGTTAATCATTCATTCAATTAATTCAATAAATGGTTACTGAACACCTACTTTGTGCCAGGCACTGTTCTAGTTACTGGGGAAAAAGCAATGAACGAAATAGACAAAAATTCTTCCCCTGATGGAATTTACATTCTAGCAGAAAATATCTCACAACTGAATAGTGCTTACAATTTATTATTATTATAGCTAAACCAGTGGGTTTTAATGCCACCCAGGGTACATTTAGTGAAGTCTGGAAACATTTTTGGTTATCACAAATTGGGGAGAAGAGGTTGCTATCAGCATTTGGTAGTTACAGACCAGGGATGCCGATATACCAATGCATAGGACAGTTCCTTATTATGAACTACCTGGCCCAAAATGTCAACAGTGCAGAGGTTGAGAAACCCTGTTTTATTTATTTATTTTTTCAATATATGAAGTTTATTGTCAAATTGGTTTCCATACAACACCCAGTGCTCATCCCAAAAGGTGCCCTCCTCAATACCCATCACCCACCCTCCCCTCCCTCCCACCCCCCATCAACCCTCAGTTTGTTCTCAGTTTTTAAGAGTCTCTTATGCTTTGGCTCTCTTCCACTCTAACCTCTTTTTTTTTTCCTTCCCCTCCCCCATGGGGAGAAACCCTGTTTTAAAAGTTATAAATGGGCTCAGTTCATTCTTAACAATACACTATGAGGTAGGGAATTATAGATGTGGTTATTTTGTTATAGTAACTAATAGTACTTATATTTTATAGAATGGGTTATATAATATTTATAGTAATATTTACATAGTAAAGTTTTACAATATTTGTAAATATTTGTAAGTTATATAAAATTTACATATAGACACTTTAAAAGATACTTCAGTTGTGTGTATGTATATTTAGATTCAGATGTTGGATTTTACAAAATTGATTCAGAGTTTATTTTATAACCAATGGCTGTACCCTTGTGCCATCTAGATTTTAAATGATTCATATCTCCTGATTCTCACTCACATGCTTAAGAAGGTGATCTTTTGTGCCACATTTGCACTGATTCAGAAAACAGAAAAAGGGAACAGTGTGGTTACTAGAAACACCAGACCACAAGCCTAGAGATATAAGACCATTTTACTGGCTGTGACATGTCTGGGCAAGTCACTTAGCCTCTCTGGGCACCTGAGGTTCACCATCACCAAAACATGGGGCAATAATATCATTTGGATCATATGTGAAGGCGCTATGGAAATCACAATGAGCATTACCTCCACCCACTGAACATGCACTGAGTGCTTTCTCTTCTTTGCACACTGACTCATTCAATCTTCATCACAGTCTATGAGGCAGACATGCTGATCACTACAAGTTGAAGATAAGGAAACATGGGCACAGAAAAGGTGGTAGCTCCCTTGAGGTTACACGGTCAAGAAGTAGCTGGATTCCCACCCAGGCATTCTGGCTCCAGAGCCCATCCTCTTAACCAGCAAGAGCCTCTCTGGCTGAGCTACTGTGTCACGTATTCAGGCCACAGTCTGACATGAGCAGTCTCAGCTGGCCACAGTCCATACTCCTCTGGATTTCTAAAAGTCTCTCTGCTCTCCATCCTGCCATTTTACTCACCAGTCCTGACTAGCAGCCTATTGGTTCATTTATCAAAGCAAAGAAGGATGAAGTCTCATTTGATTTCTTTTTCAAATTACTTTATTTCTTTTAATTAGGCAACATGTGTACATAACACATGCATTAAACAGAATACAAAATTCAAAGCCATGGAAGAGAATACAATGACACTAATTCTGCTTCCTATCCTTGTCTCTCAGCTACCCAATCCTTTCTACTGAGACAACATGACCAGTTTCTTGTTTCTTGGATACTATTCCAGAAATGTTCAATACAATATATATTCTTTTTCTGAAACGGATATACCACTAGTAGTAGACAAAACATCTATTTTGCAAACTGATTTTTTTCACTAAACAGTATTTTGGAGATCAATCCATATAGAGCTTCCTTTATTCTTATTAATGTCTGAAGAGTATCTGTAATTTATTTAATCAATCTTGACCACATGAATAATGTATTTCTGATGGTCAACAATGTTATAATAACTATTTTATGAATTTATCATGTCTTACTTGCAAAAATATACTTAGGATAAATTCCTAAAAGTGGAGTTATTGAGTCAAATGTTTACCATTTTACTGAAATAGCGAAATTCCTCTCCATAGGGGCTGTATCACCTTATTTCCACCTCAAATGCATAAGATCACCACTGAATTTTACTTTATTTCTGTATGATCAAACAATATACCATAAACATTTTTTATTTTTGACATTTGTAAAAAATATCTTAAATTTGCGTTTCTCTTATGCTTAGACTGAGACTCTTTTCAGGTGTTTCAAGTACCAATTGTATTTCTTTTAAGTGTTCTGTTCATCTTCTTGTTCTGTTCAATATCATTTTTTATAGGAACTTTCTTTTTCTTATGAAATTGTAGGAGCTTTTTATGAAGAAATAAACCCTTTGTCTATAAGTCGCAAGTACTTTTTCCCAGCTTATTTATTATTTGCCTTTGAAGCAATATTTGATTTGTAAATAGTGTTGACTTCCTCAATTCTTTTCTTTAATAGCTTCTGAGTTTTATACTTAGAAAGGTCTTCTCCACTTGAAGAGTATTAAAGAAATATCCATGTTTTCCTTTCGTACTTCTATGGTTATATTTCCAAGTTTAAAACTTTGAAAGACTACAATTTATTTGGGTGGAGATTATGAGTTTGGATTCAACTTTCTTGTTTCCCAGATTGCTTCCCAGTTGTCACAATAATTTCTGTTGAATAATTTATCCTTTTACCACTGATCTGGAATGCCAAATTTACTATATACAAAAATCTCATGTTAATTTTTTTCTTGACTTTCTGTTGATCTTACAATCAGTAAACAAACAGACCATTTTAATGACTATAGCTATAGCATATGCTTTATTATTTGGTAGAGCTAGTTGCCCTTAATATTTATCTTTTTCAGAATTTTGTTGCTTGTTGTTTAAGAACTTAGAATCACCAATTGGTAATTTAGTTAGGACTGTGTTACATGCATAAATTAATTCAGGGAAAACTGATACCTTTAGCACACTGGACCTTCCCATTCATGGACACTGTACACTTTTGTGTTTGGTTCAAGTCTTTTACCATCCCCACCACCCATCCTACCCCCCTTTTGGCAGGTTCATGTGATATTTCAAAGTTTTTTTTGTTTTTGTTTTTTGTTTAAATACAGGTCTTCCTTTATTACATTTATTCTTAGATTAGAAATGTATTCATATCTGATTAGTGTTATCACATATAGGGCTTATTTCTAAACAGACATTGTAATAAAAACTGTTAGTTATGGTTTTATATAAAAAGTCATTCATTTTTGCGTTGGTTTTGGTTATGTTCCCAGGTTTTGAAACCTTCGCAAACTCAGGGTTGAAAACTTCACTAGGACTACAGCCACATAACATACTTTTTTTTAACTGCTGCTAAGAAAGAAATACTAAAATGTTTTAGCATGAGTATAGAACTTGTTAAGATTTTTAGAAATCTTTGCTCCATGTTAGCTTCATCTTAAATTTTGGGAGTATACAGAGCTTCCATCTTAACAATTTTTATTTAACTAAAAACACAAGACTTACCTCCTAAATTCATTCCAGCTTGAAGACATTTCTGAAGTCTGCAGGCAGGACAATTCTTTCGTCGAATCTTATCAATGATACAGTCATTTCTTCCAGCACATAAATAGTTGTGTTGCCCTGAATAAAAAAAAAAAATGGTTAAAACAAAGACTACTACACTAATATAAAGTACTAATATGTATAATCAGAATATGAAACTTCATCTTTCCTGCCTTGAAATTTCTTTTAAAAAATAGATGAGAAATATGATTTACAGATAATATAGGCATAACACTTTAACCTAACACAGACATAACAGAGTCACTTTAAAATAACATAACATAATAGACTTTATATTACAGATAAGATTAATACTACATTTATTTCCAACTCTCATATACGTACAGCCACGTTCCCTCTCTCTGAAATTTTTGATAGCTACACAAGCCCTCACAGGCAATGGTGCAACTTGCATTCAGATATCACAGCAGCAGCAAAGTGAATTATTCGAAGGCCCTCTTGCAGTTGTTTAAGCTATGCCTGCCCACCATTTACACGTGTGATTTCAGTGGGAAGACTTTTAAATTATACAACTGCAAATGTTTAACTATTTCATACTGTGGACCAAACTGTAACTTCAAACATTCGGATGTGGGAATATGCTTAGCGAGAGGCATCTGCTGGCAAAATGTAAAACTGTAGCCTAGTTCTATTATTCATTTATTAATTTCAAAAATAAGTACCAGGCACTATTAGAAACACTGAGGAGAGGGGTGCTTGGCTGGCTCAGTCAGAAGATCATGCAACTCTTGAGTTTGTGAGTTTGAGTCCCATCTTGGGTGTAGAGATTACTTAAATAAATAAACTTAAAAAAACAAACAAACAAACACTGAGGATATAGCAATGAGAAAGGCACTCAGAAGTCCCTGCTATCATTAACTTTCATTCAATTGGGAGGAGACAGTCAACAGACAAGGTAATTAGGTAAAATATACAAATGTTGGACAGTTAAGTGCTAGGGGGACATGAAGAGAAGGGGCATATAACATGGTGGAGATGTGGGAGGATATTGATATTTTAAAAAGAGTAGGGAAGACCTCACTCAACGATGCTTTAAATAAAAGTCTGAAGGAAATAAAGGCGCTGTATGGATATCTTGGGGAGAAAATACACTAGGCAGAGGGAAAAGTGAAAGAGGGAAGGGTAGGGTTGGGGAGGATACTTGGCATGTTTAAGGTACAGCCAAGTGTGAAAGAGTAGAAAGCATGAGTAGAAAGTAAGAGGTAAGGAAAAAGAGCTAATGGGAGTCAGACATATGAGGCCATAGTAAAGATCATATTTAAGACTTGGACTTTTTTACTCTGAGTGTAACAGAAAGGTTCGAGCAGAGAAATGACTTGATGTGCTTTACACTTAGCAGGATCACTCTGGCTGCTATGCTGACAACTGACTCAACAGATGCAAGGAGATCCGGGGTAGGAGGCTACCACCACAATCCAGGGGAGAGATGATGGTGGTTCTGGTCAGTGTGGTAGCAGTGACAGTGGTGAGAAGTGGTCAGAATCTAGATGCATCTTAGAGGCAGAACTGTTAGCATCTGCTCATAGACCAGAGAGAAACAGGAGTTAGAGACATTAAGATTCTTGGACTGAACCCTTAGGAAAAATGGAACTGCCATTTAAGGGCATGTGGTTTATGTGAAACTTCCCCAGTTCAGTTTTGGATGTGTTAAGTTTGAGATGCCTGAGAGGGATCTAAGTGGATATGTCAAGTTGGCCATTAGATGCACAGGTCTGTGTCAGGGAGAGGTCTGGGCTGGAGATGTAGTCAGCTTGTGGTCATTATTTTAAGCCATGAGACTGGATGAGATCATACAGAGAGTGAGCACAGACTGAAAAGTGAAGAGGTCCGAGGACTGAGTCATGGGTCATTGAAAACATGCAGATAAAGGAAAGAAGGGGTTTCACTGATTTCTGTAAAGCAGTGAACAAGCTCTAAAGCACTCCCTTCAGACTAGGACTCTCCTGCTCCCTTGGTTGAGACTAAGTAAATTACAGTAAATACTCAATAAAAATAATATGTGTTGCTTAATGTAATTAAAATAATTTAATCTAGAGCACATTCTCGGTAACATTATGGTAAATCTTAGTAATAACAACAATAAACAGTACTAGAATAGGGAAATCTATCAAAGTAAAGAAATGGAAATCTACCATTATAATAATCTAATGGCTTTTTTAAAAAATGAAGACTCTTAGGGAGTGTAAGTAGGTATAGATAATTACACAAAGGCAATCAATACCCATTGGTAAAGACAATACCTGATTCATATAACATTTTGTGATGCCATACATTATTAGGTAACTGGTTACCACTTTTAAAATAAAAGTTTAAGGCCCTATTATAGCACTATCTTATTTAAGCCCTGTAACAACCCTACGGTACAGAAGGAAATTACTATTATTGCTATTTACTCAAAATAAAAAATTCATGCTAGTGCTGGGAAAGTGGCTTCCCCAAATGGTGAAATTGGAAGAATTCAGGAAAGCTGACAGTATCCGTGTGCCTTAAGGCCAGAAGCCTTTTTTAAACATCAACTTGCAATATAATTTACTGGTGGTCCAACAGGATGCTAAAAGTACTCTTTGGAACCAATAAGCAAAGTAACATTATTTAAATGAGGAGTATTCTACTTTATCAGCCACTATTTTCACTGGAAACCAGCACCATGTAGTTGTGTTGCCTTTTGCATGGTGTGAACTTGAACACAAAACCACAGATTTTATCTGTAACTCCTATTGAACAAACTTTAAAGTCCAAAGAGAAAACTAAATGTAATTTTAATTGTTTTCTTCAATGTTTATTTATTTCTGAGAGAGAGAGAGAGAGAGAACAAGAGCAACTGGGAGACAGAAGATCTGAAGCAGGTTCTAAGCTGTGAGCACAGAGCCCGATTGAAGGGCTCGAACTCATGAACCGTGAGATCATGACCTGAGCCAAAGTCAGTTGCTTAAATGATTGAGCCATCCAGGTGCCCCCTAATTGGTTTTAATTCAGCAAGTATTCATTGGGAACCCACTATGTGTGGAAGGCTGCCAAAATTTTGCATAAGGAGTTGGGGTAATCTAAGGTTCTTTCCGTTTCTGTGAATGTGCAATAAACTGTGACTAAGTCTCTGAGATTGTAGGCATACGAAAATGCGTAAGAAATGACCACCACTGACTTACGTACACACTAGAAGACTTTGTTCTTTGGATGTTCAAAAACAGAAACTTCCAAAAGCTGGGATATTTCTTTTTTTTAAGTTTACTTATTTATTTTGAGAGAAATAGGGAGAGAGAGAGAAAGAGAGAGAGAAGGCATGCGGGAGGAAGGGGCAGAGAGAATCTCAAGCAGGCTCTGTGCTGAGCTGGGATATTTCTATAAGAATTCAAAAAAAGTGAACACACCTTAAAAATACATGTTACATTAATAGCTGCAGGATAATTTCCTTCCTGCAGTAATATTTGAAATTGTGTATTTGGTTTCTACCAACAGTGTGGTCACTGCCACCAATTCATCTTCCAAAAATAGGATGAGAGCAATGTAAGGGACTGCTGCAGGAATGTCTTAAGGGTTTTCAGATAATTCCCTGCCATTTATATTTTTAGTTGTGCAAACATTAAAGATTTAAACTGTAGCTACACAAATATGTAATGTGTGTCCCATCCCTGAATCTATATTAAAACATAAAAGTAGTAACAACAACAACAACAACAAAACCCACAATGAAAACAACAGAATGCATCTAGAAGATTTACAAAACTTTTAATCATGTCCTATTTAAACACTGTGTTCTCCTAGTGTTAAGAGCACTAATCCTCAGCAAGTCACGTCCCAGGCTCTTTCAGGTAAATGGTTTTCTACTATGATGCTATGATAGGGCAGACAACCAGAGTTCTGGGGACCAGACAGTGGAGGCTTTGGATGATAAGCTAAGGGACTCAAATTTTATTCGGCAGGTTATAGGATATCAACGAAGAATCTTGCTTACAATATGTCAAGTCCAGAGCTGTGTTTTAGAAACATTAATCTGAAGGTGATATACTAGATAGACACAACAGAAGTAGGGGACACTATTAACAGTCCACTTGAAAGTTCTCAGACATGGCCTCCAAGCAAATTAGTAGCTGTATCTTTGTCAGACTATAAAGGAACAGGAATAATCCTGCAGTTAAGAAAAAAAATCAAAGATTTCTCATTGAAATGACATGTCCATTATGGAGAGAATTCCAGTTCTGGTAGTGGCAGAAGAGCTTGAATCAGATGAACCTCCTACAAATAACACTTATAAACTGTCCACGAAAGGAGAGAAAGAAAGATTTAAAGGCAATGGAGAGCAACCAAAAGCAGGCAGAAACTGGAAGAAAATGGATTCTTGAAAAAAAGAGTATCACCATAAACAATATTCACCTCTGAATGGCTTTTTCCTTGAGAGCCTGTGTTCTACTCAGTGCAGGGTAGATAGAAACTAAGCAAAATCCTCAGTCTTAATGGCTTGAGAAGGCAGAGAACAGATTTGGGGACTGCCAGAGCAGCCAGCCGTTGAAAGAAGTCATTCTGGAAAGACGAGTGTCATGGAGGGGTGTGGGGGTAGAGGGAGAGAAAATGTACATATGAACTCTCCTCAAATTTTTGGCTGATCCCTAAACTGAACACGAAACTCCAAAGCGTCAAGGGGTGAAAGAATTTAAAGTTGAAAGGGCTGAGCAGATGATTTCAGCTTCTGCCCACCACAAAAAGTCTGAATCCCACCAAATCAGGACTCACTAAATAACTCAGGCTCTCCATTGAAATACCAGAAGCTCCCTGCCTTAAGAGGAAATACTGTATTCCAGGACTGAGGCATTTACCCTACAGTTAAAGGCACAACCAAAATAGACCTATCCTAAAAAAGTTTTTTTTTTTCTTTTGAGAGAGAGAGAAAAGAAGAAGAAGAAGAAAAAAAAAAAAACAGCAGGGAGGGGCAGGGAGAGAGCAGGACAGAAGATCTAAAGCAGACTTTGTGCTGACAGCAGAGAGCCCGATGCAGGGCTCAAAGTCAGATGCTCAAATAACTGAGCCACCCAGGCACATCACCCTAAACAAGTTTAAAGCAAAGGCTCTACAAGTTTAAGGTGATGGGTAATTTAATTGACTACTAGAAGAAAACTCAATACTCTTCAGAGAAATATAACAGGATCTGGATTTTCCAGAAAGTCTAGAATACAATATTTAAAAACAGAAAAATATGAACCAAAGTCAATAGAAAAATTAGTCCATAGAAACAGACCCAGAGGTTGGAATTAACAAATAAGGATTTAAAAACTGATATGTCAGATTGTATAAGAAAATATCATTAACAGGAGTTAAGAATTGTGGACTATCAGAAGAGGTTAGGAAACTATAAAACAAATAAAAACAAACGGATATTCAAGAACTTAAAAATATAGTATATAAAATAAAATATTTATTGGTTAAAATTAATAACATATTGGGCATTAAACAAAAATGGGTTATTAAAATTAAAGAAATATAAATCATCCCAACTAAAGCATAAAGAGAAAAGATTAAAGGATAAATGAAAAGGCACCAATACCTTGTAGGACAGCATTAAGCAATTTAATATGTGTGCAGTTGGAATCCCAGAAAGAGAGAGAAAATGGGTCAGAAAACTATATGAAAATTTACAAATCTAGAAAGCTTAGCAAATGCCCCCTTTAAAACATAAATACAAACAAAAGCACTATGGCACAATACAGTTAGGTTGCTGAAAAACAAATATAAAAATAATTATAAGCAGCCAGAGCCAAAACAAATTACATTACATAAAAAGAAACAAGGAAAAGAGTAATACATGATTTCGTATCAAAGCAATTGAGGACACAAGACAACATCTCTTTAAAGACCATCAACTCAGAATAACCAATGAAAACATTTCTCAAAATGAAGGTGAAATAAAGACATTGTTGTATAAATTAAAGCTAAGGGAGTTTGTTGCTAGTAGGATTACATTATAAGGTATGAAAAAAAAAAGTTCTTTTCGCTGAAAGAAAATGATACCAGATAGAAATTGGGATGCATCAAAAAGAAAAACAAGAACTGGAAATTATGGATGATATAAACTGTAAAAGAAAATTCTTTCTAAAAATTCTTTAAAAGTCAAATGATTGTTTAAAGAAAAAATAATAAAAATGTATTACGGGATTTATAAAATATGTATGAGAGAAATACCTGAGAACATAGCACAAATAAGGAGGGATATAAATGAAATTCTACTGCTGTTAAGTTTCTTACATTATCCTTAAAATGGTATACCTGAAATTGATTCAAGGTAGACAATGATAAATTAAGAGTACATGCTGTAATTCCTGGGTAAGCAACGTTAACATCACATAAGAACTTATCAGAAGTTTAAATTTAAATTCACAGGCTCACTTCAGACTTACTAACTCAGAAACTCTGGAACAGAACCTAGAAATCTGTGTTTTATATAACACTTCAGGTGATTCTAATTCATATTAATGTCTGCAAGACTGCCATGAAGCAGTCACTAGAATAACAACACTAAGAAGTATGGCTCAAAAGATGGCAGAGATATATAATGGCATACTATAAAGTATTTAACCCAAAAAGTAAAGGAAAAACAAAGGAACAAATAACAGAGGGAACAAAAGGGAAACAAACACCAAGATAACAGATATAAATCTAATATAGCAAATAATTACATTAAATGTAAATGGTCTATACACTTTGATTAGAAGTCAAAGATGGTGGACTGGATTAAAAGAAGACTGAGGTATGTGTTAAGATGCATTTTCAATATATAGGCACAGGCAGTTTGAAGGTTAAAAGATGAGAAAATACATGCAATGTAAAATGTTAACATAAGAAAGCTGATGTAGCTATATTAAAATCAAACAAAGTAGACTTTAAGACAAAGAATGTCAACAAAGAAACAAAGTCATTTCATGATGATTAAATGGACAGATAACAATCCTAAATATAAAATGCACCTAAGAGCAGAGTTGCAAAATAAATCAAGCAAAAATTGACATAACTAAAAAAGGAGAAAAGATAAATCCAAAATCACAGTTGGAGATTTAAGAACCCATCTCTCAGTAACAATTTCTCAGAACCACTATGTAGAGAAACAGTAACAATATAGAAGATTTGAACAATATTATCAAACACCTGACCTGATTAACATTTAGTCACACAATTACACAGAACATGTGTCCTTTTCAAGTGCTCATAGAATATTTGGTGAGATTGAGCATATTCTGAGCTATAAAAGTGTCAACTTCTAAAAGGATTAAAATCATGCATAGTATGTTTTCTGACCACAAAGGAACTAAATTAGAAATCAATAACAAAATATCTAAAAAAGCCCCACATATGTGAAAATTAAGCAACACCCATCTAAATAATTTATGGGACAAAAAAAGGGATCAAAATGGAAATTACTGAGTATTTCAAACTGAATGATAATGAAAATTCAACATATCAAAATTTGTTGGATACAGTTATAGTACTTACAAAAGAATTTTTAGCTTTATATCCTCATATTAGAAAACAAATATTTAAAATTGATGATCTAGAATTCTACCTTAAGATGCTAGAATAAAAACTAAACCCAGAGCAAAATAGAATGAATGCAATATAGTATAGAAATCAATGGCAAGGACAAGCAATAGAAAAAAAATCAGCAAAGAGAAAAGTTGGTTTTATTTTAAAGAACTATTTTTCTGGATCTTTAAATCATATCCCGTTTACTTTAAGCTTCTATTTCCCTCCATGTTATGGAAATGTACCTTTTTTTGTAAAGATATTAATGAATTAGTCAAAAGCAGATAGGCTGGATATTCTGTTCCATGTCTTCTCACTTTGGAAGGAGTCATCATAGTGAATATTGTGAGTCTTATGCTATAGAGGATGTGGAATATGACTTAGGAAATATAATGCTCCAGCCCAGAAAGGGCAACTCACTATTCATTGCTCAGATTTAGTACAATGATAGCACTCAACCACAAAGGAGGCATGAAATGGAATCCTACCTTGTGCCCAGAAGGCAAAGAGATGGAAACAGATGGGGAACATAACTGAGGACTACCTCCATGAAGGGGAAACCAGAACATAAAATTCAGCCTCTGTATTAGTTCTTCTCTGAAGTGTTAGATTTACATTATTTTTTATGGGACAAATTAACTTTAATAATGTTGAGGGCCCTTTCCATAAATAGCTGAACTTTTCAAAATGTTAATGAGAAGATACTAGTGTGTACTACATTTCCTTTTAGAAGAAAAGCAGCATCTATGGACTATTTTAATAAATAATGTATTCCAGTGACCACCCCCAAGTCCAAACACCCACAGCCTATTTTGTCAATGGCACTATACTCATATGCACATGTACTCAAAAATTTTTATTAAAAAAAAAAAAAAAGGAAATGAAATCAATTAAAACTTACATGGGAAGTGCAAATGTCCTACCATTTTCAAATAGATTACTTTTCCTCATAAAAATTTTGAGAGCTAGTCTTGCTTGGTAGCAAGCACTGTAACGGATTCTCCGAAGAAAAGAAGGTACGTTTCCACAACATGGAGGGAAATAGAAGGTTCAAGTAAATGGGATAGGATTTGAAGATTCAGAAAAATAGTTCTTTAAAATAAAACTTTTTTTTTTTCAACGTTTATTTATTTTTGGGACAGAGACAGACAGAGCATGAACGGCAGAGGGGCAGAGAGAAAGAGGGAGACTCAGAATCGGAAACAGGCTCCAGGCTCTGAGCCATCAGCCCAGAGCCCGACGCGGGGCTCGAACTCACGGACCGCGAGATCGTGACCTGGCTGAAGTCGGACGCTTAACCGACTGCGCCACCCAGGCGCCCCTAAAATAAAACTTTTGTACAAAATTTCTGAGCATCCATCTATGGCATTCTACTAGGCTCTGTGAAGAAATAGCCTACCAGCTAATGTAGAAAGTAGAGATACAGCACAAACAGCATACTACCTGGCCCATCGTTGCTACTGAATAAAAGGATCAATGAACGAACGCAATCATTCTGATAAACTAAGTCATGTACAACATACAGAATGTACACGTTCATATAGTGTGTTGTATATGCAGACAAACCCACAGTAATGAATGTTCACAGAAGGCCTTATTGGCTCCTAGGTAATTGGCTTACAAAAGACAGATGCATATAAATCTTTTCTGCCTTATCTCCAGCATCATACCTTTCAGACTCTCCTACACACACACACACACACACACACACACACACACCCCAATTGAGAAAAAGAGCTCTGAGGATTTCCAAGGAAGCAGCAGAGACTTCTGTGAAAGGCAAAACTTAAACCAGGGTCAGAATCCCACAGGGGATGAGTGTGCCTTTTTGGTGTCCTAGGTCCTAAGTAATTCTCCCCCCAGGAGACCCGCTTTATGCGCCACTGAAATTCCTTAGGTTGCCTGTAACTGCAGCCATTACAGAGCCATCTGCATCTGAAAGCATCTTGTTTTAAGAATGAAAATCTGTTCAGTAGGGCTCAGGGAACTTTAGTCACTCATCCATCTGTGTGTACTAGTTCAACGTACCTCCTGCCTGAGGAAGTGGCAGCTTTTTGGAGAAAAGGCAGTAATTCTAGCAAACAGAAAGCTGCCAAGGTTACAGTAAATCTGAAGGGGGTACCAGGAAGTTTAGTTAGTACATATGTAATATAAATTCACGGGTTTACAGAGTAACCAGAAATACAAAAATCAAAGGGAAAATGCCTATGGACTTTAAAAAACAAAGTTTGAGTTCAAAAATTAAAAAAATCAAAAGTGTCATTTTCCCCTGTTGTTTTCAACTATGGTATTGCTTTTAACTATAGAATAATTCAGTAAGTACCTAAAACTTAATGTCATTATTTTAAAAGTTAACGAACTCAAAAAAAATTGTCATGTAAAATTTTCAATTACTTTGAAATCAAAAACCAAGTTTTTGTTGTACTTGGGCTGGTCCCAAATGAGAAAATACAGATTGGGTGACATATGGGTCTTGCCTTAAAGCATCAATAATGCTAGAAAGGAAAGAGTGGAAACATGGAAGGCGGGGTGGGGGAAGGAGACACAGTGGGAAGGGCACAGCTTTGTATCCAGACACACCTGGCTTCCAACCCTACCTCAGTCAACAGGGAACTGTGAGATTCTTGGCCACTTTGCTTAACCTGTTCTGAGCTTCAGTTTCCTGATCCATGATGTGAACACAGGAACACCTGCTTTGTAGGCTGTCAGATGGATTCAATTAATATACACAAAACAAGAAGCACAAAGCCAGGCCGAAGGTAAAAACCAAAAAAACAAAAAACAAACACAAATGGTGATAGTGATGGTACCCATCATTTTTTTGGTTAGCTTGGTCATAAATAAATAAATAAATAAATAAATAAATAAATAAATAAATAAATA
>NW_024412376.1:41321442-41329108 GCF_014898765.1 Herpailurus yagouaroundi | reverse complement strand
ATAAATAAATAAATAAATAAATAAATAAATAAATAAATAAATAAATAAATAATTTTGAAAATCCAAAAAACAAACACAGTCAACTCTTAATTAAATACATCAGCAAAGAACTTCCTGTGGGAAGAGAATATCACCACTGAATGAGGAAGACCTGTAGATGAACAGAGACCACTTGAGAAGAGACAAATACCATTCAGTTCTGATCTCATCTTCAAGCCTTGACTTTCTCAACAAACTGGCAAGGATGTGAGAGTGGTGAGCGATATCCTTAGGGTAAACACAGGACAAAATGCTGGGATTCTGGTCTGCAACTCAGCTAAGAATTCTAGACTGGGGCCCAAGACCTTAAGCGTGGTAGAAGACTCTGGAAAGTTACAACCGCCTTGTACTGTTGCTCCTCACCTGCTTTATCTGTTTTCCAGTATCACTCAATATCAAAACTCTTAAAAGTAAGTAGGCACACATTTTAAAGGCAAAACATAGTCCATTCCCTCCTCGAACTTTCTAGAGGGTGGATGAGGCTAGGGAAACTTCATAAGGTAAATCATGTGGGATTCATGTGGTACGGCTTTTTTTTTTTTAAGTTTATTTATTTTGAGAGACACAGAGACAGCATGAGTGGGGAAAGGGCAGAGAGAGAGGGAGAGGGAATCCCAAGCGGGCTCCGCACTGTCAGCACAGAGCTTGATGTGGAACTCAAACTCACGAAACCATGAGATCTTGACCTGAGCTGAAACCAAGAGTCGGAAGCTTAACCAATGAGCCACCCAGGCGCCCCTGATGTGGTAGGACTTTAAAGAAGGAGGTGATTATACTGGGAAGAGAGAGATGAGGAAGGCTTTATGCAGAAAGCAAGCATCAGAGGTAAGACTTGAAGAATGCTGTGGAGTTGAAACACAGAGGGGACAGTCATACAGGCATCCCAGGCAGAGGATGGGGGCAGGGAACTGCAGAGACACAGTTAAATATGCAGGAAGCAACTGGTCTGGTCAATTGAAGCCCAGAAAGACAGGGGTCCAGAGAAGGAACAAGCTGTATCTACACATTTTGGTGACTAGAGGACATCCAGGGATCTGTCAATGCTACGAGGGCTCCTGGGCCCTCTCTTTTGGGTTTCAGACCCAAGCATCCACATAACTCAGAGGGCATCCCGACCTGAACGTCTCTGACACTTCAAATCCTCCATATTCACAAACCAAACGTAATGCACTTCCTATATTCCCCCACTGTGAAAGCTACAACTAGCTGTTGGAACTAGAAGCTTCAGGGTCACACTTGATTTACATCCCACCCACCTCCCTGCAAACCCTTGCAATCCTAAATATTCAATTGGCCATGAGGGCCTGACGATTCTCTCCCCTGAGTTTCTCCTGAATCCCATCTATGTCCACCAGTACCTTCTCTCCTGATTTCAAAGCTCTCTTGGTTAAATTTCTGAATTACAGAGTTTGAACCCTTGCTTACTGTGTGATCTGAGACAAGTTACTTAACTTTTCTGTACATCAGTTTCCTTCTGTGTTAAATAGGAATTATCAAAGTGCCTATGTCATGAATTATCTGGAAGACGAATACAATACATAAAGTCCTGAGAACAGCCACTAGCATCCAGCAAGGATCCGGTGAATGGTAACTCTTATCATGATATTATTGCTATTATCATGTAGCACTGCATATTACTATTATTATAACTAGTCTATCCTGCCTCTACTATGTCTCCACTTCTAAATCAAATGATTCTTAAACTTTAATTTAAAAGCTGTCTAAAAGAAATTACTCTAACAGATCTCAGTATCTTAGAATATGAAGGGAAGAGTGACTGGTTGAAAGGAACATAAGCCCCCCGGGGGGGCGGGCGCGCCCCGCAGCGGGGCGGGGGGCGAGGTGGGGGGGGGGGGTGATGCAGGAGGCACTCCACTCACTAGAAAACCAGGGCTCCTCTGAGGACACAGTCACAGCCATGAGCCTCCATCATCCACAGAGCTGTGCAGTGATCCTTTGGAATCACAAATCTGATAATCCCATCCTTTTGACTGAAAGCCTTCTAGGGCCCTTCACTCCTTAAACTTTCAAGTCGAAACTCTTATGTATCTTATTCAAGTGACACTGAGCCACTGGGGAACAAAAAGGGGAGGCAGGGGTAGGCAGAGCTCAAAGATGTCTCAGCAAAACTTACTGCTATTTCAGGCAAAGTAAGCAAAGCTGGGACCAGAGGCATCGGATACCGTAAAACCGGACTGTTATTTTTACTGGTGTTTTAGTTACGGTGTTTTTACTGTCGTTTTATTGCTATTATCGGCATGAAAGACAATGTATCTGGTGGCTTATTTTAACAAAATGGAAAAAATTCAGAAGACTGGTCACTGTATATTTGTATCTCTCTTCGCAGGTACAGGCACACGGGCTGGTCCCAAATTATATACCATCCTTTGCGAAATCCTAAAACTGCAGACAGGTAACACGGTGTGCAGTGAGTATCCCTTGCCTGTCTGATCCTGGCTGAGGTTCAGCCCTAGGCTGTGGCTGCACCTGTGGCACATCTTCCCGAATACCTCTCTGCTTTGACCTTAGGAAGGAGTCCTATTTATGCTTCTGGCTCAACTAATTTCATATTCAGTGGTGTCTGTGGACACACACATTTCCTTCAATTCCCAGCAATGTTCTGCTCCTCTAATTACATGTGAAAACAAATACACTATCTTCTCTTATCCTCTCTTATGGCCTGGGAGCTGGGCCATAAGCATGGCTGATATCAAGTAAAACACTAAAGTTCTCAGGTAAAACTAGATGTGGAAAGAATCAGGTTCTAGAAGCCCTTAGAACATCTTGAACACCTATAAACACCTTTATGAATGTTTGAAAAAGATACACAAAGAAGGAGGTAGGTGAATTCAATCTGATGAGCAGGTATTTAATATGACGGGATTAAAGTGATTCTAGATCTAACAGAATGTCCCAAGTTCTACATTTTGAGAAACTGACTTATCATGACACTTGGGGAGCATAGCCCTTTACAAACGGGGGACTGGAGAAAGTAAGGACACACTGAACATGACCTCCTCCCCTGCCTCAGCACCCAGATCCCTTTTCACCACCCCCCAAAGAAGCTGTGCCTGGCGTTCAGGTTGCGCCTTCCAGAGAGGAACACTCCCGTCCCTCCCCCATTGATATTTCCTTCCAGGGGAGACTGCTCTATAGACGTCACACTTCCGGCCGTCTCTTTCTCCTTTACTCACTCTGCCTTGGTCAGTAAGTCTGAGAAGAATAAATCTGACTTCTTTGCCTCAGCATCTTCCCCTTGGGGGAGAACTCCCTCAGCGTGCAGCCTCCAGCCTTGAGGAAGCATATCCTGATCCAGCGTTTGCCTGTACCTGTCTCTAATTCTGTGTCTCAGGTAGCAGTCCTCCTTTTTTTGCTCTTAAGCCACATCTTTCAACTTATTTATCCCCCCCACCCCCCACTCCCCACAAGCTGATATTTTACCTACCATCAACTATTGCTTTATTTCTTAGTTTGTTCAGAATCCAGGTGGGGAAACATGGTGCTAGTTCACAGGTTTCTTAGAGATGAAGAGAAAATCCAACACCAGAGTCCCTGAGACTAAGATCTCAACAACAGGGATATGATACCACATGAGCTCCCTCTGTGTGAATCCTGTAACAAAGATCCTATCCTACGGCTCTTTCTCCATCTACTTCCATGGAATCTTGCTCTCTGACTCCTGACTCCCCAGACCTGCAACATGTTAAAAGGCAGGGAACCCAGAGCATAGGGTCATGTGAGAACCCAAATGTCATGGTGCAAACCTCTTGATGACAGTCAAGTTTAGATCCTTTTCTGTTATTGTTTTTGTTTTCCTATTAAAAACAATCTGTCAAAGAGATTTCACCAAAGAATCTTATTTTCCTTTAAAATTTTATTTTCACACTTACCATGTCATGTGAAATGTAGTTTTCTTTGTCACACCTTGAAACTACAAGAGAGTTTAAGAGCGGGCAGTAATAAAATAGTTTAATATTTATCACCATCTGAAAGATTCACTGCTCAATAATTTGTTATATGCCCAAAACCATTAACAAATCTGATGGTTTTGTTGTTGCTGTTATTAAAACCCGAGAACTCTCTGCTTTAGCAAAAACCCAAACTTTTTGAGTCCTCTTTATTTAACTACCCCTGATGGATACTCTAGACTATCCAGACTTTACGTACAATGTGGTTTTCCTTTTTCTGGAAAAAAAAAAAAAAAAAAAGCATTCATTTTCAGAAAGGCAATTTCACCAAATCCCTCTTAGAATTAACTTTTTGCTTAAATTTCCTTCTCATTTTTAAAGGTCCATTTGTTATCCTGCTGGAGGATTTTTTTTTTTTTTTTCTAAAGCAGTTGACAACTGCCCAGCAACAGCAGCCTGTGTTTGCAGTCACTATTTTGGGCTACATCACATGTCACTTACATAACCTTGTTTAACTGCTCTTGAACTGGTTTGAACAACCTGGGAAACAGATTAGGGCAGTCCCAGCAAATTCCCTCATTGCAGATTCTGATGGGCGATTTACCATCCCCCGCCTCCCCTGGCCCCCTGTCTTATAATGTTGCACAGTGAATAAGACGGTGTCCGACAGGAACTGGTTATTCATTGTTAGAGCCAGCTAAAACGTTTGATAATTAACTTCCTCTGCTCAGTTTAAACCAGTCCGGTCTGCCCATAATAAACCAATGAACAATGATCCCCTGCTGCTGGCGTTTATGAGTGAGCCTGGATTAACGTGCTTTAAAATGCCACGGGGTTAAAAAAAAAAACAAAAAAACAAACAAAAAAAACCTCACTTGAGAAGTAAGTATAGGTTGCCTTTGCCACCTTTAAACACAAAGCTTTTGAAGTTATGTTTTGAGGATTCTAAGATTTTAATTTAGAAGTCAGATTGGACTTATTTTTTTCCCTGCGGTGTTTCAAGAGTTCTTCCCATGTGGGTAAGCACAAAATTCCCAGATAAACATTCTTCTTGGTGTGAAAGGTGTTAGTTTTTCATTAAAAAAATATAACTTCTAATTATTGTGACTTACATTTTAGGCACTCTGTATATTTTGGTGAAAGATAATCAAAGAAAATATATGACAAAAGCCAAGTGCAGTAAGTTTTTAACCTTGAGAAACATTTACTATGATGTGCAATAAGAGAAGACAAGTATGTTATTGACAAGAAACAGGTTTTTTTTCAGGAGGAGTGACTTATGTCCTACACACATTCAGTAGTAGAAATTTAGCATAGTTGTTACTTCACTATGTAAAAACATCTGTTATCTTGATAAACTTATAAGTTATTCAGGGCACTGGGCAGGGAATTAACATTTGTTGAATTCCTATTATGTGACAGGTGCTTTACCAATCATATAATTTAATCCTTAATTTAAAATCCTATGGGGTGAATCCTGTGAGATTGGTCATGTTTTCTCCATTTTGTCAACGAAGACACATAGGGAGGTTAAATCATGTGGCTCGCTTAGCTGGGGTTTCTACTTGGTGTTTTTGCATTACTCTCTCTATGGCTCCACACATATTAGAAGTATCCGTAAGATATTTGTACCTAGAGGATAAAATGGGACAGAAAGAGAATCTCTGCACTGAGAAACATTTAGGCTACCAGATAAAGGATAAGTTTTAGGAGACTAAAACATTAACTGCTCTGACACTTGGGAAGGGAAAAGGCATGAGTTTAGGCGAACCTACAACTCTGAGCCTCAAATGATTATTTCATAGCATGGCAAACTTATATAGTACCTAATCAACCACTTCTTCCGGATTCAAATGTACCTGAAAACCCCAGACCTTGAAGCAAACAAATCCACAGTCTTTCAGAACTGAATCCGTGTGCTGGGTTCTTAATGATCAGATTTCATTCACTTTTGCCCAACCAGCAAATTCCCTAAGATCTTAAAAGTAGAAATGAGGCCTGGCAGAGAGAAGGGGTTTTGTTCAGCCACCCTGGCCTCAAACTATTTGTTAAGATTGGAAGGTCTCAACACAGCTCAATGGGTCCTTATTTGCCATCTGAGGCATAGCCTGGTTTCTAAAGACCCTTATGGCTTGAAACCCAGATGAGAGCTGTCTTCGTAACAGAGAGCAATTGTATCCTAAACTTATATTGACAATCTAAATTTTTGCTAGAAAAGAAATTATGAAACTATTTAATATGAGGTTGTTTTGCTCATACACACACAATTAACTAAAGTAATTTGGGTATATAATGATATAATGCATGCACATGGTAGAGAATTCAAGCAGCATTATGGGTCATATGGTGTAAAGGTTCTCTCTCTCTCTACACTATCCTCTGGCTACACCCAGCTCCCTTCCCCAGAGGCTACCACTGTTATCAATGTCTTTGTAGCATTCCAAAGGTTTTCTAGGACACATGTTTTTTAAGCACAGTGAATATATCATTTGTTGAGTTAGGCACTATTAACTCAACATGTCTGCTTGTTATTTTACTAATTAACTCAACAAATAATTATTGGGTGGCTATTACATGCCAGTTATTATGATCAGCACAGGGGCCGAGAGATGAATAAGAGAAGATCTCTATCCTTGAGGGACTCGTACATGGTCCAGTGTGGGAGACAGAGTGCTTAGCAAATCAAACCCCGGAACAAGAACAGCATGTGGGCAGAGTGCTACAGGAACATGGAACTGGTGACTGTTGTTTCAGAAGTCAGAAAAGGCTTCCTAGAAAAAATTATATTAGGCCAGATTCTTGAGGGATGTTTGTTGGATGGAAAGAGAGAGAAGTTTTCTAATTAGAGGAGAACACCATATTTAAAAAAAAATGTTGTCGAAGAGTATCATATATAGGGATGGGTGAGCTTGGCGTGGCTAGAGCACAGGGAATGTATGTGGAGTCAGTACAAAATAAGACTGTAAAGATTTGCCATGCCATGCTGTGGAGTCTCGACAGGAATTTTTAGGCAATGGAGAAGCCAATCCAGGGGGTAGGTCAGTGGAAAATATCCAGAGTATAGTGAAGAGACTGGTTAAGCTCAGAATTTGTATGGCTCCTTAAGAGGGTGATTAGGAGATACAATTTCCAATTAGTCATCCTCCTGTTACTCCTCAGCCCCAAATGTATTTTTCTATATCTTAGGTGCTTCAACATCCACTCATCATCCAAGTGAGAACAGTTGAAGCCATGCTAAATTATTTATTTCTAGTCCTCCATGCAAATATTCCACACCTTGTATAATTCAAAGTTGTTGACTTCTGCCTCCTGTGTTCCATCATTGTCTCAAAGAAACAGATAATATGTGTGCTTCAGATAAAAATGGAAGCCTTTGGGTTACCTACTTACCTTGCCAAAGTAGAGGAGTATTTTCTTTTTTAGCATTCTAAATTGGGAAGTCCCCCTTTATCTAATTATTCCCCAAAGAAATGACTCACAATCTTAGGTTTGAGCCAAACTTCTTGTGCTTATGAGAAAGAAGTGGTAAAGGACATAGATCTGCATACAACAGGACTTTGCATAGGATTATTTTACCACTTGGTGTTGAAGATCAGAATCAGATAAAGGAGAGTGGAGGAACTGTAGGAAAGTGCCCTGAGAAATAAGACAACCTGTTGGCTGATAATGAGAAGGGCAGGGTGGGACAGTTCCTCCACTCTCCTTTATAAAAAAAAAAA
>NW_024412376.1:41317149-41321342 GCF_014898765.1 Herpailurus yagouaroundi | reverse complement strand
GAGATGAGAGACCGGCTCACAAGTGTGTGGAACAGTCATGAGAATATGAGAATAATAGCATGAGATGGAAATGCAGAGGACTAACGTTTGGTAAGGAACTACTATGCTCTAAGCTACTAGTCTGGGAAAGTTATATTATAATCATATTCAATATTTATGATAACCTTTTTGATAGGTAATATTATCCTTACATTCTGGACAAGGAAATAAGTTAAGCAGCTGTCCATGGTGCTTCTCATGGCCAGTGGTGATGTCAGGATTTGAATCCAGATCGGACAAAACCCATGCTTGCTGGGTGAGTCACTCAGAAACAGTCCTGAAATCTTAAGAGGCACAACAGTAGCTCATTCTTGCCTTCTAAGAAAGCTTTGTACTTACACATTTTAACCTTGTACATTTGATCATTTGACTACGTTGAGTGAAATCAAAGAATTTCCCATTTAGAAAACTGCTTAGTCCTTATTTACAGCTAAAACCCAGGATATGAAAAGTTCCTAACCATAGTTCCTAATGTAGTGATAGGCTTTCAGGTCAGACACATGTGGGTTATATCCAGACACTGTCACTTATCAGCTGTGTAATGCTGAGGAAGCCATTTAACCTTACATTTTCTCATCCATGAAGTTAGAGTAACCAAATGTATCTCATGGGGGATTATAAAGAGGAAATGCAATAGTATGTTTAGCACCATGACTGGAACACAACTGGTGCTCCACAAACCTTCTCCTCCAAGGTCATACCCTTGAGATGGGAGATAGGGGAGTAGAGTACTGTTCCTGGAGCAGAATGCCTGGCTCCCACTTTGCTTCACCATGCCCTGTCTGTGAGGGCTGGTTGGTTTTCCTCACGAAGCCTTCAGATCCCCACCTATAAAATGGGAAGAATAACAGTACCTCTCCCTTAGGGCAGCCCTGTCCAGGCCAATGTTGACTTTGAGCAGGAAGGAACTAGTCCCTCTATTCTAAACCTGGGATCTCTGTGTGAAGTCTAATATAATCTCTAATTATATTTGTATTCTGGGTTCACTTTCTGCCAACTGGGCTTATGTCTTCATTCCCCTGTGTCCCACTGTTCTGTTCTCTGGCTTGCATAGCACCCTCAATTCTTATAGAACAAAATTCCCAACACCCTGGCTCCCTCCAAAGTCAAGCTCCAAGACTGAGGTTCTGACATTTGTTTCTCGAGAGCCCACCTGGCTCCTCTTGCACCCAGAGGCTCTCATGATGTCTTGCCCAGACCGCAGGGGCTTCTGCACTCTGCCTTCTGGACTGTATTTTCTTTCAGCATTAGTGTCCACACTGGTTTGTCCCGCACTGGTGAGCAGGTCCAGTTTCATACCCCAGGCCTTTCTAGTTTGCCCCACCGTTACTTATTCACCAATGATCTATATTCTTTAATTCTTGTCACATTTCTGTTATACAGAAGAGATAAGACAAAGAAATAAGCATCTAGCTTATTTGCAACTATACGGTGCTTTTTTTCCCTCTCTCAAAAAGCAAGAGCCTGTCATGAGGAATAGAAAAAACAATTGTGTTATTCGATCATTAAGAAAGTATGCAGATTTACAAACTGATTGCCTAATGATCACTGTAGTCACTTTTAAATCACAGAGACACATTCACTTCAGTGGCCCAAGTCGCTGGAAAATGGCCAGCTGATTTTTAGCTCAGTTGGACAATCTAATTAGGCCTGGGATGCTCGCTCACAGCCCTTACCAGTCTGGGCCTTTCCCCACTCTTCCAAGTCTGCCATCTCCAGGACTCATCCAGCCACAGGTTTGGGGTGGATACTACTTTTGGTCAAAAGTTGACAGAACATTCCAGCCCTTCCTACCCCCTACTCCACATCTATGATGCTGGTCTCCTGAGCTGGCCCAGAGCTGCCCTGCTGCCTGATGTTCTCTCACTAGACAAGAGTTTCCCATGCCTTAATTTCCCTACTGGACCCCGGGTCCCAAGTCAGCAAGTTCTATGCTGTGTCCTCTTCTCCTCGGAGGGTCTGGGTAGGTCAGCTTCCAGATGGTAACCCTCTTTTGTTAATACGGAATGAAAGTACGCAGGCAGAGGCCAGCTTTGGTGTGACACCTGACTGGCTGAGTTTCTAATATCCTCTCGAGATGCAAGCCCAGTGCACTGGATCAAGGCAATTTGCTTCCCCACTTGCCAGGGTTCCTTATGCATAACCCCTAAGGAGAGAAAAAGACCTGGGATTTGAGGCAGGTTGGGCCTTGGTCTTGGTCCCCCATCGAAGCTGTTTTCCCAGGCACTTGTCTGATATTGCTGGTGTGTCCTTAGCACTCCCTACGCTTTATCACTGTACTCTACCACATGGCTTAAGCTCCATGAACCATGGGCAAAACTCCAACATTCCAACTGTCTACGTGGGTTCTTACTCTTACGCCCTGTCTGTCCATCTGCTACATGGTCCCTGAAGCCTCATACCAACCATATACCTGGACTGCGGCTGGGGAATGCTGTACCCATTTGACTCTTGACTTCATTCCTATTTGTCCTCAGATATGCTGTTGGTACAGTGCCATGTGGTGAGAATGAAGAAATCTGGAGACATAACAAATGCAAAGAAATCATAATGTGGTTTTTAAGCCTTTTCTATCCACAGTGCCAAAAAATGACTACTTTAATAAGTTAAATAATCTTGTATAGAAGTTCCTCAGCAATCTTTGTAAATCCCTAATTTGCTGGTCGTCCTGGTCAAGTGACAGCCTTTCTAAATCCCTCTTCTTCACTTTACAATGTAGACATGGAATTGGATGATCTGCACTGTGACTGTGGCTCTATCGCTGCTTCTATGGTTCTGAAAAGAGCAACGGTTGAGGTTGAAGGAAAGATACAAAGTCATCATTAGATAGAACAAGCAGCAAATAGGGCAATGTAGCCTTACCCTGTGGCCTATGTAAATACACAGTGTAATTGGCAAAGCCAAACTAAGAGCAAAGTGCTAAAGACAGGACAGGGAGCTGTAACCACTGTCCTTATCCCACACAAGAGTCTTAGAATTGCAAATTAGTTAAAAGAATTCAAAAGCAGCCACTATGGCCTTTGATGAGAAAGGCGACTAGTCAAAGATAACAGAACTTACTTTTTTGAAAATACTTCTAAAGAAGGTACTCCAGGAGATAAAAAGCAAACAAAATCTTAAGATTGTGTATATATGTATATAGATATCTATCCATCCATCCATTTTAAATAATTGTAACACTGCTGAAAGTTAGAAAGCCATCACATTACAATCTTGACGCTATGTTAAAAAAAAATCTAGAATTTTTCACTTGGTATTCCAAGATTTAAAAAATGCAGAAATGGAAGATCTGCCCTCCTCCCTCATTTTCTGTGCTCACCCCTACAAGTTTTTAGGGAGGCTGCTTGTGTTTATGTATTTATCTTTATGCTGCAACTATAAAATTGATAAAACACGTTGGCAAAAAGTCTAGAAGGAATATTCTAAGTCAGAGAAAAATCAGAGATGATGATACTTGAGAAGCTGTGGCTTCCCTGGAAGAATATTAAGGAAAGAGTTATACTGTGGTTAACACCTCAGATCAAGTAACGTGGCATAATATGCCTATATGAAGCAGCATGGTGAACAAACAAAATACAGCTTGTAGGCCAAAAATAGCCTAGCTTTTCCCAGCTCAGAATTCCATCTGTCAGAATAAGGTGGATGGCATTCATCAGATACCAGCAATGCGAATAGAGCCGGACTGATTTAATCCTCTGGGGGACTTAAGTTTTATTACCCATAAAAATAATCAACCACCAATTAATGGGATTTGTGTAAATTCTTATGTAATGGAGGCTTTGGACATTATCATCAGCCCATTCCTTCTCCCTTTCTAGAGACTAAGGTCTTGACTAAACCTCACCATTCTCTGCAAACTTAACTGACCTTGGACACATACATCTTCTCTCTGAAACATCCTCACACATTATTTGAACCTCAGGGATCTAGCTTACATTAGCTGAGAACTGTTATGAGCTGGGCCCCACAGTGCTGCAATATTTTAATTAAGATTTGTAAGAATACCATACACTATTAAAATTATTCCCATTTCATGTTGTTCTTATTGCCCTGGCAAATTCTCACTGGCAATTACTGCTTTCTTCCCTATGTGAAGGCTGGGTGTTTGTGAGCCAGTTCTTCGTATCTGTATCAGAAAACCTTTGGGGCGCCTG
>NW_024412376.1:41253177-41317049 GCF_014898765.1 Herpailurus yagouaroundi | reverse complement strand
AAAAAAAAATTAAAAAAAAAAAAAAAAAAAAAAGAAAACCTTCAAGGTAGAGAGCCTCATGGTGCAGAGTACATGGTAAGTGTTAAAGATGCATTTAAACCATTCCTAGAAGAGTGTGGTCCTCTTCTTTGGCACCAAACTAGTGTCTGGGGCAGGGAGGCTCTGTCTTCTCAGCTGATGCACATGCCCTGTGATAATGGCAGTTTCCTCCCAAACTTCTCAATGCCCTGGCTGGCAGAGCTGTAGGGGTTAACATTTAAAGTCTTGCACTAGAGGCGTCAGTGGTTATTGTGTCACCATATAATACAACAAATATACACGGGGGGGGGGGCAAGAAAATGTCTGAAAGTGAATGAGAAGTTCATTTGAATGAAAGGAAAATTTTTTTTAAATTTTTTAATCTTTATTTACGTTTGAGAGAGAGAGACAGAGAGAGAGAGAGAGAGAGAGCGCAAGCGTGTGAGCGAGCGAGTGAGCCGGGGAGGGACAGAGAAAGAGGCACAGAATACGAAGCAGGCACCAGGCTCTGAGCTGTTGGCACAGAGCCCAATGCAGGGTTGAACTCACGAAATGCGAGACTGTGACCTGAGCTGAAGTCAGATGCTTAAACAACTGAGCCACCCAGGCGCCTGAATGAAAGCGAAATTTAAACAAAAAGTACATTTTGCGATTTTTAGTAGTCTACAACAAGATTTTGAAAAATAGATTCTCATTTAACCAAAGTTTAATCTTAGGATACAAAATGATCCGTGATAAAACAAAAATATTTTCTAATTCTATGGTTTCAGCCTCTGTCCTTTTTATAAACACCTGTGTGACAGGCATTGTGTTTACTGACATACAATGGGGTGTAAGAAAAGTACAAAGTTGTTCACAAAGAACTTCATACATACATACATAGTAAAATGCACTTTGTGTATAAAAGTGTTAACAAGCTTCACACCTATTAAGATGGCTGTTATTAACAAGTGTTGGAGAGGATGTGGAGAAAAGGAAACCCTTATACACTGTTGGTGGAAATGTAAACTGGTACGAGCTACTATGGAAAATAGTTCTTCAAGAAATCAAAAATAAAACTACCATATGATCTAGCAATCCTATTTCTAGATATATATCCAAAAGAATTAAGATCATTGTCTCCAAGAATTACCTATACTTCCACGTTCACTGCAGCATTATTCACAAACTAAGGTATGGAAACAACCTAAGTGTCTGCTGATGGATAAATGCATACAGAAAATGTGATACACACAGTGGAACATTATTCATCCTTAAAAAAAAGCCTGTATGCAACAAAGTGGATGAAACTGTTGGGCATTATGCTAAGTGAAATAAGCCAGAGAGAGAAAGACAAATACTGATTGGTATCACTTATATGTGGGATTAAAAAAAATAATAATAAAAATTAGAAAAATAAAAAAAGGTCAAACTAATAGGAACAGAGCAGAATGGTGGTTGCCAGAGGATAGGAGATGGGAAAATAGGAAGTAACTGATAAAGGGGTACGAAGATGAAAAAGGTCTGAAAATCTAATATATAATATGGTGACCGTAACTGATAATACTGTATTGTATAAGTGAAATTTACTCAGAGAGTACAACTTAAATGTTCTCACAAAAGGAAAAAAAAAATTTTTTTAAGACAAATACATGAGGTAATGCATTTATTCATTAACTCAATGGCGGGAATTCTTTCACAAGGTGGAAGTGTGTCAAATCATCACACACTTTTAAATGTATTATAATTTTATTTGCCAGTTTTACCTCAATAAGTCTGGGGAGAAAAGTGTTATGAGATCACAGAGGAGGAAGAAATTACTGAGGGAAGGAGGGGAGATAGCCAGTGGTGACTGGAGAAGCTTGATGAAGAGGTCACCTTTATATGGACCTCAAAGGAGAAATGCAATTTCCCCAGCTGAGAAAGAAGAGGGAAGGACACTGGTGCTTTCAGACAAGATCATACCTGTCCATCTAAGGCCTCAGCTGCCATGACATGGTCTCACAGCACACTCAGTGCCTTCCACAGAGGACTCCGAACAAATCAGTTGCGTAAGTGTATGGTGAAATTCAATGAAGTCATGGAATTAATTTTAAAATCAGGATAATAAAGATATCAAAAAATATTAGTAAAGACAATCATATTGCTAAAGCCAAGGGAAAAACAGAAATCAACAGACATGATTCTAAAAGTCCAAGAGATGTCCAAGAAAAGGTGAGAAACTGACCCCTAAAACCGATGAAATGCTTTTGTAGGTCTGAAGTTACATGATAACTTACTAAAGAATCTGTTTTCCACTTTAATATTTATAGTATTCTGAACTGAATATGTTTATCTCGTATGAAATTAAAGTTGAGTATTATTATGCAGCACTTTCAAAGGATACGGTCTTTCACATGTACTCAACCTTTAAGTCAATACAATCCAATCGTTTAAGAAAAGAAGACATTACATCTCAGACAGCCATTCTGCCTAAAAACACTCTAAATTATTTAAATTGAATTCTGATTAAAGTTAAAATAAAATCTTCTTCAATAGGGCATGCAAGGTTCTTAGAACTTTTGCAAATGAGATCTTTGTAATCTGATTCTGTTTCATCCAGGAAAACCAATATAATGAATGCGGTATGAAACTGCAGTCACTGTGGCCGCCGGTAGAATACTTTTCACTTACACAGTCCTCTGTGTAAATTCTTCTTAAACTCTAAAAAGGAAGGCGGAAGCCATACAAATGGCTCTCCTGCAACTCTGAATACTAGGCACTACCTTCAATGATTAGATTGAGGATTTTGTTCCTTCTAGAGGACAATAGTTTTTTTGTTTATTGTAGAAAATTATATAATTTTAGAACTGGAGGAAAATAGTTCCTTCCAACCTAGGGGTTAACCAAGGTCACAGAGATAATAGAGAGATGGGAGACTTTAAATCAGAAGAGCTAGGTTTAAAATCAAACTTATCTAATCACCTGCTGTGTGACCGGGGACAAGTTACTTTACTTAAAAAAAAAAAATAATGTTTATTTATTTATTTTGAGAGAGAGAGAGAGAGAGAGAAAGCACAAGTGGTGGAGGGGCTGAGAGAGGGAGAAGACAGAGGATCCCAAGCAGACCGCCATGGTGTAGCATACAGCCTGATGCCAGGTTTGAACCCACAAACTGTGAGATCACGACCTGAGCCGAAACTGAGGGTCATATGCTTAACCGACTGAGCCACCCAGGTGCCCCCAAGTTCCTTTACTTCTTATGGGTGAGTTTCTTCACCTGTACATTTGTAAAAATATAATCTGCCTTGCTAGAGTATTATAAAGGACAGGGGAAAAATATATTTAAGGTGCAAAGTATAGTGCTTAGCAGAATAGGTATGTACCAGCTTAGTTTTTAATATGGATTATAATGTTGAGCCCTGAACCACACAAGACCTCCTGGTTGTCAGTTCACCATATGGTCTGGGCTGTTTTTATTTGCTCTGCCTTAAACACACAACCACAGAAAACTAAAGAGTAATATAATAACCATGTACCCACTTTCTACAATTTGAGCTGTTTTTCAACCCTAGAAACAAAGTAAGACAAAACAAAAAGATTTCCCAAATCACAGGCTAGCTCAAAATGAATGCACTTGGCTCTGTGACCACTTAGCATTTCGGGTGGACCACTGAAGGTTGCCTGTGACTAAGGAAGCAGGGAAGACTAGACAGTACTCTGAAGAACCTCCAGAGTCCCATGTAGGAACGGTGGGGCCCGGCACGTTGAGATGAGGCTGGGGCCATGAGATACTGAAATTCGTGAAACAGCAGGAGACTGCAGGCCCTGGCTCAAGGAAAGAGCAGCTGCTACAGCTGCTACCACGGGCGTGCCAAGTGCTGGCATGCGGGAATGCAGGGGCACCGATGCCAGATCCTCCACTGCTTCAAGAGAAGCTGGGCATCCAGATTTTATGTGAAATCTCCCGACTCCTAAATGCTGGCAACGAACTCACAAATTCAAAAAGAAATACTGTATAGGCCGAATGAAACACCTCAGCAAGCTGAATTTCAGTCTGGGGAAATCAGCGGTAAGACCCTTACAAGGACAAGAACACCCAGGTGTGGGGGCTGGGGCTTCACGCAGCCGTCAATAACTAGATGGGGCTTGGAACGAGAAGCAAACGAAATGCTGCTGGGCAGGAATCTGGCCTTCTGTATCTGGATTTTTATTTTTATGTCTAAGAATTCACAACAAATCCTGGAAACTGGCATTAGGACAGATAATATAAACCCCGTCCAGGGTATGAGAAGGAAAACAGGGCATCTAGAACAGAGGCATGTCCCTGAATTTCGTCACCCTTATGTCCTTGGGATTCACTGCTATATGCCTCTGGTGTTTCATAGAGCATTGGGAAAAACATTCAAATTGACTCTCAGTTCTCGGGAAAGCCATTCCAGTTCACTAAGCTGCAAATGTTATTAAATGCCCTTGAGGCGTTTATCCACGAACTGCTGTATGCTGGTGGAGACTGTGCTCAGCAAGCTTACAGAAGCTGATCCAGGCCTTCCTCGTGAGGAAGCAAATACTGTAGATAAACAATATGGAGAAAGTGGAGGTCATTTATTAACTCAAATATCAGTAATGCCACACATGACCAAAGATACGCATCTGTAACATCAGGATTAAAATAGCTATTAAATTTGTGCTTCTTTTGACATACCCTGGTAAGTAACACCGGGCATCAAAGACAAGAATATCAAGGCAAGAGGGCTTCCTCATTCTGTAACCTATTTGAGAGAAGGTATGATTACCCTGCCAAGCTTTGAGTACTGCAAGGCTCTATCTAGAGAAGGGGTAGACAAATTTTCTGTAAATGGGCCAAACTGTAAATATTTTAGGCTTTGTGGGACAGACATATAGCTTCTGTTACAAGTACTCAACTACGCTATTGTAGTGTGAATGCAACAACGCAAGATATGTAAATGAATGAGTATGGCTGTATTCCAATAAAACTTTATTTATGGACATCAAAATGTAAATTTCATGTATTTTTTTATGTATCATAAACTATTATTTTCCTTTTGTTTTTCCATCCATTCTTAGCTCATACAAAAACAGTCAGTGGGCTAAATCTGGCCCCTGATCTAGAGAAATAATCAAGCAAGAGGAAATTATATTTCCTGGTCAATTACCGTAATTCGTTTAACTGGGATAACAACCCTATGAAATATTCTTTTAGTTTCCTTTTTACATATGAGAATGCTGAGGCTTGTCTAAGTGTATACAGACAGGAAGTGAGAAGCTATGATTTGAACCCAAGCACAGACTGTGGGTTCCACGCTGAGGGCCATAAGCACATAGTGGTTCTCAACCCTGGTGGGCATCAGAATCTTACTGGAGAGTTTTCAAAAATACAGATACCCAGATTCACCCCCTGCCCCCAGCATCCCAGTTTACCAGATTGGAATCACTGAACATGAAGAAACCAAGGCATCTGGATGTCAACAAAATATAGTTTCCCACTAGTTCTGGGATATAATGAGGACCTACTATATGCCTAGACCTACATATGCCTAGGACTATCAGACATTGTCCTCCTAATAAAGAGCGCACATATCTTGAATGTAAACCACCCTATTTGGACCTGTTACTTAGTTCATGTTCATAATCATAGGCAAATTCTTAAAAAGCTTCAAATTACAGATCAGGCTCACAAGAAGCTAAGTCCCAGATGGTGCCCAGAGTCTTATTACCAAAGCCATATTTGCTGAAAACTACTGCCACAGAACTGGGGATGAGCCAAAGTTGAACTAAAACTGTATGCCTAAACCATATCAAGAGCAAAAAGTGGCAAGACAACTAGAAAAGGCAATACAAATCATATAAGAACTTTAAATACATTTAAATAGGATAGGCATAGATAAACCAACCTGATTTGGGGCAAAGCCTTTATGTGCATGACTGCAATGGGTTCCTAGTGGTCAGAATTCTCCCCTATAGCTCTGGGAACTCCTGTAATTAAGCCTCTGCCTCAGAGAATTCACCATAGGAAGCTGCTGTGATCTCCCTTGCTAGATTTAACCCAATGGCAATCTCACAAGAATGTAACCTGCCCAGGGAATGTGCCTCTACCTTAGAACAAAAATAATGGAACACTCCTAGGACATGCACAGGAAAAATCTCTCATGGTCCAGAGAATCCAACCTATACACCTCAGAGATTTTCAACCTGGGGGCAGGCGAGGGGCCTGAATTTCCCCTTGTCAGAGGTCAACAGTACAACAGATTATATGGAACTCACTTGAATGACGTGACTGTCCTTACTGAGGTCTTCCTGGGGCAGATTCATTCTCCTACTGTGACTTGACCTTGCAATGGACTTTCTGCCTCCTTCCAACTTTTTTCTTTTTTTTAAACTGTTTAATGTTTATTTATTCACTGCTGGGGGTCGGGGGGGGGGCATGAGAGAGGGAGACAGAGAATCCAAAGCAATTCCACACTGTCAGTGCAGAGCCCGATGCAGGGCTCAAACTCACAAATGGTGAGATCATGACCTGATCCAAAGTCAGACGCTTAACCGAATGGACCACCCAAGCGCCCCCCCCACCCATCTTTTCTTTTTGATGACCCATGCTGATACACTTGCCACTGTCTCTTGACATCAGGCAATCTTTCCTTCCTTTTTATTTAACTTGGCTCTGACACCAAATGTGGGTCCAGGACCCTGTGACCCAGAGTACTCTACAGGTTTTCACTCTTTCACTGGGATTGAGTTGTTGCTGCTTATCAAGTATTCAAGAAGCTTAGAGCTACAAAGAATGAAGACAGATATGAAAAAGAACTGTATATCTAAAGGGGTAGACAGAATGTATATGTAATGAACCGTAGCTCTTGTAATGAATGTCTATTGCCACTGGCAGGAAACTTCAACAATGGCAACCTTTGAATATAAAAGACAATGAAAGCCTCTTAAAACCAGGGCAAATCTACTGCAGCTACATGCCTTTTACTTGCTTAGAGGTTTACTCAATCAGATAAATAGTTTTGTTGTCTTGTTTTAATTTTTTTAAAGAGTACCTTGTAACTTCAGCAAAGCAGTACAAAAGAAAAAGTTACCAACATTTGATCTTAACTTTTTAATACACTTGGAGCCAGTGTCTGGAGTGTGTTAAGACTATAAATTTGCTACAAGCTTAAGTACAAAAACAAGGGTAAATATCATAGTTACAATTAATAAGTGTTACCTTAATGAGAAAAAATGAAAATAAGAAAAGATTTCAGCAACAAGAATATATGAATACATTGAAAATATATATAAAAAAACAGACTGGCAAACACAAAATAATACTTTGAGAGTGTGGTCCAAAGAGATCCCCAAGCAAAAAAACGTGTCATAGTTGAATAGTCCATCATACAAATGACGCAGGATTCTGCAGAATCATAGAAAGTGCTATGTTTTAAGGAATCTAAAAGACTACAGGATATAACCACATGCCCTCTCATAGGTTAACAAGAGTTCAGTATTAGTCTCATGGTTTTCTAGCTTTGGTTAATATTTTGGTGGTTTCCCGTGTCTTATTTTTCAAGTACGCATTCTTTAAAACACAAAAATATATTTTTCTCATCCATTTTAAGTGTATAACTCAGTGATTATTATTTTGCAGACCTGTGTAATTATCACCACGGTCCAGTTCTAGAACATTCCCATCACCCCAGAAAGGTGCATTTATGCTCATGTGCAGACATTTCTCATCTCCTCCACCCTGATCACCAATTAATCTATTTTTGGTCTCTTTCAATTTGCCTTACTGGACACGTCATATAAATGGAATCATAACAGACAATAATTTGCTTTTGGTGTTTTCTACTCAACACAATGCTTCTCAGGTTCACCCACGTTACAGCATGCACTACTGGCCAGGCTTTTTTTTTGTTTGTTTGTTTGTTTTTTAATTGCTGAAAAGTATTCCATTATGTGTATATACCACATTGTTTATTCCTTCACCAAATGATTGACTTTGGATGCTTTTTACATTGTTGTTATACCAAATAATGTTCATGTGGACATTTGTTTATAAATCTTTGTGTGGGCTTATATTTTCATTTTTCTTGGGTGTAAGATACCTAGGAGCGGAATTTCTTCTAAGTTTGTTTAGTTTTTTAAGAAACTGCCACACTGCTTTTCCAACTAGCTATATCATTTTACATTTCCACTACCAATGTGAGAGGGTTCAAAGTTTTTCCATATCCTGACACCTAATATTATCTGTTTTATATTTTTATTGCAGTCACTCTAATGAGTGTGAAGTGGAATCTCCCTGTGGCTTCAAATTTCATTTCCTTAATGATTAATTGTGCTAAACATGTTTTCATGGAATTATTAGCTATTCATGTATCTTCTCTGGTGTATGTCTATTCAGGTTTTTTGTTCATTTTTACAAGAGTTGTCGGTCATCTTGTTATTGGGTGCTAGGGGTTCTTTACATATTCTAGACACAAGTGCCCAACTAATGTCTAATTTTGCTTGGAACTCTAAATTGAACTTTCATTTGTTGAGCTAGAGGAGGGGATCTCAAATTGTGATCCAGGGTTTTTAGGACTATTTAAAATTTTTTTTTTTCAACGTTTATTTATTTTTGGGACAGAGAGAGACAGAGCATGAACGGGGGAGGGGCAGAGAGAGGGAGACACAGAATCGGAAACAGGCTCCAGGCTCTGAGCCATCAGCCCAGAGCCCGACGCGGGGCTCGAACTCACGGACCGCGAGATCGTGACCTGGCTGAAGTCGGACGCTTAACCGACTGCGCCACCCAGGCGCCCCTTTAGGACTATTTTAGAGAGTCCAAGAGGTCAAAGCATTGTCATAATTATACCAGAATATTATTTGCCCTTTTCATTCTCATTCTTTCATGAGTATACAATGGAGTTTTCCAGAGACTAGAAGTATTCACAATTATCTAAAAAGGCTCTTAAATACTTTTCCCCTTTTTCAACTATTTATCTGTGTAAAGCCAGATTTTCTTCAAATACCTCAAACAAAACAACATGAGTCTCCAGCTGTCTTCCATTAAACCATACATTAGGGAGATTTTCAAAAATATACACCAATGACATTCTTCTGTTTTTTTTTTTTCCAGAAAGCAGTTATTTTTCATAAGAAGTATATAATGTATGTTAACATATAATGGATTTATTGTTATTCTTAAAGAAGTTAATTTTTTAATGTCTGGTCTAGTTCCTGACACAAAAAATATCAATAGATATAACTCACATGAACAAAAGGTTTTTGGCATCTTCACTATTCATTTTTTTAATTTTTTTTTTAACGTTTTATTTATTTTTGAGACAGAGAGAGAGCATGAACGGGGGAGGGGCAGAGAGAGAGGGAGACACAGAATCGGAAGCAGGCTCCAGGCTCCGAGCCATCAGCCCAGAGCCCAACGCGGGGCTCGAACTCACGGACCGTGAGATCATGACCTGAGCTGAAGTCGGCCGTTTAACCAACTGAGCCACCCAGGTGCCCCATCTTCACTATTCATTAAAAAAAAAAGCAAAAGTTTATTTTGTTTTTTTTTTTTTTTGAAAGAAAAAAGGAGACACGGGGGGGGGGGGAAGAGTTGACAGAGAGGGAAACACAGCATCCAAAGCAGGTTCCAGGCTCCGAGCTGTCAGCACAGAGCCCAACACGTGGCTTGAACTCACGACCCATGAGATCATGACCTGAGCCGAAGTCAGATACTTAACCGAGTGAGCCACCCAAGGGCCCCAGATCTTCACTATTCTTAAATGCGTCAAGGAATCCTGCAACCTAACTTGAGAACCACTGAGGTAGAAAAACCATAAGTCAAGAAAATATTGGAGTGACTGATGATTATAGAGGTCACCAGAAAGCATTTTCACATGCCAGAGTCCGGCACACCAAATCTATAATCAAAGGGAGAATTTCCTCATGGAATCCAGCTGAGGGGCAACAAACAAGAAAGTGGCTCAAATATGGAGAGGCTGAGTGCACTCCTGGGCAGACGTGGTGGCAGGGATCTCTGTCCCTCATCTGGACTGGGGTGAAAGGGATAGGGGAGCAGGGGGTACAGCACTGGGTTGATGTAAAAGAATACACAGAGTGGACTCTGATTAAATTCCAGGTTTTTAACATCTGCTTCTTATTTCAGATCCAACAAATGTTTTTAAACGCTCTGAGGCCTTTGCCATCACATGCTGAAGAGTGAAATAGAAACACTAGCAAATAAGAAAATATGTGCAAAGAATATCTGAAGGTGAGACCAAATTTCTGATGAGATTATTGTTGAAACCTATTAAACTCTATGTATTATAGGAGTCTAAAACAGATGGCCTCTGGGTCATGATGCTAATGCAATGTTAAACTGATCATCTGCCTCCTGGGTCACTTGTCAGAAGACAGTGGCTGAAGGTTTGAAAGATAAATTGTAGGTTCTTATTATTATGCAAACCTACCAATAATTTTCTTTGTAATACATGTGCTAAATCTTAAACAACATTTCCAGAGAAGTCGCACTATAAAGTCATATGAAGTAGATGTACAATTCATAGAGTCATCCTTTCTCAATCACTATAATTTATTCTCAGATATCCTGGAGTTTGAAGGGGACTATGTTTAATTACTAGTCATAATATGTCATCAAATACTACAAATGAAAAAATGGAAGATAAAAGTTGGAAAAAGAAAGAACTGAGTAAGTTAGGTAAACTTCTTCAAAACAAACTGATTAAAGTTTACTTATTTTCTTCCATTATTCAGATTAGAAATGAAAAAAACCTCTAATAACTAGAAGATTTATTCCAAAGTAAAACATATCTTAATTACATTTTAAAGTCAGTTTGGAAACAGTACTATAATCTTAATACTCTAATATGGAATAATTATAATAACATAACAGATTTGTGTGTGTATGTGCAATAAATGAGTTAATATAATCTATAAAGAGCTAAAACTGTGTCTGTCAATCACTCAGCTTACTTGCTTACTCGATTAATAGTTGACTAAGCAGTCAGTAAGGGTTAGCTATTATTATGATTGTTAACTAATACAAAAGGAAACTCACTGATACCAAGTAAGACTTGTCTGTTTAATCTATGGAACATCATCATTATATTATCTTGAAATTAAAAGAAACATCACTGCAGTTAGGATATACTGTAGGAAGAGTCATAAAACACCATATAAAATGACTAATATTCCATTATTTGCAATTATAAGAGCAAGGGGGCATAAACAAGTAAAATTCCTCAATGTACTCCTATTTCTTAGGAGGTGGGCATTAAGTACACAAAACCCTATTGATTTAGTAAATGAGCCAAAGCCCACTTTATCCTACGATGTTCACCTGAAAGAATTGCACCCTGGTTATCCAATGCTACTAAAGAAAAGCTGGTCAAATTCATATTTTTTTCAACAGCCACTCTGCCACTCAACAACCGAAAATTTGCAGTATACTGTATTACAAATGGTAGCATTTAGGACATTAATAAAACATAATAAAAGTGACGTAATTTAAAATACAAGTTATACGTTCTATTTAAGATTCCTTATTTAATTCAGATAATTGTATAGCTCATCATGTGAAATATTCACTAGGAAGGAGCAGAGAAGGTAGAAATTTTGCCATTTATTTTACTGCAATCCAATAACATAAGTTTTTATTGATCATGTACTGTGTGCCCACCAGCTTTTTAGATACTATGGGAATACGAAGACATTTCAGATAACATTTTATGCCCTTGGGAGTTCACGGAATAGATTGAATGTGACAAGATCTAATACATCAATGTGTGAGAGCATAAAGAGAAAGATATCAAGGATAAAAATGTGTGGTAAAGATAAAATAGGCAATTGGGTAAAAGAAAAGAATGTGAACTAGAATACTTTACAAATACTATAGAGAGAAAGAATATTAAAAAGGGGCTAGAAATTGAATAGCTACAGAAGTGTAAGGTATTCTACTTCCAGCCCCACTTTTCAACCTTATCCATCCATTCGGCCCTACACTGGCATCCCCCCTTCAGCAATATTTTAGAGCTATGCATTAAGCTCAAAATATTCCTTACGTCCTCTTCAGATCTTCACTCATTCTTTGTCCCCAGAGATCCCTACTCCCTGCATCTATAATTCTTAGTACCAAGATTCAGCTTTAAGACCCATAAAGAAGCACTCATTTGGCCCTCATTAAGCACTACCATCTATTGTTAGTGTTGTTTTCACACATATGTGTTAATTCTCTAACTAGACCATAAACTGCTTGAGCACATGGACTGCGTGTTATACAAATCTGTGTATTCTCCACAGCGCCTGGCAGGCTTTCAATAAATATTTGGTAGTTGATTAAGGTAGAATCTGATTTATGAGCAAAGTCAGACTGCTATTGAGCTATGATAAGCTCTTATTAGAGAAAGGCACAAGGAAATAAGCACTGGGGAGATACCAGCTGAGCAATAGTATGGTTAGTTTGGGGATAGGGAAGAGTCTGCCAATTGATAGAAAATCAGTATCTGAATAAACAGGAGAAGAGAAGGCAGAGATACTTTGAAGGAAGAGCTACTAAAGAGTTAGAGACTGATTTTACTTAAAGAACAAAGGCAAGAGATATATCCAAATGACTTTAGGGTTATAAACCTTAGTGCCTAAAATAATAATGGCGTTATCATTAATAATAATGCGGAAGTTGGAAAGAGCTGCCATGTTTGCAGGGGGCTGGAAGTTAAATTTTCATCTTGTTTTGTCTTAGGCATCTGCAAAATCCATGCATACAAAGATCCTATGGGCAAATGAACAGATAGAACATGACTGAGAATTGAAGCTGAGTATGCTGATTTGGCAGTGTTCACAAGCATATGTTGACTGAATACACCAAAGAGATTAAGTCAAAAAAGGAAAAGACCAGAGAGTCAAGAACCTCAAGTTATGTGGGAAGAATATGAAGGAAGAACGAAAAGACAAAAAGAAGTGGGGAGGAAAAGTGAATGAGCAGAGACAACATGGACTGCCTGATCTTGGGAAGAAGTATAGGTTATCTTGCAACACATTTAATTGAGGTGGACAGTCAAGAATTTTATGATTAAGGGGCATACTGAATTTTAGTGAAAGGATTTTATGAAAGACTACACACACACAGACACACACACGCTGGTCAAAATGGAATGTATTAGAATGACATTCAAAGCACAATGATTTTATCTCCTTCACTTCTTCAGCCCTCACAGTAAAGCTCAAAGAAAACAGTGAATAAGTGTTCATGTAAACATGCAAAAACCTTTCCAACTTACAAATAGTGAAGAAGCATTACGTTGTGGATTATACCGACAATGGAGAATGAGACTCTCAGCTCTATAGTGAGTCCTGTATACAGTGAGTCCATTCCATAGCTGGAGATCATTTAGAAGTTTTTTGCATTGATTTCAGTTCTAAACTTCAAGAGATTATGTGACATGTGGGAAAATGTTTGGGACTTGGAGGTGAACAAAATGGGTTAGAATACCAACTTGGCCATTTATTTTAAAACTCGGAAGCTTCTGGAAGTAACAACTTCAATGTCCTTATTTAAAAATGTTAGTGTAAGATACAGTGAGAGGGCCTGACTCAAAGGAAAATAAAAAAGTTCATTTTCCCTCTTATTTCAGGGAAACTACCTTCAGAAAAAAACTCCTAGCATTGAGATTCCAGCATCTTGTTTCCATTTTAATCAAGTATTTCCTCTTCCTGCTGAATCAAGACAAAACTGCTGAACAAAGAGGGATGTATTACTGGGAATTATGTATTAAAAACTACAACTTTAAAAAGGGTATCATCTAGAAAACTGGAACCTTAAATCTTCATTGGGCTGACTAGAGGCCATAAAGACATATATTGCTGACAGAACACCAATTATTTTTCTCTCTCCTAAAGGCCTCCTCTTCTAACTAGAATCTCCTCAACCCCCACCCCAGCTGACACAAGATTCGAGAGAATCCTGTCACAAAATCCAGAAATTTCTGGTAAAGCTTGACACCTTACAGAAACCTTCTGCTGAATGATCAACAAAACTAGAGTCTAAAAAATGCTGTGTGGGGCGTCTGGGTGGCTCAGTCGGTTCAGCAACCAACTCCTAATTTCGGCTCAGGTCATGATCACGTGGTTCAATGAGATTGAGCCCCGCTGTAAGCATGGAGCCTGCTTGGGATTCTTAATCTCTTGGGACTGTCTCAATTGATGTTGAACAAATTGATTGTTCAACATCAATTTTTAAGATTCATCCTCTCTCTCTCTCTCTCTCTCTGCCTCTCCCCCATTCACACAAGCACTCTCTCAAAATAAATAAACTTATAAAAATTCTGTTTGAGTTTCCAGAAAAGTTTATCTATGTATCACAAAATACTAATTCATGTCTGCCAATGCAATTCGTTATGAAACAACAAAATAATGCCTCAATAGATATAAAAATATAAATTCCCTTGTCTCCAGAACTTTGTTTTCAAAAGTTTATATGTAATAATTTTATGAATCCTGTAGCTTAATATTTTCTCTGCTGAAACTGACACAACTATTCACTTAGAAATTATCCATTCCCATCACCTCCTAATGAATTATACAGAATTTGTGAATATTAAAACTTGACTAATTTTGAAATAAATAGAGCCCTTTTGAAAAGAAAATACCAATATCACTTCTATACTGCAACAGATGTACTCGGTTACAGAAAAACGACACTAAAAAAACACACCAAAACCATTTTTATTAACAAAACCCAGTCTTCATAGGAAACGGATGCAAGGCATTTAATGGCAGACTCGCCCAGATTATACTCCTAATATTTTTACACTCTAACTTAAGCTACTTACACATCTAGCATTCTAACTCTTTCTCACTGGGTCATTTTCTCCCTTTCAAAAAGGACATTTATGAGGCACCTGGCTGGCTCAGTCGGTTGAGCATCCAACTGCAGCTCAGGTCATGATCTTGTGGTTCCTGGGTTCGAGTCCCACATCGGGCCCTGTGTTAAGCTTACAGCCTGGAATGTGTTTTGGATTCTGTGTCTCCCTTTCTCTCTGTCCCTCCCTCATTTGCACTCTGTCTCAAAAATAAATAAAACATTTAAAAAAGGACATTTATGACTAATAAGTGACCTAGCTTTATACAGTTTACCAAAGTAAGAGTAGATATTTTCAGATGTCTGCAATCCACAGTATAGAATTTATTAATGAAATTTAATTTTTTAATGTTTATTTTTGAGAGAGACAGAGTGCAAGTAGGGGAGGGGGAGAGAGAGACAGACAGACAGACAGACAGACATAGAATCTGAAGCAGGTTCCAGGCTCTGAGCTGTGAGCACAGAGCCTGACACACGGCTTGAACCCATGAACCGTGAGATCATAACCTGAGCCTAAGTCACACGCTTAAATGTTTGAGCCACCCAGGTGCCCTGATTAATGAAATTTTGATAAAATATAAATATGCATTCCTAAGATATGTCTAATAAAAAATAATATGTTAGAAAAAATAATATAGTGCAAAATTTTGTTAAGGCATCTACCACAGACTGTGACTGTGGTTCCAGTTTTACACATGCCATTCTTGCTTCTGTTAGAAATCCTTCAATTTTCTACTAAGAGCTTATTATTCAATGCCATGCAGTCTGCTCCATTCTGGGCCTTGTGTTCAAATGATATAAAGTTTACTGTAGAATTCATTACATTTGGGTAAATACACACACACATCAAATTCATATGCAGAATATCTCCATCATCCCAAAAAGTACCCCTATGCCCCGTCTTCCAGCCAATTCCCACACACCACTGGGCAATCACTGCTCTGATTTTAATCACCACAGTTTGGTATCTGCCTTTTCTCAAAGTTCATACAAATGGAAGTTCACAGGCAGTGAGCTAAGTTCTTTGTTCAACATCAATTTTTAAGATTCATCCATGTTGTATGCATCACTAGTTCGTTCTTTTTCACTGACTATCCTGTTATATGAATACAGTTTGTTATTAACACAGATGTTATTAATATTCATGTACACATATTTGTGTGGATATATGTTTTTATATTTTCAGATAAATACCCAGAAGTAGAATTTCTGGGTTGGAGGGTATGTATTAGATAGGCACAGGGCATATATAACTTTACAGGAAACCGAGAAATTGTTTTTCAAAGTGGTTGTATTATTTTATGCTCCCACCAGATTGTAAGAGTGCCAGCTAACCCACATCCTTGCTGATATTTGGTGATGTCCATCTTTATCATCAAATTTTGTAGATGTCAACTAGTCTCACTGATTTTTAATTTGCAATTTGTATTTTTCTGACTGCTAACATCTTTTCACGTGCCAACTCAGCATCTTTTGCAGAGTGTGTGTTCAAGTCTTTTCGCTAACATTTTTAACTTTAATTTTGAAATAATTTCAGAATTAGAAAAAAAAAGCTGAAAAAAAGTCCCAAGAGTGCCTGTAAGCCCTTCACTCAGCTTCTCCAAATGGTGGCATCTCACATAACCACAGTACAATTATCACTGGTTTACGCTACAATACTATTAACTCATCCGCAGACCTTATTTATATTTCACCAATTATCCCACAGAGTGCCTTTTCTTTGGGATCCAGTCTAGGATTCCACATTCCATTTAGATGTCAGGTCCGCTCAGTTTCTTTCCTCCAATGGAAGACAGTCACTCAGTTTTGTTGTTCATGACACTGACACTTTGGAAGAGGACTGGCCAGTTGTTCTGTAGAATGTTTCTGATACTGCCTTATGTTTAAATTTATTTTTGGCAAGAAAATCAAAAAAGTAACATTGTACCCTTCTCAGGGCATCACACCAGGTGATGGTGACATTTCTCATTACTAAGTATATTAACTTTAACCACTTAAGGTGATGTCTGCCAGGTTTCTCCACTGTGGTGGCATTAGGTTTTTCTTTTGTAATTAATAAATATTTTGGGGAGAGATACTTCGAGACAAGGCAAATATTCTGATTCTTATATTTTCACCCACTAATTTAGTACCCATTAATTATTCTTACTTGTAACAATCATTACTGCAGTGTTAGCCAAGTAGTGGTTTTCTATTTCCCTCATTTCTTCAATATTTATTAAAGGAATTATACTATGAGAAAGAATTATCCCCTTTCCCTCATTTGTATGTTTATTGTGTATGGAATTATGGATGTTTAATTCATGCAAGGGGCCGTAAACCATTACTATCATCCATTTATCTCGTTGTTAGGCTGTCCTTCAGCTTGGTTCTTGCACATGCCCCCATCATTTATTTTTTGAAGACCACCTTTCTGGTGCCATAAGATGTTCCAGGATCATCCTATACATTCCTTGCCCCAGAACTAAATGGAACCATTCTCCAAAGATTGTGACCTTTTTTTTTTTTTTAATTTTTTTTTCAACGTTTATTTATTTTTGGGACAGAGAGAGACAGAGCATGAACGGGGGAGGGGCAGAGAGAGAGGGAGACACAGAATCGGAAACAGGCTCCAGGCTCTGAGCCATCAGCCCAGAGCCCGACGCGGGGCTCGAACTCACGGACCGCGAGATCGTGACCTGGCTGAAGTCGGACGCTTAACCGAATGCGCCACCCAGGCGCCCCGATTGTGACCTTTTTGTTGCAAATTAAGATCTAGATGTTAGATGCCCTTATTGCTACTGGGTGTCACTGTTTCCGGACATTCTCACGAGACAGAACAAGAAAATGTGTATATGCATATGTAAACAGGCATATAAATCTGCTTCCCTATCTATATATATGTACACCTATTAAAAATCATGAGTTGATATGAGGCCAGGATTACCTTGATTCCAAAACCAGACAAACACCCCATTAAAAAGGAGGACTACAAACCAATTTCCCTGATGAACACAGATGCAAAAATTCTCAACAAGATACTAGCCATCTGGGTCCAACAATACATTAAAAGAATTATTCACCACGATCAAGTGGGATTTATACCTGGGATGCAGGGCTGGTTCAATATCCACGAATCAATCAATGTGATACATCATATTAATAAAAGAAAGAATAAGAACCACATGATCCTCTCAATAGATGCAGAGAAAGCATCTGACGAGATACAGCATCCTTTCTTGATAAAAACCCTCAGGAGAGTAGGGATAGAGGATCATACCTCAAGATCATAAAGGCCATATATGAAAGACCCCCTGCTAATATCATCCTCAATGGAGAAAAACTGAAACTTTCCCTCTAAGTTCAGGAACACGACAAGGATGTCCATTCTCACCATTGTTATTCAACATAGAGTTGGAAATCCTAGCTTCAGCAGACAATACAAAGAAGGCATCCAAATAGGAAGGAGGAAGTCAAACATTCACACTTCTGAGACGATATGATACTCTATGTGGAAAACCCAAAACATTCCACCAAAAAAAAATGTGAGAACTGATCCATGAATTCAGCAAAGTCACAAGATATAAAATCAATGCACAGAAATCAGTTGCATTTTGATACACCAATAATGAAGCAGCAGAAAGAGAAATCAAGGAATTGATCCCATTTACAATTGCACCAAAACCCATAAAATTCGTAGGAATAAACCTAACCAAAGAGGTGAAAAATCTATGCACTGAAAAGTACAGAAAGTTTATGAAAGAAATTGTAGAAAACACAAAAAAATGAAAAAATATTCCATGCTCATAGATTGGAAGAATATTGTTAAAATGTTACTACCCAAAGCAATCTACATATTCAATGCAATCTCTACCAAAATAACGCCAGCATTCTTCACAGAGCTGGAACAAACAATTCTAAAATTCGTATGGAACCACAAAAGCCCCGAAATAGCCAAAGCAATCCTGAGAAACAAAACCAAAGCAGGAGGCATCACAATCCCAGACTTCAAGCTATACTACAAAGCTGTAATCATCCAGACAGTATGGTAATGGCACAAGAACAGACACTCAGATCAATGGAACAGAATAGAGAACCCAGAAATGGACCCACAAACATATGGCCAACTAATCTTTGACAAAGCAGGAAAGAATATCCAATGGAATAAAGATAGTCTCTTCAGTAAGTGGTGCTGGGAAAACTGGACAGCAACATGCAGAAGAATGAACCTGGACCACTTTCTTACACCATACACAGAAATAAACTCAAAATGGATGAAAGACCTAAACCTAAGACATGAAGCCATCAAAAGCCTAGAGGAGAAAGCAGGCAAAAACGTCTCTGACCTTGACCTCAGCAACTTCTTACTCAACATGTCTCTGGAGGCAAGGGAAACAAAAGCAAAAATGAACTATTGGGACCTCATCAAGATAAAAAGCTTCTGCACAGAGAAGGAAACATTCAGCAAAACTAAAAGGCAACTGATGGAATGCGAGAAGATATTTGCAAATGACATAGCAGATAAAGGGCCAGTATCCAAAATCTATAAAGAACTTATCAACCTCCACACCCAAAAAACAAATAATCCAGTGAAGAAATGGGCAAAGGACATGAATAGACACTTCTCCAAAGCAGACATCCAGACGGCTAACAGACACATGAAAAAATGCTCAACATGATTCATCATCAGGGAACTACAAATCAAAACCACAATGAGGGGCATCTGAGTGGCTCAGTTGGTTGAGCGTCTGACTTCGACTCAGGTCATGATCTCGCAGTTTGTGAGTCTGAGCCCCATGTCGGGCTCTGTGCTGACAGCTCAGAGCTTGGAGCCTGCTTTGGATTCTTTGTCTCCCTCTCTCTCTGTCCCTTTCCCGTTTGCACTCTGTCTCTGTCTCCCAAAAATGAATAAACGTTAAAAAAAAAAAAAAAACAGAATGAGATACCACCTCACACCTTTCAGAATGGCTAAAATTAACAACTCAGGCAACAACAGATGTTGGCAAGGATGCAGAGGAAAAGGAACCCTTTTATGCTGCTGGTGGGAATGCAAACTGGTGCAACCGCTCTGGAAAACAGTATGGAGGTTCCTCAAAAAATTAAAAATAGAACTACCCTACAATCCAGCAATTGCACTACTAGGTATGTATCCAAAGGATATAGGTGACTATTTCGAAGGGGCACTTGCACCCCAATGTTACAGCAGCACTATCAACAATAGCCAAAGTATGGAAAGAGCCCCAACGTCCATTGACTGATGAATGGATAAAGAAGATGTGGGGTGTGTGTGTGTGTGTGTGTGTGTGTGTGTATAATGGTATATTACTCGCCAGTCAAAAAGAATGAAATCTTGCCATTTGCAACAATGTGGATGGAACTCGAGTGTATTATGCTAGGTGAAATTAGTCAGAGAAGGACAAATATCATATGACTTCACCCATATGTGGAATTTAAGATACAAAACAGATGAACATAAAGAAAGAGAAGCAAAAATAATATAAAACCAGGGAGGGGGGACAAAACATAAGAGACTCTTAAATACAGAGAACAAACTGAGGGTTGCTGGGGGTCGTTTGGGGTGGGAGGATGGGCTAAGTGGGCAAGGAGATGAGCTTGTTGTTGGGATGAGCACTGGGTGTTATATGTAGGGGATGAATCACTGGATTCTACTCCTGAAATCATTATTGCACTGTATGCTAACTTGGATGTAAATTTAAAAAAAAATACCTTAACCTCTACCTGGTTTTAACATGATAAAGATTATTAGAGCAAAAGTGATTAACTTTTGTAACTATTATAGGTTACTTTGGTCCTCCATCTACACAGAATTCCTAAATCATCCCTATGTAAGTTTATTACAGTTTTGTTTTTAATCCGGTTTTTTCATTGTCACTTTAATTTCAATATAAGGATACAAATTACTATATGATTTATGTAAAATGTTTTATACTTATATCATTTAAAAATATGCCTTTTCTCTAGCAGTAATGATAGGATTTGTGGTTATGTGAAATAGCAGGTCATCTGTTGTGTAGTGGTGAGTTCAGAGTTATTAAAAATTACTTTTTATGAAAAAAAATCATGAGTTGATACTGCTATTTCCAATTCCAACCCAATACCACAGGGTTTACTCCTTATTTGTTACAAATAAGGAATCCGTTTCTGGTTTATCCTTCCTGTACAAATAAACATAAATATGCATATATGTGTATATTAGATCTTGTATTTTCATCTGTCTCAAATTAACAGTAGCATGTATAGACAGGTACTTTTGTACTCTGCTTTTTCCACTCAACAAAACGTCATCCATATCAAGTCTGAGATCTTTGTCATTCTTTCAGAAAGCCATATTGTACTCCATTGCAGGATGTACCCACAGTTGATTTAATCACTCTCCACCGTATGGATGCTTAGGTTGTTTCCAATATTCTATAATAACAAATAAAGCTACGATGAATTTCTGCATTTTTTTTATTGGGTGACATGTATTTTTTAAAAGCCGTATCTATTATATGTATTCATTCTAGCTTATTTACATAATGTGTAAGATGTATCACAAATATTTACTTCATTCTGTACTTCTCTCTGCATTTTCTTCACAGTATCTTTTGATGAACAGAGTTTAGAGTTTGATGAAGTTCAAACTTTTGATGAAAAGATAGTAAAGCAGAAAAAGACTTTAAAAACTCTGAAGAGCTACTGAACTTTGAACACTTATTTTTTGAAAATATGCAAACTATAAATATACAGTTTAGAAAACCTCGTATTCAAGCCTATGCAGTAACAGCTTTGGAGAAACAGACAGTATCTTGTCACTGCAGCCGGACTGCTGGCAAGAGAGAAAGGTCAGGACATTGTCCAAACTTCTGTACCCTGTGGATACATGAGCTGGAGGCATGGGTGAGAAGAGGATAAACGAGCCAGGGGGCATGGATGAGATGAATAATTATGGTGAGAGAAGGAAGGACTAAGAGAAACACCTGGTCCAGACTCCATGAGAAACACTATTGAGCAAAGAGACCAGGTATAGACTGAGAAGCTATCTCTTAGCTTTGTGCTGAAAGCAGGCCAAAGCAAGTGAGACCAGCGTACATGACCAATTCTGGGCCTGAAAAGGGTCTCGAGAGCCTGACTAAAAAAACCAATCCTGTCTGGCTGTGGCTTTCCTGTAGAAAAGGATGAGATAATGGCTGCAGAGTATGGACATCCTCAGCTCATAGATGCATGTCGTGACAGGTCACAGAAATTCCTATGACACTGAGGTCTTCCAGTTCTAAGACCTGCCACAGTGAAGAAAAGAGACACCAAAATGAAATTCACCGGGGTGACCTGTGGCCAAATATGCCAATTTAAAGTCAGAAGTTTAAAGTTTCTTTTTCATGAGCTGCCTAGAATTGAAAAGACCTTGTAGGGGGCCTTATTGTACTTTACCCATTTCCTTCTTCTCCCTTCCCCAAAGAACTGTAAATATACCCCCTCTGCACCTCTTCCCTCTTCAAGGGAACTAACTCCAATTTCGGCCCTAGGGAAATTCTTAATTCTACAGGGTAACACCAACACCCACCTCCCACCCCACATCCCCCCACCAGTCAACAACTGTTCTTAAGTGAGCATGTAACTCCAAGGCCAAAGGTTTGCTGAGGATGTCTGGAAAAACAAACCTGTCTTACTATTATTATTATTTTTTATAAATGAGAATTCTCTCTTTTCCAGTGCATAAATGAGAAAGCATAACTGCAGTCACTTCTGGAAGCCAGCCTTGGAGTAAAACAGACACTTAAAGGAGAGAACAGAGAGAAGAAAAGAACCTGTATCTTGGTATTTTTATTCTCTTGTATTCGCCAACCCTGACACCTGCCTTCCTTCTGGATTTGCAGTATGTGAGCCAGTATTATTTTGTATTATTGAAGTCCGTTTGCATTAAATTTCTGAAAATTAATCACAGACACAAGCATCCTAAGTGATAGAATATCCTACCTTTGTCTTAGCTATTTTTTCTCTTACATTTCATTTAAGCTTGCATGTTCAGTTCTAACCACGTAGTAGGATGAAGTAAGAGTAAGCACACTTCAAGTTTCACGTGAATGATGGGAGAATGTAATTACGCTTTTAAGTCTCAATCCTGGATTCAGCAGACCGTGTGGTTTCCCAGTGTCACACTGAAGTTTAGCAACAGCACAGAATGAGAAAGATGTGCTCAGCAAATTTTCAAAATTTAAATATCAGTTACCGAAAATAAGCGCTTGTAATATAAACTCAAAATGAATTCTAGAATGTGAAATTCATAAATGTGCACGGTAGTCACACAACCTAACAAGAAAGATGGATTTTTATTCTTAGTACCATCTAAAGGACGTCTTAGATCCTATTTGTCAAGGTAATTTTCACCCCTTGGTGAGTATTCCAATTCCTATGACAAATTAATCATCTCAAATAGTATCCTGCTAAAAGCATAGTGCTCTAATGTGACAACCGGAGTACCATGCTCTGGAAGACATAATTCTCTACTGCGAGTCAAGAGCTAGATTCTAGGTCCAGATGAACAACTAATGATTTTGCACAACAAACTGAAACTTCTTAAATTCAGCTCTTTTGCTCTAAAAAGCAAAATGTAAGCAAGACTTGCTGCACCAACAAACACTTGTATAATCATTGTAAGGATGAAATAACCTACCTATAAATCACTGAAATAAATGGCCCATACTTACTGAGTAACAAGGTTGACCATCACTCACAAGCAACCCCCCAAAAACAATTTCTACATGCAAATTTGGTTTCTGCCATGTTTAGTCAAGAGTCTTAAAGTATCCTGCCTACTGAATACGCTGAACCAATGTGTACAGTGTTTCTACCTTAGATTTTGGGAAGGAGACATAATCACCAATGACTTTTAAAATAAACTAGAAAGATCTGCTCTGTATGAAGATATTTTCACAGGATACTTGGCTAAACCACATCTGCTGTTTTATGATATCATGAAAATATTTACAAGACCTTTGATATGGTTAATAAATCACACTTAAAATTACAACTCCTGGCCCCCAAGATCCTACTTGTATGCTATTTAGGACATTAAGCTCTGCAGAGTTTGCTTGGTTCCTGATGTGAACAATTATACAAAAGATATTTATAATATGATACTGAAGAAAATTTCAATGATTTTCTTTTAATGATAAGTATATTTAACACTTTTAAGTTGCCATTTTATTACATTTTTTAAAAGAGATCTATCTCTAAAAGATATATATTGAAGAATTTATGGATGCCAGACATGCTTGAAAATAATCTAGTGAGGTAGAAAAGGGGACATACTGATAAATGTTGAACCTGGATGATGAATACATGAGGGTTCATTATACAATTTCATGCATTTTTAATGTAAAATTCTCCATAATAAAGTTAAAAGAATTTATTTTAAGAGAGAAAGAATTAAAGCAGAATGGTTTAGTTTTCTTTCTTAGTTTAAGGATAAAACGAAACTACTCTGAAACAGGATTTTATTTAACTTTTAACTGCTTTACTAAGTATAATTTACATCCATACAATTCACCCACTGTAAGCACACAGCCTATTGACTTTTAGTTGGCTTACACCACTGTATAACCATCAGAACAATGATTTCGATTTTAAGCCAGGAGAATTTTTTTTTTTCAGTTAGGAGTATTTTTTATTTTTTGTTGTTGTGAAACAAAGTTCTATTTAAATACTGGTTATCATAACAGCTTAGTTATGCTTTAGAAACATGCCTATTTTTCTCTTTTTGAAATATCAGTAATCCTAAAAAAAAAAAAAAAAAAACAACAGTATTTATCAACAACTAGATTTTGAGACTAAAGCCATCTTTTTTCCTCTATCTTTACTGACATATTTTCTCCTTGCCAAGTTGTGAGGAAGAAACACACATTTCTCCCCAACCACCCCCCTTTTCCATAGAACTTCCCTGTTGGCAGACTGCCACAGCACTAGCAGCGGGCAAACACGAGATCTGAATTGGCTCTCCTGTGTTTCCACAGCTAGACCAGGGCAGCCCTGGGGAGGGTTCCCACCCCCTAATCCAGGACCCCTTGGGAAGAGCAGAATATAATTTATCTTCCTCACTTCTCAGGAAAAGAAAGAAAACCTGAATGCACTGACACAGGCCTGCACAGCACAGTGCTGTCAGGTAAGCCAATTTTGTTCCTGCTCCACCATCATCTCTATCCGGGTCTTAGAGGCTTGAGGCCGGTTATCATTTAGCTAACAATGGCTCCTGATATTTGTTTCTATACAAATCACTCTATGTTACTTCACTGGCAGCTCTGGGAATTGGCGTTTGTAATTTCACTTTAAATTTCCAGTCTCAACTGAAAAAAGAATAATGGATTTTTTCTAACAATACACTATATAGGCTTTTCATGTGGGTGAAAAGATAACTTAATATTAGGATAATTCATTTTGGACACACCCCATTAATATATACAACTTGCAACTGATAGCCTTTACATTAAAAAAAAAAAGCTTAGAAAACTTTTTTTGAAGATTTACAGATACCATAAATAAAATATGCGGCATTTTATAATCAGTCATAATGCTCAAATTTCATTGTTTTGAATATTTAGAAGAAATAAATACTTCTGGGGAAGTGCTGCATATACCTGAAGACTCGCAGTCATAATTAATAATGCATCAAACAGAGTAGCCGCACAGTTTATTATCCAAACACGTGTGGGTGTGAAAGGAGGTGCTGTTAAATACTGTACCAGGAACAGGCATAAGCCAAAACTATCCAGGCAAATGGGACTAAAAAAACTATCCTATTCCTGGGACAAAACAAAACTATCCCTGGGACACATGATCACTTTAGATATAAGCAAGTCAATGCAAAAACATTCAAGATTAACTGGACTTAGCTACAATTCCCAATTCTTTGGGGTCTATAGTGAAGTTTCTACAATAGTTATTCTCAAACTTCTACCCTTTGGAAAGCTCTAGCCACCAATATGGGAAAAGCTAAAAAGAATCTGTTTTTAAATCTCATCCTTTGACTCTGATATTTTACCTCTGTACCATTAATATCCTTATCTTTGTATTTATAATACATGTCAATGAACTATGGACTTTTTTTTTTTTAATTTTTTTTTCTCAACGTTTATTTATTTTTGGGACAGAGAGAGACAGAGCATGAACGGGGGAGGGGCAGAGAGAGAGGGAGACACAGAATCGGAAGCAGGCTCCAGGCTCTGAGCCATCAGCCCAGAGCCTGACGCGGGGCTCGAACTCACGGACCGCGAGATGGTGACCTGGCTGAAGTCGGACGCTTAACCGACTGCGCCACCCAGGCGCCCCAATGAACTATGGACTTTAATGAACAATATTAAACATAGCAAAACATTAAAACTTATCAAACGACAATTACAACAATCATCCAATTGTAAAAAAAAAAAAAAAAAAAAAAAAAAGATTTTTTTCACCCAACTGTAAAATTTTGAAACCAACATCCAATTCTAGGGAAGACGCTTTCATTTCCCAATTAGATAATTTAATTGTTTTGGAAATATATTGCCAAAACCTGCTAGCACTATGAAATACCAATGACAATTTTGAGACTCAGAGTGTACAGAAAAAGAATGAACGTGGCGGTACTCCCCACAGCTAGCTATGTCATTTGGATAGTCCTAGAATTTGAAGAACATTTCAATTTCTTTTAAGGCCTCCTCACACTAAAAACGTCATAATTAACATTCTCAGCAGCATTTAGGTCCATGAACGTTAAAACCCAAATCAAACTAAAAAATTAAAAACAGCTGGAATTTATAAACCAGAAGGATTTTCTCCTCTGGTAAAGAGATTATAATGAAGTGTGGCACAATTTTATGAACTTATTAGTCCAACTAAATGAATTTACATTCTGCAGCACTTCAGTAACTTTGTAAGTCAGAGCACTGCCCAAAAACAAAATGGGAATTTTTTTTCTTGTTGCTTTTTATGCAGAAGTCAGAATGACTTACATTTAAAAATTAAATCACAGAATAAAATACAGGGTATTAAGAAATCAAGTTAAGTATACTAATGCATAAAGTTGATACATGATACAAAGCTGAGTAGTGTGATAGGCTTTTTGTGAAGCTAAAAGGGTTACAATGAGTGAATAATAACGTGAATTTCTATCTTAAGAAACAAGCAAAATACATGCTCAAACTATTTCTGAGTGAACTTCCAAAACTATTAGCATCATTCATTTAAACACTCTGATATTAAGACGATACCAGCTTAAATATGGATTCTGACAGTTTATTGCATTTATACAAGACAACACAAGGGGAAATTCAGACACATTCTTAGGATCCCAAATGGGAAAACCTCAGTAAAATTTTTCTACTAATATTTAGAGCAAACCATCTGAGGATACCATCCATTTCCCTAAGTGATCACTACAATATCTGCTAGTACTATTTTATATTTTTATTTAAAATTACAAACTATATTTGCAAGAGTCTCTATTTTCAGGCATGGCCACTTGGCATGTTCAGTACTTGAATCCAGAAGAGGGAGGAGGTAACATGTAGCCACTTGAGAAGTACTTTAACAGGGAAGACTATGCAGTCACAGATGGAAACTCAAATTTATCCTTGATAGCTGTTTCCCAAAGCCAAAACAATGTTTTCCCTCAGCTGAATTTTACCATTGGACTAATCCTGTATGTCAAAAATGACTTTAGTCTCTTAATGTCATCTGTAAGAACGTGAGAAATTTGAACAAATCACTGTGACTAACACCCGTAACAAAAAAAAGTCATTTTGGCAGACAAAGGAGAGGTCAGAGAAACCAACACAGAAAAGGAACTGAAGTAAGCTATCAAAATTGTGAGAACAATTTTAAAGGAGTAATAGATATAAATTGCATCAAAAGACCATCATTAAGTGTTGAATTACAGTGAACTGCAGAGACCCAATTCAAAAGATAATAATCTTCCATTCTTCTCCTATAGTTAAAATTTTAAATATTGTATTTTCCGAGATCTGATGCAAGACAGACATTCAACAACTACATATGACTTTGAGGGGACCCTGGCAATCTGGGTTTATGGCTCATTCCTTCCTTCCCCTACAATGTACTACGTACTGTGTTACTTGCAGAAATAAAAGACTAAACAAGGCACGATCCCTGCTCTTAGCAGTCCAGCGGGAAGACACAAATAAGACGTTTAACAGAGCTTGTGAAGATGTGGGGTGGGGCAAGCTCAGGTGTCACAGGACACACTGGAGTCAAGGAAGCTTTCCGGAAGCAGCCACCTCTAAAATGAGAACTGAAGCCCTGGGAGCAGCCGGCTGGCACCGTTCAGAGACAGGGAGGACAGAAGAGTAATCCAACAGGGAACTGCGTGTGCAAAGGCCGTGTGTGCGAGGGGGCAGCCAGACAGACGCACGGGAGGGACCGACACTTTCCTAAGCTGAGTGCAGCTGCAGAACGGATTCTGATGCATGAGTGGAGAGCGACAGAGCTAGAGAGGTAGGCAGGTTCCAGAGCTCATACGTAATGCTGAAGAACCCTGAAAAGGCAACAAGCCAAATGGAAGAGGGAATGCTGGGTGGACTCACTTATCCTCTGTCATCTGCTCCCCAGCGCCACCCTCGCCACACAGCGATTCAAAGTGGTGTCTCTGTGACGGTATTAAATGTCACGCATCTTTTGATGAAGGCCAGGCTCACAGGTGGCAAGAGGAGTTTTGTCAACCCGGTTCATGGCACTTGGTACCTGTGGGTCTGATGCAGGGGGTCTTCAGTTCAGCTCTGGGGCTCACCTTGCCCCTTACCTGGCTGCTTACCCTCTGAGGCCATCTGAGTCTGCCCCTGGTCTGGACTACTGAGAGGGAAGGCCCAGTGAAGACGGAATGTGGAGAGTCTTCTGTGCTCTCCAAATTCCTAGTACGTGCTGAGTACCAGGACAACGACACAGAGGCACAGGATGGGCAACTGGGTCATTGTCACAAGCACCAGAAGGCACGGTTCTTAACCCCTGCTAGTAAGTCTAGTAGGTCTGGCTGCTTTTTGATAAATTGGGGAGATAAAACACCAGGTAAAAATTGAAGTGTGAGAAGAGACTCCCTCCATTGTTTGGGAGACTGTGGGACCTTTCAAAGTTCTGTGGACACGTTTCCAAGCTTGTTTTATTCTTCTCTGTGGTCGAACTCTAGAAGCTCCAGAGAAGACAGCGTACATGGGATCTGGAGCCACCCCTCTCTTCTCTCGTGAAGATACTGTTCAATTAGTACGCAGAGGGCAGTCTGATGGGAAAGCATGGGACGAGGTCCCCTGTGCATAAACGGGCATGTGTGTGAGGGAGGTGGCAGCGAATAACAGTTAAAAGGCACGGAGATAAATACTTGAAATTTCCTGGTACCCACATTAAAAAGTAAAAATAAACAAGTGAAATTAATTTTAGTATGGTCTTTTATTTAACCCAATTTCCCCCAAAATGTTATTTATTCAACATAGAGTCAGTATAAAAATTATGAAAGGTATTTTATATTCTTTTTTTTTATACTAAGTTTTCAAAAGCTGGTATGTATTTTTACATTTACGACACATCTCAATTAGGACTGGCCGCATTTCAAGTGTTCGAAAACCCCATGTGGCTGGTGTCTACCATACTGGACAGTGAAGGTCCAGAATATTTTACTGAAACGTTCCATCTGCCACCAACCATAAGGCCGTCAGAATACACAGACATTTTTCTCATGGCAGAAGTAGCTAGCCTAGCTAGAATGAGGGGGAGGCTCTCACTGCCAGGAGATGGTAGTTTCATTGGGCTCCTGCCCAAATGCCCAAGGGCAGTGGAAGAACTGAATAGGGATGGAGGCCGGCTTAGGGGTGGGGTGATTCAGCACAGGTGGGAGACTTAAGTAAGTAAAATCAGCTCCCCAGTTATAGGAACAGAGCTATTGCAGATGTAAGATCTGCTAAGTTCTGTTTTCCAAAACACCTTTTCCATTCATTCCTATTGTTTACAACTAAAGGTCCGGATACAACTTTTTACACATCAATTGCATCTTAAAATGGTTTTTAAAGACTAAAGGCCTGGAAACAGGAGAATGTATGTATCTGGCTCTTTGCCACAGAAAGACACTGGGAAGAAAGTCTTAGGCTTTCCTTACCTCACCTATAAAATGGGAAAAAATTATAGATGCCAAGTGTTGTGCCTGTCAGAGTGGTAATCTGTGATTTCTCTCCCTTCCTTCTGGACTTACTGTTAGGGATAAAATGCTGTACTTCTCTGGAACTGTGATGGGTGAAAACCATTCCATGTCTTGCTTCCAAGTGCCTTTACAAAAATAAAATCCAACCTCCTAACAGGGGTCTTTGAGGTCCTACATGATCTGGTGTCACCTCTGTGCCCTCATTCTACACTAACCTCATTTCATCCTCCTCTTGCCCATTCTTCAGCCACAAGGGCCACTGCCTATTCCTCTATCATTCCAGTCTCGTTCCACTGTACCCAGGGCACACTGAGGACTTATTTCCACTTCAAACTTTTTTTTTTTTTTAATTTTTTTTTTCAACGTGTATTTATTTTTTGGGACAGAGAGAGACAGAGCATGAACGGGGGAGGGGCAGAGAGAGAGGGAGACACAGAATCGGAAACAGGCTCCAGGCTCTGAGCCATCAGCCCAGAGCCTGACGCGGGGCTGGAACTCACGGACCCGCAAGATCGTGACCTGGCTGAAGTCGGACGCTTAACCGACTGCACCACCCAGGCGCCCCAAACTTTTAAGTCCCATTTACTTCTCTCGGGAACTTTTTGAGACCACACGAACATAACCTTTCCCCTGCAACCCAGATACTCCATCTCAGAATTCTTCACCATCCCCCCCCACCCCCAGCGCGGCCCTTTACTTTACCTATTTGTTTATTTGTAAATAACCTGTCTTCCCCACTAAACCATTCTATCTATGGGGGCCAAAGTGTTGCTCTGCCCCCAGTGCCTGAAATAGCATCTGGCACCCAGGAGATGCTTGAAATTTTCATGACTACAGAAATAAATGAATGTCATCCAAATACAGATTTTTATCAGTAACTACTAGGACAAATCCTTTCTTGAGGAGTTCTCTTTCATCATAAAAAATATATTTTTATTGACATTAAGTGAAATAAGCCAGTCACAAAAAGACAAATACCCAATACACTTACATGAGGTAACCTACAGTAGTCAAATCTACTAGAAAGTAGATCTAGAAAGTAGATTAGAGGCTACCGGGGGCGGGGGGTGAGGGGAGAACCTGGAGTCATGGTTTAATGGGTACAGTTCGAGCTGGGGAATGAATGGAGGTAGACTGTGATGACGGCTGCACAACATCGTGAATGCATGTGACATCCCTGAACCACACACTGAAATGGTTAAGACGGTAAATTTTATGTTGGGTGTATCTTCCCACCATTTTTAAAGAGGGTAACAATGATACCGATACCTATCCAACTAGCATAAAGTAAAGAGTGTGCTACCACCTATTACAGGTGAGGCTGGAAATACACTCCTGGTCAGAATGCAAATTATGGCCATCTTTGGAAAGCAATCTGGCAACACTATTTTTTTTTAATATTTTTAAAAACAATGTTCATTTATTTTTGAGAGAGAGAGCATGCATATATGACTGGGGGATGGGCAGAGAAAGAGGGGGACAGAAGATCTGAAGTGGGCCCCGTGCCGACAGCAGAGAGCCCGATACGGGTCTTGAATTCACTAACCCAGAGACCATGACCTGAGTGGTAGTTGGATGTTTAACCAACTGAGTCACCCAGGCATCCCTGGAAACACTTCCTAAAATCAAAATCCTCATGTGATTAAGAAATTTTAGTTTGGAGACCTATGAGATGTAATAAATATAAGGATGTATATAGGAAAAATCTTGGAAGCATTCTCCCTCCACATGGCAAGAGCCCATAGCATATATATTTCTGTATTCCTGTGGGCCTTGCATTTACTGGACAAGTAAAGCAAATATCACAACACCAACTGGCTTTCATATAATCCCTTGCTATGCTCAAAGGACAGATATTTATTCTATCTTCATTCTTTTTTCCTAAAATTTTGCAGAAAATATTTTCTTACATAAGCAGGGGAAAAGACTACTTATTAAAAAGCAGGTTAACTGACGCAATTTTACCACCAAATCAACTATCCCCCAGGATTAGAAGTCTAAAAGTCTGTTACAAAGTAAAGACAACTAATTCTTATGTTTAAGATGCTGAGGTATAGGAGTGAATCACATTAAACCTCAAACATTTAATTTCCCAAAATATACTGCGCATCAAAAATGTATCTACTCAGAGACAAACTTAAGGCACAAAGGAAACACTATTAAAATGATTCTAATAAAAGTAGGAACATTAATTAATTGGTTGCAAGAAGGTTACCATTTTAGGTAGAAGGATTTCTCCAGATTTTTTCCCCCCATTTTAACTAAGATAGGGAGTTTGCTATAAAGGCATTTCTTTAACTCTGGGAAAGATGGTTCCATAATAAACAGGATCTCAAGTATCACTAATAAGCTGATGTATCATGAAAAACAACTCAAAGAAAAGCTAATTTTCCTTCATTTACAGGCCCCAATGGTTCATTTTAAAAAAGGATTTCCAGGATCCCGAGTTTCCTTTCTGAGTTCTGTTTAAGACCAGACCTATATTCCTGGATTTTAAAGGGTTCCATGGCACCTCCTGATACACAGGAGTAAGACAGAAGATAGAAGATATACCATGGGAAGACTCATTTTTATCATCTTCATTTCAACAAATACAGACCTCCATATAGTGGGCCTTGTTTATTTAATGTTTATTTCTGAGAGACAGACAGAGTACGAGCAGGGGAAGGGCAGAGGGAGGGAGACACAGAATCCGCAGCAGGCTCCAGGCTCCGAGCTGTCAGCATAGAGCCTGATGTGGAGCTTGAACCCATGGACCACAAGATCATGACCTGAGCCGAAGTTGGACGCTAACTGACTGAGCCACCCAGGCGCCCCCCAGTGGGCCTCCTTTAAATGGGGTACAATTGAACAACTCTCAACAGTGCTCTTGACTAGCTCCCTGTGGCCTGAATATGTCAAAGAAAATCTAAATGACTTAATCACAGGTCAAAAACATGAAGCCATTGCAATGTCTTACAAGGGTGTAGAGCATTTAGAAGTCTTGGGAAGCAAATCATCTTTGATTTGACAATGAGCCAAGTATGACTTTGGTACCAGTTTATTGAAGAAAAGTGTTGTATGATTCCTACTATAATTTCTGCAACAGAAAAGTTTCCTGTGGTTAGATGGTTTACAACTGGCACTGTGCAAAGGTATTAAGATGGGTAAGTTTGAGAGACAATCCCTTATGTAAGAGAATAAGTTTACATTATAGTAAATTCTGGCTAAAACGTACCAATAGGGTTAGCCACACATACAAGTGGAACTGGCAATTAACTACAGACAAAACTACCAGCTTGACATATAGAGACATTCATTGACTTCCCATTGGTTTAAAAGGCTAGTGACACATGGGGCACCTGGGTGGCTCAGTCGGTTGAGGGTCCGACTTTAGCTCAGGTCATGATCTAATGGCTCATGAGTTTGGGCCCTGCGTTGGACTCTGTTTTGGATTCTGTATCTCCCTGGAGCCTGTTTTGGATTCTGTGTCTCCCTCCCTCTCTCTCTCTGCCCCTCCTCTGCTCGCACTCTCTCTCTAAAATAAACAAACATTTAAAAAAAAAAAAAAAAAAAAAAGGCCAGTGACACAACAGCCATCCTCAGTAAACAGGACCCTCTTAATATTAGCTTATATACTTGCTTATAGAGGGTCAGCTATAGCCTTTGGGATAAGAGAGGTAGGCATACCTGGTATTTCCAGGGAAATACCACTAGAAGTTAAAAAAAAATATTTTTGGACAATGTAAATCAACTGCAGGCTAAAAATTTTAACCAAGGGGCACCCCCTCTCCATTTTTCTCCAATATGTCACACTCCAAGTGTTGTATCTAAGCTTTGCCATTTACTAGGCTGTGTGAGCCTGCCTAAGCCGCTCAACTCCAAGTGTTTACTGGTATGAAGACATGTGCAAACATAAGCTGTTATTATCACACTTGTACATGAAGATATGGAAGTGAGCTTTGCTGTGTATTTCTTCTTTGGAGCAAGCTCACAGCTTCTTAACCTAAGCTGCAGAGTATTTGGATTTCTGAAGACTTGGTCTTGAAGGGAGAGAAACTGCCTAATATTTTTTTCTTTTCATCAATTACTGCTTTTCCTTCTCTTTCTTCTCAAGTTTTTTAAAAGAATACTTCTGTATTAGGACTATGTGGACTAAATTTTAGTAAAATTTTTGTTTCAAGTTAGAACTTAAACGTCTCCTTTTAGAAAAAGTACAATTTAGGACTTTTGATTTGTGCCCTTACCTAATATCATGCAGTGAATCTCTTCTACAAAATAGTATTACTGTACTATTATAGCTTTTAATGTCATCCATCACCCTATTTGATAATAAAACAGAGCTATTTTAACAATTGAAAAGTTGCTTGCCCTAGGTCTGCATTTGATTCCAATGGTACTTACTCTCACCAGGATTCAAAGAAGCCTCTTACTGGTTTTGAATACACATTTTATATTTAATACACGTGGGGAGGGGGTGGAATCTGACATATAAAATTATTGTTCCCCTGACATTTTATATACTATTCCGCCAAGGTAGTACTTGGAGAGCTCTGCATAATCTGTGGTCTGTGTCTAGTCTGACAAGTAATAAGAACACTCTGAAAAGCTATCGTTTATTTAATGTCTACGACATGCCAGGTAATTGGCATACATCACCTCCAATTGCCAAAATACCATGCTAAACTAGGAATCACCTGGTCTTCATTTTACAGCTAGGAATCAGGGAGAGGCTGATAACTTTCCCCAGGTCCCAAGGCCAGTAGTGCATAATGGTAAAAACAAACAAAAGAGAGCCTAGAGTCGGAAAGACCTGCATGCAATTCCTACCTCTCTCCTTCAGTGTGTGACTATGGACAAATTACTTAATTCTTCTGATTAACCTCATCACAAATAAGAACAGTACTTAATTCGTATAAAAACCGTAGAGAAATAAAACCACAGAATCTCCATTTCAGTGCCTAGTTCATAATGGCAGCTAGTAAATGTTAACCGTGATGAATATACTGTGTACAGTAACACTAGAATTTGAACACAAGGCTCCAAAGGTTACTATGCTGACTGTAACATCATACATCTAAACTGAATGTGAAAAATGGGATCTTATCATCTATTTTCAATTATAATTAAAATTAAGAAAAAGCACTTGTAGGGGGTGCCTGGATGGCTCAGGTAAGCTTAGGACATGATCTCACGGCTAGTGAGTATGAGCCCCATGTCAGGCTCTGTGCTGGCAGCTCAGCCTGGAGCCTGCTTTGGATTCTGTGTCTCCTTTTTACTCTGCTCCTCCCCAACTCACATTCTGTCTCTCTCTCTCAAAAATAAACATTAAAAACTAATAAAAATAGTTAAAAAAAAAAAAAAGAAAGAAAAAGCACTTGTTAAAAAAAAACACATACGGGGTGCCTGGGTGGCTCAGTTGGTTAAGTGTCCGATTCTTGGTTTAGGCTCCGGTCATGATCTCATGGCTTCATGGATTCGAGCCCCACATGAGGCCTGCTCTCTCTCTGCCCCTCCCCCACTTGCGCTGTCTCCATCTCTCTCAAAATAAATAAATAAACTTAAAAAAAATAACACGTAAAAAGACAGAAAGCATAATGGTAGTTGCCAGGGGCTAGGGGAGAGTGGGGAGTTCTTGTTTAATAGGTATAGATTTTCAGTTCTACAAGATGAAAAGAGTTATGGAGATGGATGGTGGTGACTGCAAAACAACATGAAAGTATTTAATACCTCTGAACTTACACTTAAAAATGATAATATGTAAAATTTATATATATGTAACATATAATGTTACCTCAATAAAAACAAAAACCAACATTAAGCTTTATTAGACTGAATCTGAAAATATAGTCTTAGATGGAAATTTTGTTTAAGGAAATTGAATTATGACATATTTTTCATATGACAATAAAAGTATTTTATTATATGATCTTAAACAAAGTATTTATTCTATGATTTACCTGTGTAATATAAAATAAATCATTGCCTAGAACTGATTTCCAATAGATTCTTTTTATTTTTGTGTGAGAGAGAGAGCACGCACAAGTGAGAGGGGCAGAGGGAGTGAGAGAGAGAATCTCAAGCAGGTTCCATGCTCAGCACAGAGCCTGACACAGGGCTCGATTCTGCGACCTGGGATCATGACCTAAGCCGAAATCAAGAGCCAGACACTCAACCGACTGAGCCACCCAGGCACCCCTTCAAATGATTCTTTGTTTTTAAATTTTTTTTTTACATTTATTTATTTTTGAGAAATAGAGTGAGACAAAGCATGAGCAGAGAAGGGGCAGAGAGAGAAGGAGACATAGAATCCGAAGCAGGCTCAGGCTTTGAGCCATCAGCACAGAGCTGGACACGGGGCTCAAACTCACAAACCATGAGATCATGACTTGAGCCAAAGTCGGACGCTCAACCGAGCCACCCAGGCGCCCCATTTTTTTGTTTTGTTTTAATGTTTACTTATTTTTGAGAGCGAGAGAGACAGAGCATGAGTGGGGGGAGGGGCAGAGAGAGAGGGAGACACAGAATCCAAAGCAGGTTCCAGGCTCTGAGCTGTCAGCACAGAGCCTGATGCGGGGCTTGAATCCATGAACCATAAGATCATGACCTAACGGAGCCACCCAGGTGCCCCCAAATGATTCTTAAATAGATCTTTAATGTGAATGAGTGGGTACATGCAATGTGTTCTAGAAACCTGAATATAAGAAAATGGTTGGTTGTCCCCTTGTTATAAAATACGAAAGAAAGCAGAGGCTCTTTCTGTGATTCTATAGGCAGCAATTTCTATTTTAAAAAAGACTGCTCTTCAGTAGGCAGCATGAATGCATCACAGTACACACCTCTCTACATAATGACATTTTCTTTATTATTATTTTTTTTATTTGAGAGAGGGAGAGAGTGTGTGCAAGTGGTGAAGAGAGACAGAAGGAGAAGGAGAGGGAGAAGGAGTGGGAGAGGGAGAGAGAGAATCCCAAGCAGGTTCCATGCTCAGCATGGAGTCCTACCTGGGACTCGATCCCATGACTCTAGGATCAGGACCTGAGCTGAAAACAAGAGTTGGATGCTCAACTGACTGAGCCACCCAGGTGTCCCAATGACATTTCCCTTAGAAGTTGTTTTTCCTAAAAACAAGTCATCTATAATGCATAACAGAATGAGGTCATAATGCAATTACTAAAGGAAAAACTATTTATACATTGAAAAATGTTTCAACTTAAATCTTAAACATATCTCAGGAACTGAAAAAAAAAATTTAACACAGGTTTTTTTTTTAATCTTTATTGGAAGCACCACAGTCACGACTATCTGAAACAATATTCCTCTTGTAGTCTAGTCAATGATTGAGGTTCTTCAAAAAGTCATAATCAGACATGAACACATTTAAAAAATTTTAAGGAAAAGTTGCAGTAATTTTATATTTAAAACCAGTTAATAATGGTATTTCTCTATTTTCTCTTAAAAACAGGGATTTTTATCAATGCCTATTAATACTCTTACAAAATTACTATTGTTTTTAAAATTATAATATCAAGTCATATTGGATGGTAAAAAAAAAAAAGCACAATTACTACTTATGTAATGGTAAGTTATGGTAAATACAAAATAGGAAAGTCTACTCCATTTTTCTACATAAATGAAAACACCCAGGGGTGCCTGCGTGGCTCAGTTGGTCAATTTGTTGATTTCTGCTCAGGTCATGATCTTGCAGTTTGTGACTTCAAGCTCCGCATCGGGCCCTGTGCTAGCACTGTGGAGCCTGATCGGGATTCTCTCTCCTCTCTTTCTCTGCCTGCCCCTCTCCCACGTGCATGCGCATGCACGCTCTCTCTCAAAAAAAAATAAATAAACCTAATAAAAAAAGAAAATCCGTATTTTATGTTACACTTCTGACATGCCCCCCTCACTATAGTAAAGATAATTTGCTTGATTTTTTAAGATAATTTAAAATTGCTTTAAATGTTTCACTTGTTTTTACAAAAGATGTGTTAATGGCTCAATAGAGGTTAATTTTTGATACTAAAATAATTTCTATTTTGTTCTCATCCTCTCCCTGTGGATCATGACTATAAATTACAACTTACTCTCTTAAATAGCTACCAGTATTTGAAAACCCCAATTTTCTGCTTAGTAAACGGAGTTCAACAGTGAGAATCTTTGTAAAAAAAAGGAAATCTTTACTAGTTCCATTTGAATTTTATACAGTTTGTACAGCTTCACTGGGAAAGACAAAGTTAATTCCTAAGGCTCATCATTATTTTGTCTTTTTTTGAAAGAGAGAGCAAGCACACACGAGTGTGGGGGAGGGGGAAGGGACAGAGGGAGAAAGAGATAATCCCAAGCAGGCTCCATGCTCAGTACGGAGACTGACACATGGGACTCAACCCCAGGACCCTGGGATCACGACCCAAGGTGACATCAAGAGTCAGATGCTCAACCCACTGGGCCACCCAGGTGCCCCTAGTTTGCTTTATAGGTAATTTTCAAAATCTAGAGGGGAAAAAACCAAAACAGAACAAAACACTGCTTAGAATGATATAAAAGGTGGCATCTGGGATCCTCATGTCTTTTCATTAATAGGACTGGACTGCAGCACACCCCCAGGGCCTAGTGCATAGTAAGCGCTCGACAGTGTTTGCTGCATTGAATGAAGGTGCCTGGGTTGAGGTCCGACTCTACACTATGCCACAGGTGGGGCATTTTCCTTTCCATTTTCAACGACTGCGTTATCCCTCATTGGCTCTGGCCCTGTTGGGTCCCTGCTTCTGGCCCTGCCCTCTCCTCACCTGCTCTCCAAGCTTTGGACCTTTCTACATTTCAGTGATTTCTGACCTCAGTCACTATTACAACTCTGTCCTGTGAGATGCTGGTTAAATCAATTAGGCAAAGGTCAGCTATTTCAGTATTTGGGAGACATAACATAAATATTTTGAATTTTAACTATCACCAATTAGAGCAACTAAAGCTCTTCAAATAAATCTAAATCCTAATCAGATGTGTCAGAAGCACATTTAATTTTAAAAATTGAGAGGGAAAGTTGTTTGAAGGAATTTTTTTTTATCTAGTATCATTTAATAATGGCATTTTCTGTAACTATTTCTTCATCTATTCATCTTTAAAAACAGTAATTTTTAAAAAATATTTCTAATGAATGGCTACCAGTACTCCATTCTTTTTTTTTTTTTCTGAATTCAACTCTAGTTCATATGAGATAGTGAAAAACAAAACAATTAGTACTTATGTAATGCTAGCAATATCAAATTGCTGAGCCTGTTTCAACTGGGAAAATGCTATGGTGTAGGCCAGATGAAAAATAATCAACCTAGACTAATTCTCCACTGGTTTTCCAATTAAGTCATTTGTCAAGAGTGGGAGAGTAAGAGAATGCAGTATGTTTTAGAAATCTTGGTATGGTTAATAAAAAAAAAAAAAAAGTAAAAAGTAGCTGGGATCTTGCAAATGGTTAAGATGTTGAAATATCCTTTGTTCTCTGATTCTGTATTCAGGTGGATTACATTTAAATCCTGACCTTAAACACAAAGGTTTCCCCACCACCGCCCTTTGGCATACAATACTCGTAACAATATAGATCTGCCTCAACTAGTGACAAAGAGGTCAAAACTCCTAGTCTTGCCTAAAGTAATAGACACTTTAGTTTTTACTGGTTTTTCCTTCAAAGCAAATATTTAACATGTACATAAAGTAGCTACAGTTTACATATTCCGCATTTTATTGTGAACCAAAGTATATTGATTAAATTGCTTCCTAAGTAGGAGAAAATTCTTTTTTAAATGTAATGTTTGTAAAGCGAGCCTTTATTGTTTCTAAAGCAGTTTAAACATACATGTACTCGGTTTCATCTTCCTAACTCTGAGGAATGGGTAGGGCTGATACTTCAAGATTTAATTTCTCTTGTTTATAGAAGAGGAAACAGATGTTCAATTATCTGCTCAAAGTGTCAGAGTGAGTAGCACCATTCTGGACTCAAGTCCACCTTGTCTGACCCCAGGCTAATTCTCTTTCTGCTCTATCGTTCTCCATTAAAAAATGGACTTTAAAACCTATCTTGGTAAGGTTTTATTATACGACCTCTTACCAGAGGACTCACACAGTAAGTGTGCAAATTGTGGGATGACAACAATTAAAAAATCGGTAAGTGATCAGGATGCCTTGGAAGAGGGTGTTGTGAATTTGGGAACTCAAGCCCAGGTTCTTCCTCCTGAATTGGAGAAGAAAATCAAATTTAAGAAGGGATTAGAAGGGAGGAGGAGGAGATATCTCCCTTTTAGTTTTCAAATTATATAGTTTTGATCTACTGAAATAAAAGAATATAAGTTAATGCACCTGACCTATACTACAATGATACATGTAATTTAAAATTTACATTGAACTTCCTAAAAACCTCACCCTGTCTACTCCTCAGGTAATTTGCTAGAAGTGACTCTTCAGTTCTTGCTGACAGTTACAATTCCTTTCTAGATTTATATCCTTTAATCTGTTGTTTTATTCCATTTGCTTTATTTCATGTTTTACCTTTAGAAAAGTAAACAAAACATTTTTGTAATCATGTATTAGGTTGTCAAATGCCAGTGATTTAATGGAGGCTTTAGTCTTCTACCTGTAAAAAGAAAATACATTTCTCACTCTTCCCTTAGGGATTGTTCTTTGCTCTGTGAGGTATAAAAGTTCACTGTTAATTAGCAACACAGCACATACAGGAAGGTGATGCCTTTGTAAATGGAACCTTATAGTCAACAAATTCCAAGAGCTAGCATTTATTGCAGAACTTCAAACGGGGCCAACCCAAGGGCAAAATGGAAACAATCTACATTGCTCATGAAGAGCTGTGAGCTCCATTCCGGAGCATCAATCTGCTCTTCTCCGGTTGTGGATTTGATCTATGATGTTGGAAGGAGGTGCGTTGAGTGTGAGAGAATGTGTGCATGTGCACAGAGGGCTTTGTGACAATTCCAGGTGGTTCTGAAGTCCTCTTCTTGACATTCGGGGTTTCCCTTGCTCCTTAGCCTGAGGAACAGCAATCACTGGGTGATCAAGGGAGGTGGGGCAGAGCTCTGGAAGTGTGTATGTGCTACACCTGTCCGCTTGTCTCTAGAAAAATCATTATCGGCCTCTCTCTGTTTCCCACCTACGAAGTCAGCATGGGCAGTGAACAGATACCAAGGAATAAGGTGAAAAGGGAAAAAATCACTACACTAGATAGGTCTGTCTTTAAAGAGCAAAAACAGGAAAAGTTTTAGGGACTTGAAACACTGGCATCTTTTTATTTGCTACAGAATTTTTCTGCCTTCTCAACCATAAATAGCTTCATGTATTTGTGGCTCCCTATGGGGCCCTAAGCTGTTGAAATCATCATTTAGTACCTCTACTATGAGAAGTAACAACAGCACAAGTCCCCCCAGTGATCACTACAGCCAGTGAGCCTGCTCCATAGGTGCTGTGGGCCCAACACCTTCGCCAGCCTTTCAACTTCATTGTGTAGCTTCCCACACACTGCACCAAACATCCAGAGCAGCCACTGACATCGACTACCTAAAACTAAGGCCGTCTGCCAACATGCTTAATACTTAACTATGCCGTTTGTTTTAAACATTTCAAGAAAATATTTCCAGGTAGAAAGGGAACTTTTTCAGAATTTTGTCTCTGCTTTTCCATTCCTATTTACCTGGACTGCTTTATCCCTTTTGGAGAACTGATTGCCACAGATTCACCAGTTCTCAACTCCACTTATCCATCATGTCTATTTTTTTTTTTTTTTCAATTCAAGTTAGTTAACATACAGTGTAGTCTTCGCTTCAGGAGTAGAACCCAGTGATTCATCTCTTACATATGTCACCCAGTGCTCATCCCAACAAGTGCCTTCTTTAATGTCCATAACCCATTTATCCATAAGATCCATAACCCATTTATGGATGGGACAACCCATCCATCTCCCCACCCACCTCCTCTCCAGCAACTCTCATTTTCTCCTCTGTATTTAAGTCTCTTACAGTTTGTCTCCCTCTCTGCTTTTATCTTATTTTTCCTTCCCTTCCCCTATGTTCATCTGTAGAGTTTCTCAAATTCCACTTGAGTGAAATCATATGATATTTGTATCACTCTGCCAAACTATTTTGCTTAGCATAATACACTCTAGCTCCATCCACGTTGTTGCAAATGGCAAGATTTCATTCTTTTTTATCACTATCACTCATCAGCATGGAAATACAAATCAAAACCACAATGAGACACCACCTCACCCCGGTCAGAATGGCTGAAATTAACAGCACAGGAAACATCAGGTGTTGGTGAGGATGCGGAGGAAGGGGGTCTCTTTTGCATTGTTGGTGGGAATGCAAATTGGTGCAGCCACTCTGGAAAACAGCATGGAGGTTCCTCGAAAAATTAAAAAATAGAACTACCCTACAACCCAGCAATTGCATACTAGCAATTTATCCAAACGATACAAAATTGCTGATTCGAAGAGGCACAGGCACCCCAATGTTCATCGTCTCTGTTCATAAAGTGTTTCCTTCTCCAGTCTCTGACCTCCTTCCCCAAACTAATCCACCATCGGCTCCTGCCAATTCTCCCCTGTCACCACTCAAATCAGGCCTTTTGCTCAAGGGCACCAATGCTGTCCCAAATTAAGTGCTTTCTACTCTGTCATCCACAATCCCATCTCAGTTGTCATCCATCCTCTAGAGGGCACCTGCCATAAGCCACTGTACCACACCAAGGGACAAAACTGCCTGGGCCACTGCACTGATTTTTTTCCACTGTGAAGAACTTATTAAAAGACTTGATGTATTTAGGAGAAGGGCTGCGATTTCTCATTCCAATTTGAGGGCCTTACGTAATGCGGCCCTTGTGTCTTTGTTCAGTTGCCTGCTCTGGCCAGGCTGTCCCCTGATCTGGGCCTGTGCAAGCAAGCAGGCTCAAGTTCAGGCTCCACCTTCCTGTTCCTCCTCTGCCCACTTCTCCTTAATGCCTAAACGCCTCCTCATACTCCCCATCCTTCCAGGACGCTATTTTGGCATTTGACTGCACTCAATTTAGCAATTTTCATATTTCCGGTGTCAAAGTATCACATCAAGTAAGTTGTATGATCCTGATTACACCGTGAGTGCAAGTTCTGTGACAGCAGCTCTGTGTCCTATGGCGTTTGGGTATGGTTCTGAGCCACTAGGCATAAAGAAGACAACAAGACCTGAGGAATTAGTAGCTTTCAGCCTTGTATGAGGAAGGCCATTCTCACAATGATTCTCTGAACCTGATAGGCTACATCTAATTTTTATCACACACAGGAAATGAAACACAGGAAGATAAAATTTTTAAATAAAGCTTTAGATTAATATCAAGATGTTAAAGAGGTACTTCAGGATGGTAATGGTGACTTTTTTTTTTAAGTATGGAGATCATTCCTTAAGAAAAAAATAGAGACTACCCAATTTCTTTCCCATCAGGGCAACAGAAATTCAAATTAGAGTTTCAACTTGAAATGGCTAGGAGTTAATTATTTAGAGTATAGCGAGATAACTGTTAAATTATAATGTGCTCTTCATAAGTGTTCTGAAGCCAGAGATGTTGCCCTACTTTTTGGTGGGTAAAAATAGTTGGGATCTTTGTAACTCTTGTGAGAGGCAGTATAGTTTATGTATTAAGTACACAGAGTCAAAATGCCTGGACTTCCTGAGTTCCAATCCCACTTCCTTCAGTCTGAGCGATCTTGGACTACTCACTCACTTCTCACATGTCTCAGATGGCAGATATCTAACATGAGGGCAGATAATTATCATACCTATTTCATAGGGTTATTATGAGGATTAAAACGAGAATATACAATAAAATTATTAGCATAATGAGCACAAAATAAGTACTCAAATATTTACTATGACTGCTCTTAGTTTTAAAAATTCAAGGACCATACCAAAAAGGCTAGTTAAAATACATTCAGTGTTTTCTTTGTCACAACTGCTTAGAGTTCAGATTTAAAGATACTACCTTTCAAAACTCACCAAGCTTTCAGATTTAAGAAGGCTGTCATGAAGAATAAACGGGGTAAGGGTGCCTGGGTGGCTCAGTAGGTTGAGTGTCTGACTTCAGCTCAAGTTATTATCTCATGGTCTGTGAGTTCGAATCCCATGTCAGGCTCTGTGCTGACAACTCAGAGCCTGGAGCCTGCTTCGGATTCTGTGTCTCCCTCTCTCTCTGCCTCTCCTCTGCTTGCTCTCTCTCTCTCTCTCTCTCTCAAAAATAAACAAACATTAAAAACAATTAGGAATAAATGGGATAAACATCTAGTAACTGCTCAGTAAAAGGTAGCTATATTATAGGAGTAGATGGGATAGAATAAAGCATTTTTTTTAAAGCACTGCTCCTTAAAATAAACCAAACCACTCCATTAACAGCAAAAATGAGAGTTACTTTTTAAATTTCAGATTATAATTTGTGTGGAAGGAACAGACACATTAAAACCAATGCTCGTTGGGGTGCCTGGGTGGCTCAGCCAGTTAAGCGCCGGACTTCGGCTCAGGTCATGATCTCACAGCTTGTGAGTTGATGAAGCCCTGTGTTGGGCTCTGTTCTGACAGCTCAGAACCTGGAGCTTGCTTTGGATTCTGTGTCTACCTCTCTCTCTGCCCCTCCCCCCGCTCACACTCTGTATCTCTTTCTCTCAAAAATAAACACTAAAAAAAATTGAAACCAATGTTCGGGAAAATTTTCTTATAAACAGGCAATCCTCTAAACCAGTTTTGAAGAACATCCTGGGTGAGGTGACTGACTGTTGCCTTTGGGTTGCCTATTGTAAAGCCAAGAGCCAAATAAGTGGCCAGTCTCTACAAAGGCCTCAGGGCATATATTCTCTGTATTATCCCCATTCCTGGCTCTATTTTTCCCTTTCTTGCTCTTATCTTCCCTTTGTCGTGTTTTTCATCTCTTATTTTAAATTTCATTTTAACTTATATAAAGTTTTCTGTTCCTTTGGATGTTTTTCTCAAACAAGATGGGTGGCAAACAAACACATCAACATTTGAAAATTACTGGGCTTCTAATTTATACTTTACAAATTTGCTATGTAAAGTACACCTTAACTTAAATTTTAAGTTACAAGAAGCTCTCCTTGGATAATGTGAATTAACTTTTGGCCCACCTGTCCATGTCTTTACTTGAAATCAGTTTCTAATAAATTCCTTCTCCTTCAGAGAAACAGTGACAGAAATAAGGGTGAATCATATATATACCATATCTATATATCTATATATCTATATCTATATATATATATATAAAACACATATATACATACTTATATTATATTATTATATGATTTAAATAGTTATCAGGAGCGCCTGGGTGGCTCGGTCGATTGGCTGTCCAACTTCAGCTCAGGTCAAGGTCTCACAGTTTGTGAGTTCAAGCCCCACATCAGGCTCTGTGCTGACAGCTCGGAGCCTGGAGCCCGCTTCAGATTCTGTCTCCCTCTCTGCCCCTCCCCTCCTCATGCTCTGTCTCTCTCTGTCTCAAAAATAAATAAAAAACATAAAAAAACAAACAAATAAATAGTTATCAAGTAGTCAACCAGCAAATGTTGCTTGAGCACCTGCTACATGTTTGGCATCATCTCTGCACTGGTTAACAAATCAAATCCCCTTTACATCATGTTTAGTTGTGAGCTCTGGACTGAGATTCAATAATAGTCAAGGCTTAATGATGAATAAAAAACAAAAACTGGGATTGAAAATTCCACATATGCAAAAATGTCTGATGTGTAGCTAAACTTGGAATAAACAGAGACCAAGTTAACTGGGGCTTTCTGTGTGCAATTTAGAGAAAAAATTACTCATACATGTATAACACACACGCACACACACACACACACACACACACACGCACATGATGTCCTACATTCATATTCTGTAAGGTTCTAACCATGGCACATTCTTTGTCTAAACACCCATTTCTTGGGCAAATGCATCTATTTTCATGGATGATGACTCCAAAATCTTTATTTTCAATCCTACCTTGTTCCCCAACCTTCTGCATCTCATCTCCAACTTTCTGTTAGGCACACCTGAATGTCCTATAGACATTTCAAACTCAATGTCCTAAATCGAACCTCATTCCAATCTCCTTTATCCTGGCAATGCCCCTTCCCCCCCCCCGTTTTTTTTTTCATGTGCTACATAAATAACTCATTTATTGTGTCTAATCTCCCCACCACCTCTCACTGGAATGTATGCTCCACCAGGGCAGGGATCTTTGTTCATTTCAGATGTCCCTTCATTCAAGATGTCTAGGTATGCCTCGAATGGTGTCTGGCATTTAGTAGATATCAAATAAATAAACTCCCTCTCCAGTGTTACTAATATCAGCAGCTGAGCCTAGGGAATCATCTTAGATCTTTGCTTCTTTACCTCCAATATAGAACTGCTAATGTTCCTTCCCAGATAGTCTCGTTAACTACCCCTCCCCTCTCAATGCCTAACACTGATGGTCTAGTTCTTTCCCTGGACATCTCTTACCAAAGTGATTTAAAACAGCCACCAGAACTCTTTAAATAAGCATACCACCCTAAATCCAGATATTAAATGCAAAACTGAGCCTGCCATTCTGCTGAAAACATCCAGAGGTTCTGTTTTGCCCAAGGATAAGTTCAGGCCCTGCCTAACAGTCCAAGACCTGGACCCAATCTGCACACTTAGCTTCACCTTCTACTCACATCTCAATTTTCAAAATGGTTAACACAAAATTGCTTCTGGTGCCCTGTGCAGACAGACTATCCTTATTCCTCCTCACCATGGCCAATTTTAATCTTTCAAGATTCAGTTTGGGGGTCAATTCTTTAAGAAGCCTTCCCTGACCTTCCAGGTTAGCCTAAATGTCATGGCTTTGCATGTTCCCATAGCAACTAACTCAAGGGCTACAAAAAATCTGGGCAAACGTGCAATTAACACTAAAGCCTTATGATTATACAAGGAGGAAGGGAGGGTTCATAAAAACCGTAGATATAATCTACTAAATAGATATTTATTTAAGCTCTTAAAATAAGTGAGTAGAAAGATCCAGGTTATCCATTTCCTAACATCTGGTAAAGAGTTTTATGAGAAAACTGTAAGCCAGAACAGTCCTTGGTTTCCTATCTCTGACTCAGCAGTTCTGTAAGTGACAATGGACTTTGATGTTCTTTAGCTCCCTGTACATGGCTCATGGAGACACTGAGGGCTGTATCGTAGCATGAACTGAAGACATCTAATAAATATATGTTATTTCCTTGCATTATCATTTCCTTAATTTTATATTTCAAGTTATAAGGGAATACCTATATTTCAATTATTATATAATGCCACCCTGAATAGTGTGTGTCCACTAAATTCAAGTTCTCTATTTTGGGGTGCAACTGTATTGTGCCCATCCCCACCCCCTGCACCTCCCACTTGCTCACATTGCAGTGATAGGGCTAATGTGGGTATATGACACAGTGAGACAAGTTCCTCTGGACCTGTTCAGTTTAATCATTAATTTTATAAAGCAAAGGAAATTAACTATTAACCAACCATCACATTTCCTTAACAACAGTTACCTCAAAGAATAAAGTATAGGGGTACCTGGGTGGCTCAGTTGGTTGAGCGTCTGACTTTGACTGAGGTCACGATCTCGCAGTCTGTGAGTTCAAGACCCACATCGGGCTCTATGCTGACAGATCCTGGAGCTTGCTTCGGACTCTGTCTCTCTTTCTCTCTCTCTCTCACTCTCTCTCTCTGCCCCTCCCCCACTCATGCTCTCTCAAAAATAAACATTTAAAAAATTTTTTTTCAAAGAATAAACTAAAAAGATTTTCAAATCTACATGCTGTGAACTACATATGTTAAGACTGAAATACATGTTCAGAGGCTTGGTTACTTTAAAATTCTGCCTATTTGAGGAATCTTTTGATTAATCTGCAATTGTACCTCTTAAAGTTATTTTGTTTCAGGAAATAGGTTTGTAAGTCTCTTACTTAAAAGGAAATGTCTAAGTATGGAAACTGACATCACATGATTTGGCTGACCTTACCAAGATACGCACTCTTTAGCCTAACAGGTCTGCTTGCAAAAATATAAATCCAGTTGACTTTACATAATAATGAGCTCTGTCCTTTCATAGCCTTGTACCTCTTCAGTGATTTGTGGTACCTGTGTCTTCCAGACACTGCTTGTACACTGGGTATCCAAAAAGGAAATTAGGTTATAAAATAGTGTAGTGAATGTAGTCGCCTCTGTTCACTGAGGGATCACAAAATAAAATACACATGAGATGAAACTAATGGCAATTTACAGTTGGAAAGAGAGAGTAAAAACTCAGACTAGAATTACAAGTTGCAGATTAGAAGGTCAAAAGCCTGCACCAACTCTTGCGCTGGTTTCATTGCTAATTTCCTGATTTGCAGGGAAGTCACTTAACCTCAACTGCTCTCATGCCACGTGTAAACATTCATGTGTACATTCAAACATTTATTTGGTGGCTACTCTATATCTATAGTCTTGCTCCGTTCTGGAGATAAGACTGTCTCACGCTAAAGACATCTCACAGAGGAGCTGAAGGTCCAGTAGGTTGGTGGCTCTTAATATTTTCTCTCACTGTGCAACTTCCAAAGGCAAGACTGCCTGCATGGGTGACAGAGGGTCAATTATGGGGTAAATATCAACAGTCTAGGCTGAGTTGGAACATGTGGGACAGCCTCTCCAGAAAATTCTGGCAGGCCCTCTGCCCACTTCTCCCACATGCCCTCTGAGAACTTTGAAAACTCCTAGGCTAGAACAATCTTACAACCTCCAAGGGAGCTCTATGAAGAAAATAATGTATTACAGGAAAAATAAAAACCTAACGAAGAAAAAACAAAAACGTAAAAGTGCCACATTATTGTACCACTTACACAACCTCTCTCTAAAGACATTAACCAGAGAACTGTAGCATTTGATTCTACAGAATAAATCTAATATTTTGATGCCACTTGATGATTTATAAAATCTGCAAAAACATTTTGTTTCCATTTTATTTTTCTTAGCATTAGGTAGGGCAATATTACTTTCCCTATTTAGATATAAAGAAATTATATAGGCAAATTAAATAATGACATGTTATAAAATTTTTTTCAATTAAAAAAATTAAATAATGTCTTACTCTCATACCTAGTGAGTGACAGAGCCAGAAATTAAAACTAAATCCTCTGAAAGAGGTTACAGTGGGAGACAGCCAAAGCATAAGAGACTGTTAAAAACTGAGAACAAACTGAGGGTTGATGGGGGGTGGGAGGGAGGGGAGGGTGGGTGATGGGTATTGAGGAGGGCACCTTTTGGGATGAGCACTGGGTGTTGTATGGAAACCAATCTGACAATAAATTTCATATATTGAAAAAAAAAATAAATAAAGATTCTTTTAATTAAAAAAAAAAAAAACTAAATCCTCTGACCCTAAAACCAGTCCAGTTTCCACCAAGGGAGAACCCTACTTAAAAAATATAAATATATAAATGTTTATTCTTTTTCCTTTTAAGATAGAAAGGTCTTGACAAAACTTCAAGGCAAATAAGCAAATCAAATTTAAAAACAAATTATAAACTTCCATTTGTAACATACAATAATATGGCTCTTAACTGACATTATTGGAAAATAAGCTGTTCTGGATGAGACTTCTAAGTTTTTTTATATTAAATGTTTAAGATAAAAAAAATAAGCACATATATATGTCCCATTAAACAGAACACAAAGAACATAATTTACACATTTTTTAATGTTTTTTTTTAAGTTTATTTACCTATTTTGAGAAAGTGTGTGGATGGGAGGGAGGGAGGGAGGGAGAGGGAGAGAGAGAGAGAGAAAGAAAGAAAGAGAATCACAAGCAGGCTCTGCACTGTCAGCGCAGAGCCTGATGTGGGGATCAATCTCATGAACCATGAGATGACCTGAGCCGAGATCAAGAGTCAGGTGCTTAACCAACTGAGCCACCCGGGTGCCCCCATAATTTATACTTTTAACAAATGATTTGCAGGCTCCTTACACCGTTACTACTACACTATTATACCAAGCTTTAGAGTGGAGTGCTCTAGGGCATAAAGCCCTAAACCAGTAAACTCAGAGCTCAGACTGTTCCATCTTTCTTCCTGCCTCCACTCTAGTGGATGCTTCCAGTTCTGCGCTTGGTGTGGTTAGCTCTTTTCAGCTTACCTGACTCCCCTTATCCCAGCTCCCTCTATCTACTGGTTCTTGAATTCTCTGCTTTTATAATCTAAGGAAGAGCTTAAGGTTATCAGGGAAAGCCTGATATCTATCTATCTATACACACACACAGTGTGTGTATATATATATATTTATGTATTATATATATTTATGTGTGATATATATGTATCATATATTTTTATATACACTATAATATAGACCAAATTATGTCTTCTCAATGCTTACATCACACCATTATCACCAAGTAGGCATGAACAAATGACATATAGGGTAGAGTTTCCATGAGCTTGAAAATTATAGAAAATGAAAGAAGTAGACTGAGAGATTCAGAGTTGTGAGATGCTGGGTTGGGTCTAGGTGTGGAGTCCTGAGACTTTAATCCAGGTCCAAGTTTGGTCTAATGATTCTGAATAGATTGATAAACGGTCTGATCCCAACTTTCTTCATCTATAAAAGGGGAAGAATAATATATCCATATACCATAATTTTATGAAACTAGTGCTTCCAACTATAAAGTATTATAAAAATAATTTATTTTTATTAAATCAAAAAAGTTCTGATACAAATAGAGTCCAACTTCTCACATATTCTCTCTCATACACACATGATAAAACAGTAAAGAAATACAAATACAAAATAAAAACAAGTAAGTCCTCACTCTGATCAAGTTTATTTTCAAAATTTATGGTCTGGTTTCACTCAGGTGAGCTCTAAAATCAAAATTCCCACTTAGTTCTCTAATTCTCCCCTCATACTCCTGAATTTTTATGTTTTTCTCAGTTTCCTCTTTTTCCATAATTTTATCTTCTAATTCACCTATTCTCTCTTTTGCCTCTTCAATCTGTGCTATGGCTGCCTCCATTTTATTTTGCACCTCATTTATAGCATTTTTTAGCTCCTCGTGACTATTTCTTAGTCCCTTGATCTCTGTAGCAATAGATTCTCTGCTGTCCTCTATGCTTTTTTCAACCCAGCAATTAATTTTATGACTATTATTCTAAATTCTTGTTCCGTTATATTGCTTAAGTAGTTTTTGATCAATTTGTTAGCTGTCGCTACTTCCTGGATGGGCAGGTGGGAGGGAGGGGAGGGTGGGTGATGGGTATTGAAGAGGGCACCTGTTGGGATGAGCACTGGGTGTTGTATGGAAACCAATTTGACAATAAATTTCATATTAAAAAAATAAAGCCAAATCAAATCAGAATTCCCCCCAAAATAGGGACTACGTTATATTTTTTTTAATTTTTAATGTTTATTTTATTTTTGAGAGAGAGAGAGAGAGAGAGAGAGAGAGTCAGTCAGTCAGGAGGGTAAGAGCAGAGAGAGAGAGAGGGAGACAGAATCCAAAGCAGGCTCCAGGCTCTGAGCTGTCAGCACAGAGCCCAATGCAGGGCTTGAACTCAGGAACCGTTGAGATCATGACCTGAGCAGAAGTCGGACGCTTAACCGACTGAGCCACCCAGGCGCCCCAGGACTAAGCTATATTAATAAAAGTCTTAAAAAGTGCTCATAAAGTTTCATTATCTATTATCGATCAAATTTCCAATGGAAGAAAAGGATGTCTAGACATCAAGGTTTTTCCATATTTATTTATACCTCAGTTACAAAAACAATTGTTTCCTCAGCTACTTCCATAGAAACTACTTAAAACAACAAAACTAAGCAAAACCTTTGGGAAAGCCATTTGCTTCAGAAGCAGAGAAGTCCAGGTTCCAAAAACAGCCACAACTTGGGTTCTGATACGAAGGCTGAGGCACAGGCAGGGTACCACAGAGGGTACCATTCCAAATGCCCTCTCTACACTGCTTTATTGTTATATATCGCCTTACTTTGTTCACTAATTAGTGAGCCTAAGAGGGGAGTCCTTATATTGGAAGGTACAAAGTGGCATTAGGAAGGTACCAAAGGTAATTTTACCTTATTATCTTATCTTCTACTGAGCCAATCATATAGTTAAGGATAGAAAGAGGGGAGTGGTGGGTGAGGAAAGTCTTAAAAAATAAATTGATCTCGGTACTGCACAAATTTATTTTCCAGAAATCAATCTCCTGGTAACAGAACCCATGGTTTCCTACAGGAAATGCTCTTCCCCACTGTTAGTGTAGGTAGTTTAAGTTGGCTGACTCTGGCCAGAACTAGCCTGTCAGATCACTGCATTCCCAGGTCACTGTAATTGGTTTGGAGGGGAACATGGGAGCCAAGTGCAGTCTTAGAGGAGATTTAACTGGGAGCTTTTCTAAGAACTGCTGGGAACAGAGAACTTCTTTTTAATGAGGTCCTGGTAGTTATCTCATCACCATGAGAGAACCTGGATGAGAACAGAGCCAGAGCAAAGTCAAGCACTGGAGAGAATGCAATGGAGTTCTAACCACCTGGTTTACAACCATGGCTTGTTTGAAGCCAAGCCTACACCAGGGCTTTACGGTTATGTGAGCCAATGAATTTCCACTGCTGCTTAAGCCTGTTTGTGTTGATTTTCTGTCACCTGTAACCAAGAGCCCATATTCTGAGAAATACAGAACTCCTATTACCAATTCAATGCTGAGTTTCGGGACTATTAAATAATTAATAGTGTAAATAATGTAAAATCATGTAATATTAATTAAATAACACGAAACCAATCCTAGAAGCACAGAAATAACGAGTTGGTCAGCTTTTCCATCCAGAACTGAGGACACCAGCTTCTTGTGGTCACCAGCAAAACAAGGATGAAACATTCAAGTGCTTTAAGTCTCTGAAGCAGTAGTTCATCCCCCAGAAAACTGCCCGATAAATAAACCTACAGGAGTCTTAGTGTTGAGCTCCTCCGTAAAAGCATCAATGATGCAATAATGCTGCTACGAAGAGCAAAACTTCTACACTTCAGCCAATCATATAGTCAATATTACTAAAACCATCTAAGTCTGATGGTAATTAATGGCTTACAAGTGAGGACGGAGGAAGGAGAACACAATCTAAAAGACTACCTCTCCTCAGGAAGTACAATTACTTGGACAGAAGCAAAGCTAGCCTAAATATACCTAGAGAATCTCAGTCAAATGTTTAATTTAGTGTACTGGTTTGGAAACCTTCAGTTAGAACAACGGTAGGACTGAAGCAGGGACCTGGAATCTGAAGCAGCTGTTCAATGCAATTATTCTGTATGGAACACAACTTAACTCACAGACACGATCCTGATATTAAAATTTCAATTTGCCACAAACACATATATTTATACAAAAACACAGAAAAGACGTGACACATTCTATGTGTGCCTAGTAAAAATGCTCTTGCACATCATTTAAATTAAGTTTATGGAGAATTATTTTTCTAAGTCTCACTGAAAAACAAAGACCAATAAAAACAAAAAAGTTCTTTCTGACAGATCTCAATTCCCAATTTCAAATGCTGCCCATTCAACAGCACTCAGTGGAAAATCTCCAGGTGGTTTTTAGATAAGACATTACTACTATTTATCACTGACAGACTGCCTCAGAGGTATTTTGTATCTATTTCCCAGTAGTGATTTAGAGTTAACTATGCACGCAAACTATGCAGCAGGAAAGAAAACGTGTAAAAGGAACACCCACATGAACATTTACCTTCCACTGCTCTTTTGAAGAATACTTTGCAGCTGCCACAGGTTACTACCCCATAATGACATCCTGAAGCCTCATCCCCACACACCAAACATATTTTGGAAGGTCTTGAAGATCCAGTAGAAACACTTCGTAAAGTAGAGCTGGGGAAAGAAATCAAGATTTAAATAAATACGCTACAATAGCAAATTTGATATGCTGTACAGCTTAGCTCAAACTTTGTCAATACTCGCAGTTTCATAAATGAATTCAGTATTTACTGGTCACAGATGTGACCTAGAAAATGAAGGTAAAACCCTATCAGTGGAGTAATGCTATCCAGAATTCTATGCAGCAAAGCCTTTTCTCAATACCAAGAAACAATAATCACATAAATACTCCCCCCGGCCCCGCTATTTTTGAGAAAGTTGACCAAAAAAATTATTTGCATTCTAGGTGGGCAGGGAGGAGGAGAATCTTGAGCTGAGTCATTATGGAAGTATTTTTGGCATCAAAGAGCTATTACAATACTTCTTTACTCTCTTCACCCAGACTCACATTATATATCTCAATTATGCCAGATAAAAAACTCTCCCATTTCCAAAACAATCCACTAATCAAAATGTAAAAATTCTTGCCTTGACTGCCAGCAATTCTACCCCTCCAAGCTTCTGCATTTTTCCGTGTTACCTTATATAGGTATGTTCAAATCACTTCATTTTGCTTACTAAAAGGACACAGTCAACACTCGAAAAACAAAAGCCATTATGTGGTGAATATCTCAGGTATCTTTCTGGTAAGAAAATGAAGGGCATCAGTTTTTAGGGGAAAATTCAGCCCTTTAGACAAAAATCTGTATGAATACTTACAAAAATTTTTTATTGCTTATTTATTTTTGAAAGAGAGACAGTGCGAAGAGGGGAGGGACAGAGAGACAGGGAGACACAGAATCCAAAGCAGGCTCCAGGCTCTGAGCTGTCAGCCCTATGTGGGCTCAAACTCACGAACCGTGAGATCATCACCTGAGTTGAAGTCGGACGGACATTTAACTGACTGAGCCACCCAGGTGCCCCTCTATGTGCCCCTCTACGAATACTTTTATTCATGTGCCAGGTGCCCCTCTATGAATACTTTTAAAGGGGAATCTTCTCATATATACTGTGATACATTCTATATTACTGTGCTAATTTAAACAAGAATATTTTACATTCTAATAAGGCATCGTAGTTCAGTGACAGACGTATTCTGAACAGGCAAAGAAGGTGACATTATTCATTTGTAGTCCACATGTATTTGTTGAATATGTACCCACAGGCCCTATGCAAGGTACTAAGGAAATAAATACCCAAACCCAGTCTCTGTCCTCCAGTGAGTGGGGACCTGAACAATTACGGTAAGTGCTATGGTGCGGGGTAGTATGGCGGCACATACTGGGAAGGGTGGGACTCTGCCAGTAGGGAAGCACTTCCCCAAAGGTGACCACTGAACTGAATCTGGAAGCACAACAGGATGAGAGCTGGACAAAGAAAAGGTGTGGGGGAAGCAGAGGTGCAACGGCTCAGGGAAATGCCAGATGGATGTGTTCAGAAGACTCTGAATAGAACTGTTGTATGTCACCATCATCGCCTTGCTGTCACGACGACATCAGTCTCCATGTGAAACAGCAGGAACATGTGGAAAAGACTCAAAGAAAACACATTAGAAGACTAGAATGGTTATGTCACGGTGATGCTTTCTCTGTTTTCCAAATTAGCTAAAACGTGATTAATTCTGTCCTGGTAATTTTTTTTTTTTTTTTAAGACGTTTTCACTATGCTCTCACGAAAAACAGAAGGAACAAAGTATTCAGCTGCTGGAGCACTGCAGCATGACTGACTTTTTAGAAAATGACTTCTTAAATCAAGGACTGCAACAATGTTCTCCAAAGTTGTTTCTCCTTCCGAGAAAAGTGCTCTTTATTATTTTTATTAGTGTCCTTTGACTTCTTTATGGCATTCAAAACATTCCATTTCAGCACCAGTAACTTCTTCAGCATGTCAGAGAAACTCAACCCATGCTCTGTCCGACCCTCTTACCTCCCTTACCCCTCACAGGGAAATATTTAAAGTTCATAAACAATTAGAATGCAACTTACAATCGTCGTTAACTGTGGCTGCTTTTCCACAACTACAAGCGTAGGTAGGACTTGTGTTTCACATTTCTTGGTCTTGGTCTCCAAACTTAATAATCTCTTAACTTCACTTTTTATAACCCTCCTCCTCTTGTCAAACCCATCCTCTCTGTGATCTTGTCTAGTTTCTTAGCTTTAACATCATGGATATGCCCAGGGCTTCCAAATATTTATCTCCAGCTCAGACACCTCCTGAAATTTCTGACTCATTTATCCACCTGCCTGACATGCCCACTTGAGTGTCTGAGGTACACCTCAAACTTAACATGTCCATAACTTCGCTGATCTTCTCCCTGCCCCAAACCTGCTCCTCCTACAGACAGACTTTGTCATCTCGGTTAATGGCAACTGTTACGGGCTGAGCTGTGTCTTCTCCAAAATTCCCATGTTGAAGTCCTAGTCCCTAGAACCTCCAAGTGTGATCTCTTTTGGGAACAGAGTCATAGCAGATACCTTAGTTAAGATGAGAGCATTCTAGAGTAGGGTGGACCCCTATTCCAACATGACCCACATCCTTCTTAAAAAGCGGAAATCAGGACACAGACACACACAGAGAATGCCATGTGAAGGCAAAGGCAGTGACACTTTCACGAGCCAGTTAACATCAAAGATTGCCGGAAAACCACCAGAAGCTGGCGACAGGTAAGAAACAGATTCTCCCTGACAGCCTTCAGAAGGAAGCAATCCTGCTCCCACGTTAACCTTGGACTTTGGGTCTTCAGGACCGTGAGACAATACATCTTTGTTGTTTAAGCCACCCGGTTTGTGGTACTTTGTTACCATGGCCCTGGCAAACTAAAACAGCAACTTGGACTCATCTCTGACTCTTTACTCTCTCCCTCCACGCATCCAATCTGCTAAATTCTATTTACTCTGCCTTCAGAATACATCCAGATTCTACTCACTTCACACACCTCCTCTCGTACCACTAGCTTCAGCTGTCAACACCTCTTCCCAGGGATTTGCAAAAGCCTCCTAGGTGATCTTCCTGTTTTTCCTTGCCACCCCTTCCTTCCTCTGCAGCCAGAATCATATTTATTCACTCCTTTGCTCAAAACCATCCAGGGGCTTTCCCTCACACTCAAAAGAAAAGTCAGTTATCCATGTTACCGCAGGGCCAAATCTGGCCTCCCAGACTTCTCTAACCTCTCTTGCTTGCCTATACCACTCAGCAACACTGGCCTCCTCAGTGGCCCCCAAAACCACCAGGTGTGCTCCCACCTCAGAACCTTTGCACTTGCTCTCCCCTCTCACCTAGATATCTACAGAGTCCCGCCCACCTCCTTCAAGGCTTCATCCAAATGTCACCTTCTCAGTCTGGCCTCTCTGACTACACTGCTGAAAATGCCTCCTTCCTTAGGACCCTCTATCCCCTTTCTGCTTTATTTTTCCTCTCAGAACAACACATTACCATCGAATATATTGTCCTCTTTACCTCTGTACTCTGTTTATTGTCTTCCTCAGACACACAAAAAAGTAAACTCAATAGGAGTCAGGATTTTCTTCTGCTATTTACGATCGTGTGCCCAGTTCCTGGACCATTTAGTACCTGGGGCAGACCAGGACCCCAGTCAGCACTTGAATAAATGACTGATTTTGAATAACTGGCATTGTTGCAACAGACACCATAAAACCCATCCCGTCGTCAATTCTGAAGTCCTCCCACAGTCCTTATATGAAGGAATGAGATTTGTTTTTAACTATCTTGAGAGTGAGATGTATGTAGTGGAACCAAATTAAGAAAAGTTGAAGAGAAAGTCTAGCATAAAAAGGATGCACTGTGAAATTCAAATTAAAACATTTCTTTTTCATTATAAAACTAAAGCAAACACGAACCCTTTTCCCCTCTTGTTCACTACCATCTTTCAATGACATTAGAGCAAATCTGCCTGTACACGCCTCTCAGCAGCCCTCTGCCTCCTGGGTTTCTGTAACACTGTACTGAGCCTGTTCTCCCTAACACGCCTCCTCTATTTTTCAGGCTCCTTCTCATTTTCTAGATCATCAATGTAGCTTTTCTTCGGAGCTCGACCCTTGGCCATCTTTTTCCTTATTTCTGTACTTTGTCCCTTAATGATCTCATTGACTCTCCCGGCTCAAACAGCTCTCTTGGTGAATGACTTCCCAAATCTTCCCATCCGGCTCCAACCACTCCCCCCATGTCCAACGGCCTGTTTTCACTTCCTTTATAGAACATCTCTGCCTCTGTGTTCCATGCACTTCTGGAAGGGTACTGCCATCTGTGAACCTCCCAGGTTCAAACCCTGGACTCCTTCCTAACTGGCAAATCTAACAGTTACCAGGTCTGCCGTTCGGCCTCACCGGCTACTGTGAACAGGGATTCAGGTCCCTGTCTCTCACTTTCTCAGGCATCCTCCCTGTCACCAGCCTCTCCTCCCAATTCCTTCCACACTGGCTGACAAATGATTTTTCCTATTTAAGAGCTTGACTTCATTACTTCCATCGTCCCACCAACACCACCATGAATGATGACCTCGGTAGGACAGCTCAGTCTTCCCCCCTCTCAACCTTCCCCTGCAGGTCCTCTCACATGCCCAGCCTCGTGCAGGCCGCATGACGCTGACCTCCCTGTCGGTGCGGACACTGGCACTGACACAACCCTGCTTCCTCACCCCTGTTCACACTCCCCGTAGCACATCCATCCTTTAGGAGCCCTGGTGTTCTCCCAGCAGCAAGCACCGCTTTCCCTCCCCCGATTCACCCCAGCACTGCGCTACCCTCCCCTCCCCCTTTCAGCAGATACCACTTTGGGCCTCACATTAGTGACCTGTGCACTTATCCTAATCCCTGGAGGGCAAAAATCTTGTCCTGTGCATCTCTGTGCACCCTGCTGCCATTAGTGGATGGTTGCTACTATTTATTGAATGAATGAAATCGCACTCTTAATCTCATTACAGTAGAACATAAATTTCCAAAAGGCGACTGTACAGAAGGTAAATTAATGAGGCCAAGGTTATAGGTTCAATTCCCATGCGGTTCATTTAGCTTTGCACAGGGGGAAAAAAAACATCCAGGAACACAGACTTCTCTCAAAAGCTCAGCCAGCTGTCTCACAAACATATGCATTATTAACACAGAAGACAAGCCACAGAGCGTGGATGGGTCAGGGAAATGCCAGTCTCTACTGACACCTTATCGTGTGGTTATCTTTAAAACTGAACTACGGCATGTGTTGGGAAGTTACATATCTAGTTTTAAGCAATATATCAGTACATTTTAGAAGGGGGGTGGGTAGGGAAGGAGGAGGGGAAGGAGAGAGACAGGGAGAGAAGGACAGGGGGGCAGACCTTGAACTCACTTCTTAGACACGGAGTGTTATGAAAATACAAAGTTTACTCAGTGATTCTGTAGATCAAAATTCAACAGTATAATCTATTTACTAAGCACCTACACAGAATGTGAGGCCCACACTGTAGGGCCAAATATGCAGGGGCAAAGGCGGGGAGAGAGGCTCGAGCCGGGGGCCTCAGCTCTAGTTCTAGCTCAGTCATTTCCGAGCGAGAAACCACAGCAAAACCACCTCTCTTTAGATGATAATTCTCATCACGAAAAGGTTAAATAGAAAATCTCTAAGATTATTTTTAAGAAATCCTTTTAAGTTAAAGATGGATACAAAAGATAAATGGGACGGCCTGTCCTGATCAAGTTTTATACAAATCGAATTTCAAGCTCAAATTAAAGACAATGTATTACACACCACAAATAACCACTTTCTGATCTAGATCAAGGATAAAAGCATATGTATGTAAAAACTTATTCTTTCTAGAACAGCTATTCATACAGCATTTAAAACTTTGTTACATCTTCACGATTGTATCTATGCTGATTTTGGTTAAAATTTACCCCCTAAAGAACATTTTAATATTGACGTAAAAAACTACCCAAAATGATCATTTTTGGTCTTGGTAATCAAAGAAACAATGTTCACATAAAGAAGTTTATAATCAACAAAGGCAGTTCATAGGATTTCATACAAATGTTAAAATATTATAAAAGCAGAAATCTGTGAAAATTATATTTCCATTTGTAAAGACAGTGTCTCTTTTAGGGAAACACAAGTGAGATGCAGCTATTTTTGTGCCAAATATAGTAATTCTAATGACCCAGTGAAGAGCCTGAAGAGATTAACCAAAGGTTCAAGGTGGACCTTAATTCTGGTGACATTTGGGAGGGGATAAATTAGCCAATCATCAAAAACAATTGAGCTATCTTTTTCCCTGAAATGGTTCGATGTTTAGGAAGAAGCCATAGGAGAAACAAGACTAGGAAACCAGCTCACTGAGAAACTGTAATGGACCACATTGTTCCAGGAATTACCACATGTAAAACTACCCTTCACCGTCTTTATAACAATTATATAACAATACAGTGGTGACTGATCCACTATTCAGTGATAGGAAACTCTTCGTATGAAAATACCGTCTCATTTCTTAAACTCACTCAGTATGAATTGACAAACCTATCTTTTGCACTGCCACTTAATCAGCTGTATGCTTCTACCATCACCTGCAGCTACTAAAAACATTTTTTCCATGTGTAATCAATTCCAGTATTCAGTCAGCTATCTAGAGCAGGGTGAGAATTTTGAGGAATATGCAAACAATACTTCAGTAAGCATCCTTGTATCTGAACATGCTGGTGCGTTTAAATTATTCATTAATGAGGCGATTCACTGAAGGCCTACTATAGGCACCACTGTGATGAGGAAGAGAAAGTTCCTATTCTTGTGGAATTTCTACTGTAATAAGAGAGGTAGACAACACAGACGTAAGCAAATAATTTTAGCAAGTGATAAGTGCTAGAAAGAAAGTAACAGACTGAGATTGGATGGGGTGGTGGAGCATAGGGTTCTTTAGAAAGGTAGCCTGAGAAGACATCTTTGGGGAGACTGAAATGACAAAGTAGCTAGCTTTGTGAAGATGCCAAACAAAGAGACAAGTGCAAAGTCCCTGAGACAGGAATAAACGTGACACCTTCCAGAGACAGAAAGGAGGGCACTGTGGCTCAAATTCAGGCAACAAGGAAGAAGGGAAGATGGGCAATAGGATGTGATGCCCAAAAAGAGGGTGGAAATGGACCACACAGGCCTGGAAGGCTATAGTAAAGAGTCAGGATACTATTCTAAGTGCCATCAACATAACGTGAATATTGACATGTTTTCAGCAAGAGGGTAACGTGATCTGATTAATACTTAAACATCTTATTGTGACTGTTGTATAGAGAATGGACCAGAGGATGGGGTGGTGTTGGGATCAGGGAAAACAGCAAAGGAGACTCCTGTAATTATCCAGCTAGGAGAGGACAATGGCTTCTACAGATTAAGCTTTAATTAGTAAAGACTGTGAGAAGTGACTTTTTGTTTTTACACAGATAGCAGTGACAGGATTTGTAGCATAACTGGACAGCAGTGCTGTAAATATATAAGATTGGGATAAACAGCAGGTTGGCAAGGTAGGGTCTGTTTTGGATCTCACAGTAGGACAGTATTGGTACGTTATAGTCTACTTTTGTATATAATATAGTAACGATTAAATTAAAAGATAGTCTACTCATAGGAAAGACAGGGAGTGATCCACACCAGCTTTCCTTAACCTTTCTGGGCCAGTTTCCTCATCCTTAAAGTAGTAATAACAAAGCTCCTACCTTATATTACTCCATATATGTAAGCACACTAAGAACACGGACGCACCTTCAGTGTTATTTAAATTCTGGTGATTATTAATCAGTATTACTGTTGGATCTATAATTCTTAACAGTGACTGCCACAGTAGTGGATCTACAGGTAATTCCACTTTTCTATATTATATTTTTCTGTATTGTTTTTAATTTCTATAAGCAGGCATAACATTGGTAAGCAGCAAAAGAAAGTTTTTAAAAATTATACTACAGGGGTGCCTGGGTGGCTCAGTCGGTTAAGCATTCAACTTTGGCTCAGGTCATGATCTCGTGGTTTGTGAGTTCAAGCCTGGCATTGGGCTCTGTGTAGGACAGCTCAGAGCCTGGAGCCTGCTTTTGATTCTCTATCTCCCTCCCTCTCTGGCCCTCCCCAGCTCACACTGTGTTTCTCTCTCTCTCTCTCAAAAATAAACACTAAACATTTTTTTTCAAATATACTATAAAATAGTGGTATTACAATAGCTATGTTGTGTTATTTACTGCAGTTAGTGTTTTGTGTGAATATGGATTTAAGTATTTCTCATGTCTGTAATGTGCAACTTGGAAACAGCCACATTAGATCATTAGGATAAATAATCACTGAGATTCAAATATATATTCTTTTATATAAAGAACACTAAATCTAAGAAACGTAAGAATCTGGAAAACACTCAAAAAAAAAATTTCAAGAGTATAAATTAACCTTTACCAACTTGTTTACTAAAATCCTATTTTCACCAACACATAAAATAAGCAAAAAACAAAAAGAAAAACCCTTTTTGTAGACTATTTCCTTTTGTTTTGATAAAAAAAATATAATACATATTTTGTATTGTTCTCAACAACATATTTTGTTGTTGAGAAAGCGTGAGAGGGCAAGAGGGGGAGAAGGGCAGAGGAGGAGAGAGAGAGAATCTTAAGAAGGCTCCACACTTGGAATGGAGCCCAATGTGGAGCTTAATCCCATGACTCTGGGATCATGACCTGAGCCAAAATCAAGAGTGGGATGTTCAACCTACTGAGCCACCCAGGTGCTCCAATAAGCATATATTTTGAATCACAATATTTAACCTGTGCTATCTCATCCTAGTTTTCCTATTATTTAGGGGGAATATTTGGGAGTGAGACTTGTGGTATATTTTCCTTTATGGTCTTATCTTTGTTGATAAATAAATCATTAGTGTTTTGGGGGGATAATTCATCACTAAATAGAGTTTATCCTCTTAAGCCGCAATTCATAATGCACCATAGATAAAAATTAAAAATTGGCATACCATCTTACAACTTCAGTTGTATGAAAAATTATGAATAAAATTATATACAGAAAATTCAAGGATATACCTGGATTAGGAAATTAAAATTTAAAACACAGCCATGGCTGATTAGTATTTTCCACTTTACTTTTTTATTTGTTTTCATAATAGTTTATACCATTAATAATATTAGAGTGGCTCTGTTTAAAGAGGTATGCATTTTCTACACTCTAAATTTCATTTAAGTGAAAGAAATTTGCCAGTAAAAGACTTAAAATCATAATCAAGAAAGCATAGCTTTAGCACAGCAAAAAAGTATCTTGACACAGATCTCAAAGAAAAAAAAATATTTTGGATCAAAACAAACTGAAGCCCACACTACGATATGTAGAATTCCATTAAAATATATATATATAAATATATATATATTATTTTTTTTTTTTTTTTTTTTTTTTTTAAGTAATTTCTACACCCAATGTGGGGCTCAAACTCACAACCCTGAGATCAAGAGTCTCATGCTCTTCTGACTGAGCTAGCCAGGTGACCCAAATTTCATTTTAAAAATAAGGATCTATGTTAGGAGGGCATTTGAGTAACTTTTTCTCCTTAACTAGCTAGACAAATTAGCATTTGATCAAAATATGCAACATCTATTTTTTGGAAAATAAGCAAAAATATCTTAATCAAGATTAAAACGTATTTTCTAACAAAACAAAGAAAACAGTCAAATATAATTATAGGCCTTTGTATTATTAATGAATCATTTTAATCAAATGACTTTTACTAAATACAAGTTATGTGACAGTCCTTTTGAGAATACAAAGATAACAAATGGCTTCTACTCTCAAAGTTTAAAATTGAGCAGGGTAGATAAGACCTGGAGATTGGTAAATATTAAAGTCATTACATGGTAAGAATCATCCATGGTTTAAAAATAAATCAAAATTCAAAAGTGAGCTGCACCAAAAGAAGAAGAAGAAGAAGAAGAAGAAGAAGAAGAAGAAGAAGAAGAAGAAGAAGAAGAAGAAGAAGAA
>NW_024412376.1:41152065-41253167 GCF_014898765.1 Herpailurus yagouaroundi | reverse complement strand
AAGAAGAAGAAGAAGAAGAAGAAGAAGAAGAAGAAGAAGAAGAAGAAAAGAAAAAAAAGTCCAGACAATGGCAAAATGCTCCATGGTCCAAACTCCAGGAATGCATTCTAGAGACAAGTGTGAAAAATAACCCAAACCATGGAGAGTCTCTAATACTAGATTAAGTAGTTATAGATGATTGTAGGACAAGGACTTGAAACATCTGGTAGACAACTGAAAATGTGGCATGGAAAATGGAGGTGGGTATAAAAATCTATGTTAAAGGTCGTAATAAAAGTAACCAGTTTACAGTTTTTAATGTGTACAATACAGACAATGAAAACAAGAAGATACAATAAACTGGAAGAAGAGTAAGGACCACTGCTAGATAGTATAAGCACAAAAAACACATTCAAGGGTGCAACACAACTTAAAAGATAGGTTATTCTTGGGAGAGCAAGGACTCTAGATTTTATTTACGGAAAAATGAATGAATTCACCCAGGGAGAAACTGAAATGAGGAGAAAAGAAAGTCTCAAATGGAAATCTATAGAAAATGAACGTTTTTGGTTAGGCAGGAAAAGACGAACTCACTAATAAACCTGAGGCAGGAGGGCAGGGGGTACACAAAGAAGTAGGAAGACAAGATAATGCAGTCTTAGAATCAAAGGGAGGGCAGATTCAATGGGAGGTCAACCGTGTCAAATGCCACTGAGAGAGCAAGACTTTAGGTTGACCACTCGGATGCTGTCATGGTTAACACCACTGACCTTAGTGATGGTCATTTTTATGAGTATATAAGATGCATGTAGGGGCACCTGGGTGGCTCAGTTGGTTAAGCTTTTGACTCCTGGTTTCAGCTCAGGTCATGATCTCACGGTTCATGAGATCATGCCCTGCATCACGATCTTTTTTTTTTTTTCTTCAAAGTTAAAAGCGCATCAAACACGCCTAGCATTTATTATTTTAATCACAAACCTACAGACCCCTTAGTACACCCTCCTTGGGGCTCGACCCCAAGGATCCAAAGCTGACAACCTTGGTGGATGTGGTAGGAAGGATGGGGATGGGCAGGGAGTGTCTCTTAATAACTCTGAAATGGGGAGGACTCCTCCAAATGGAGAACTGAGTGGAGGCTGGAGGTTGGAGGTGGCCTAGCTTCTGAGTGAAGGGTCAATAAAAAAATCAGACAGCTCGGTGCTGTCAGCACGGAGCCTGTTTGGGATTCTCTCTCTCCCTCCCTCCATCCCCCTTTCTTGCTTCATGCTCTCTCTCAAAATAAATAAACTTATAAAAATAAGATGCACATATAAGCCATATTGAAGTGAAAAGCATTCCACATCTTTCTATTAAGGAGTTTCCGTATTCAGAGAAGTAGCCCTTGTCATAAAACTATACCTGGTAGTATACTATCCTTGAGTATATGCAGAGTCTGTAAAAAGATTTAATGTCAAATTATCTCCAGAAACATTTATTGAGCATGTATTTCTATGTCAATCAGTGGTTGCTAAGACAATGACCAAATATATGTGCTAAAAAAGATGCCTCCACATTTTATTTTGCCTCTGTGATCCCTGGCATATGTGAGTGTATTTATATACATCATAAGTTAGTTATCCAGAATTCTCTGGAAAGGAATCTTTCCAGAACTTATCACATCATCTGCGGGTCAGTACTTTATAAAGTGCGTTTTAAGGAGATTACTTCTAAATGCTTGTTTGAGCATATAAAGTGGGTTTTAAGAAGATTACTACAGGGGCGCCTGGGTGGCGCAGTCGGTTAAGCGTCCGACTTCAGCCAGGTCACGATCTCGCGGTCCCTGAGTTTGAGCCCCGCGTCGGGCTCTGGGCTGATGGCTCAGAGCCTGGAGCCTGTTTCCGATTCTGTGTCTCCCTCTCTCTCTCTGCCCCTCCCCTGTTCATGCTCTGTCTCTCTCTGTCCCAAAAATAAATAAACGTTGAAAAAAAAAATTAAAAAAAAAAAAGATTACTACAAAATGCTTGCTTGAGTGTTTTTAATTACAGTAATTTTGCTTTTGAAACATACTATATATAGTACACGTGACTTACCTTTTCCCCCTGAATGTTAACTACCCTTATGTTAAGATGCAGACTTAGATGCTGATACAGATGGCATGAGACACTGAGCACTAATGGGTACCGAACCTAGGTATGGACCTTGAACCCGAGTTATTTAGAAATTACTGATCAAAGTGTGTTCTGTTTACCACATTTTCAAAAAGTTGATGTAAAACATGCTTCACCATGGACTTTCTGTGCAGTAGAATACAGCTTCTTTCTAGAAATATAATTTATCAAAGCTCCGAACAGCTTTTTCCCAGAGTGGTTTTTCTTACAGTCTAGAAATAATCATTTTCCTTGCTGCTGGTATTGCCCTCTGATTCACCAACTCAATTCCACTATCACTGTTACTATGCAAGATTCGTACATAATATTACAGGGCCTTTTTGTATGAACTCACATCCTCCTACCTGTCTTAAACTAAGTTTTTTTTCATGTAGGATAAAGGGCTATCCTTCATTATTTCATCAGTATACATGTCATAGGTTCAGAGAAGCTCATTCCAAAATCTACAAATTAATGACAATGTCATAGTACTTTCACTGACATGACATCTTGCCATATTTACTTTAAACCTACTCAATATCTGACTTTGAGCAGAGATACCACCCTTAAAAATATTAAAATTAGCATCTTCATGTGATGTTAAAATTCCTGAAGAGTGGTTCTAATTAATGGGATTAGCTAAATTCATTCTTTGACATTTCAGTTTTTCAATAATCAATGAGGTGTCACTTGAAAACTAGAGGTTGAGAAAAAAATGCCCAAGTAATAACCATATTTTCTTAGGGTTAATTCTATTATTTTTAATTTTTTTTATGTTTTATTTATTTTTGAGAGCAAGAGAGACAGAGTGCAAGTAAGGGATGGCAGAGAGAGAGGGAGACACAGAATCTGAAAGAGGCTCCAGGCTCTAAGCTGTCAGCACAGCCCAATGCGGGGCTCGAACTCACACACTGTGAGTTCATGAGCTGAGCCAAAGTCAGACACTTAAACCAACTGAGCCACCCAGGCATCCCTCTATTATTTTTAAATAACATTAATGCTTTCAGGTCAGCTTAATACTCTGAGATGGTCTTTCAGTAAAGGTGTAAGGAATCAGAAAACAAAAATCTTTCCTAATCACACATTAGCTTGTAACAGGTAAAAATATATGTCCCTTTCCAAAACATGAATAAATTTTTTCTAGTCCTCAGGGGTTTTCTTTATGGAAGCCGACACTATAACCACACACACACACAAAGCAACCCTGTCCTTACTGTGCTGAAGGGCAGCATGACTGGTACCTGGATCCTGGTGGCAGTCATCACCAAAGAGAATGATTTGGTCAACACTGCAAAATGCTACTCAGGGGACAGACCAGCCTCACTGGTAAGCTCTGAAAATAAGGTGTGCACTAACACACACATTGAAGAGGAAACACATACACACACAAGCAAAAATCTTCTGCAGTGTCATGATTTGCTGCTCTTCAAAGTATTTTTCATTAAGAATTTCCTGGGAAGAAAATAGCAGAGGCTTTAAGTGGGAGCAACTATAGGCACTAGGTCAGCAGGATTAGATGGCGGAGTCTGCAGGGTAATTCAGAGACACCTCTTCTACCTTATTCCTATGCCCTTTGGGGTTGATGTATCAATGCTGCTCTATTCTATCAATAGTTGCCTGTGTTCACCTTTAAGGTCCCCATAGAACTCTCTTTTAAAATTCTCCCACTCAAGCACAATTTGTAAGGTTAAGCCATCTGAAATAGTTTTTTTCAACGGTTTTTGACCTGAAAAATTGGGAATTTGTTATGGTTCCATGTAACACCTTTCTGGCCTCTGGCTTTAATGATAAAACCAGGGTCTGCCATTGGACAGCAGTTCCAACTCAATAAAATGATCATTTACTATCATGTGGGCAACAGCTAAGTATGGTGGACTTGGGCCTTCAAGGTAACACACGGAAGTACTGAGGTGAAGTTAGATATTGTTTATTCCCACCCCACACTGCTAAGTTCCCTTTTATTACCACATTCTCCACCCGTTTTGGCTAAGACTTACAAATTTCTGGCAATATGCTTTTCTTCATTTTTTTCTCATCAATTTTATTACTTTTACTTTTAAGTGAAATGCGATGTTAAAAAAAATAACTTTAATAAACCAAAAGGTACACTCATTTCCTGACTCGGCATGAACAGAACAATGGCAGAATCCTGAATACTTTCTTTAGGTCTTTGTTTTTCTTAGGGTTTGAAGTTTGGGGCTGTTTCCTCTGTCTACAAATATTTGAAACCTAAGGTTGCAGAAAGGTTGTTCATTGGTTAGCTAAGATTCTATGGGCACATGAGTGATAACACACAGCCACTGAATTAGCACTGTTCCACGCAGTCAACACAAGGGTACATACAAATGCCGTATTAATTTACTTCATTAGCTACCATCTTTTCCAGATATCTTATACCCTATCCTGTACTTAAGGACAAATCAAGAAAAAAAAAATCCCCCCAATACTCTTCCTCCTTTCTCTACCTTTCTCTTCTCATTCCTGTTCCCACCTTCTGTTGCCCCAACTCCACTCTCCCGCATATTCTGACTTTGAGAAAATGGCTACCACTATAATCAGAGGTGTGGGTATACTTGGTCCTTATTAGAGCAGACATTAAAATCCATTAAATATTTAAATTTAAATTAAAAGGGCCATTTAGATACTTGCCAGTAGTTGAGAGTGGAAGAAGGGAGAACTAATCAGGGCTCAGTGTTCTTCCAGCTACTCACTTGTACCTCCTTCCTCATCTTACCTCTGGTGCTATTCTGGTACTAAGGACTAAGGAGAATCACCTCCAAGTAGCTCTCTGAGCCTATAGTTGTGTGCTATGAACAAGTGTTTGTCCCTCTTAGCATTTACCCAATACCATTGCTGAGTACCTAGCACATGCCAGACGCTGCTCTGACACATACCCGCAAACAAAATACACTAAAGTCCCTGACGGTTGGACGCCATATTCTAGTGTCAGAATGCAGGTGGTGGGCCCAGCGGTGCAGATAAATCCCTACTGGAAAGTGAGGAAATATTACTATGTAAAATAACCTATGAAACAATATTCTATTACTTTCCTCTTAAAAAAATACATCAAGTCTGCTTAAAACAGCCCCTTCCTCAAATCAAGAAAAACTAAAATGACAGCTCTAGATTCAGTTAACTCACTGTGACTTCTATTTCTTATAACTGAGATGTGAATCACAGAGATTCAAGGAGACACTCCCAAGAGTACTGAGTCATAAACAGGATTTGGATCCATACTCGTACCGCTGAGTCCTGGGTGTGTTGTGTATAAATACCCATGGCATTTATTTACACAAACATGCCAGTCTTCCTTGCTTTCAGTGAAATACGGTAGTCCCTCAAATGAAAAGGTACTCCTCTTTACTACTGGCTTTAATGCTAGATTTAATTATCTTCCAAGGTTGCAAAAAAAATCTGTACTTATTAAAGACAATTGTTAACTTAAACATCAAAATCGCCCTGATGTTCTTAAAAGAAATTATGGAGGTTTCTCTCAAAGGGTTTAAAAGTTAGGCTTTTCCTTTTGGAAAAGATCTGAGAAAAGATGAAAAAGGTTTTTAAAACAAGGCAAAGTGCATAGATATCAAAGCAAATGGGACATTGTTTAGTGGTCAGAAGTAGTTCCAATGGAGTTTGTGGGGGGAAAAAGGATTTCAGTGTACCTATAAATAGTGATGAAAGATGGTGAAGAAGTTGAGAAAGGGCATTCCTTCTGTTGTAATGGAACAAGGCAAGAAGTGGTGTAGAAGTCACTTAGATCTACTCTGCTTCAAAAATGACTTCCTGCATTATACTGCTGCCAGATGAGAAACAGAAGGACAGTCAACTGATACCAACCTGATAACCTACCACCAAAGATATGAGGGCGACCGGCCTTTTTCTATCTTATATACGGAAATGCCTAAAATAAGATGCACTAAACCTCCTATGTTTAATTTCAGTGTCACAGAACTAAAACTGCTAGATGTCCTGACTTGATTTCAAGGACCCTGCTAGGCCCTGTATTGAAACTGTACTATCAACACCTGCCTGCAATATAAATTTTGAAATCTATACCAATATTCTCTTTCTAGTGTTTGAAACAATGCAAATATGCATATGCTATATGCGCTCTGTGACAGAGAGAGATTAATATAAAATATTTCCATACATAGGGAACATAAAGCATGTGTGTGTACATACATGTATTTCTATCTAGGCAAATTTCACCATGCTTTGAAGAATATGGTCAGCAATATAATTTTTTTAATACAGTAAAATAATGTTCAGGAATCAGATGGCATGTTGGCCTTTACCCTCATCCCTTAATTTAGTAAGACTTATATAAATTGATCATTTTTAAAGACCCAGAAAAGAAAAGCACCCAGAGGTGCTACGATCCCAACACAGTGAGAGACAGAGAAAGGAGACAACTTACAAGAGCCCATGTGTACACCTGAGAAGGAACACAGGGCTGAGACATGAAGCGGTCAGGAAGCCAAAAGAGAAGAATGAGAGGCAGAGAAAGCACACTGGGAAAATGTTGGGCAACCAGCTTGAGCCAGTAAAGGCAGAGATGCCCAAAGTTATAAAGGAAAGATTCCAAGTCAGCAAGCCCTTGGAAACCAGGTAACAGAATTATGACCATCTGGGCAGAAGCACACCATTAAGCTCCAAGGCAAAAGACAGCCTGGGCTGGGTCGAGTTGGGGGGCAGACATAGAGACCAATGTTGGAGACAGATGAATTTGGAAGCTCTTCTCTCCCAGGGAGCCTCCCCAGCTTGCCCAGAGACACTGAAGCCCCACCCTAGACCTTGGGTGTGCTCAGCCCCGACCACTTCACCTGCAGAAAAAACAGGCCAGCACATTCAATAGGTAATAGAAAGCCAGTTCATGGGAAAAAAGTAAAGTTAATGCAGGTGAGAAAGGAAAGGGAGAAAAATAAACCTTTCAAAAAAAAAACCTGAGGTAGCTAGAAGCAGCATCAACTTTCCGAATATGGCAAGTGTTTTAAGGGAACTTCTGTTGAGAACAGATGGTGTTCAAGGAGACAAACGGCAATTTATCAGACTCCTAGAAAGGTGGATACATACAAGCTTAGTCAGAAAAGTTGCCTAAAAATGGCAGGCATTTCCAAGACGGAAACAGGGAAATAACGGTAGAAATAAATTTGTCATAAAGGCAAAATAATTCTGAAGGATGTATCCAAGTTCACTGTTTACCTTCTGAGCAGAGAGGGCTATTTATTCATTGAAATAATTAGAGCCATGATAAATAGAAAGGTCATTAGAAAATGGTAAGTGTAAGCAATTAAAGGGAGGGAAAGGACTGGTTAGGACAGAAGAAGGAATTTTCTGGACACTTGCAGGGTAAGAAAATAATTTGTTGAGGTCTAAAATTAAGCCAAAAATTTTTGCTTCCCTTTATTTTCAAAATGGAAGTAAAAAGGGAGTTTGTGAGGCAACGTATTTTTTAATAAAGTAGATAAAGCCTAATTTTTATAATCCATATAAAAACTAAATATAATGGAAATAACTGATATCGCCATATGCAAGTCACACAACTAACAGGAAGAAAATGTGGAGTTCCTAAGAGTCAACAGATACCAAACACAGAACAGATTTTTAATTCAATTCCTGAAATGGGGAAACCTATTTCACCATAGGCTTATTTAAATAAGCACATTAAGTATGATTAATAGAAAATGTGATTGTAATAAAAATAGGATAATCTGTGTTATGAAATGTTGTGATACTACTTGAGTATAACTCAAAACTCTGATCTCTTCCTTAAAACTAGTATTAAAATCATTCTAAAATATTTCAGAATATAGTGAACCTAATGAAGATTTTCACCTCACAGCTTTAGAATCCTCACTGTGAACATGTTATGGCAGCCTTAATACATCTGACCTAAGAACATTTCCTGGATTGGGAGGTGGGGAGTGTGTGCACAGGGCAGGGGCACATAGGCGTGAGGTGCTACTTTCCTGATGATTCCCTAGTAACTACTTGAATTCTGCATACAAATTATTAAGTGCAGGTTCTGATTAATTTAGATATATTTAATAGTTGGTTTTTGGAGTGTTTTTAAAATACAAGTCTGATGTAGTGGGTCTTGCATGCATTTTATAGACCTTGAAGTCGACCCAGAACATAGGAATGAAAAGGCCAAAGACGGGAGAATTTACTCTTATTACTCACAGTTGCACAAAGTTAAAAGACTTTGTGTGAAGAGTTAAACAAATAATGTCATGACAGTATTATTGGGGCAGGGATTTCTTCTTCCTAACGATAAGTAGAGTCTCAACAAGCCTTACCCAAAACTAGATAAAGGACCACGGTCTGGTAACGGTTCCAGTAAGGTGTTTATCAAGTGGAGCTGGATGAAAACAGATGAATATGGGTACCCTCCCTTTCCCACAATTAGTAATAGGCTGTTCCTGAGAAATAAATTTCAATCATTCAAAAGTGTGCCGCAATTTCCTATTGTTTGTTCAAGTGAAATTCGGGGTAACACTTACAGAGGCATAAGGGAAGGCAATCGTTTTACTATTTTTCTTTTACACTACTGAAACAATTCACTAAGTTATAACACCAATCACCAATACCATAACCCAGTGATAAATTTCTCTTTTATATAAATGGTTTCAAGAGTATTGGCAGCTTACATTCTAGTTAAAGTAACTGATTACATTTGTTTGCATATTGTTTCAAGCAAGGTTAAGACTCAACCTACTGTGTGTTCAGTGACTTGATAATACCATTTAATATTATTTGTTTCACTTGATCTTTAGAAGCAAAGATTCAATTTAAGAAAGGAATCAAAATATTCATAAATGGGATCTTCTGTGCTATACATTAAAAATCAAACATTCTAGGGGAATCAAATATATAGTAGCAACTTGAAGATCAGCATCACCTAATTTTTTGGGGTAAATATTAGCATGAAATCCTACAAAATGCGATCTTCTAATAAAAGCTTACATTTCAGCTCTAAAAAATTCAAGTCTGTTACTTTGTGGTATTAAGCAAGATAATAAGTACCCAAAGAAGACATTTAAAGACTATTAAAATGATATGAATCATCGCTGTATAGAAAATAATATGCCTTGGAATCCTCATGGCTATGGGTCATCCTCACAGGCATATGAAGTACTACATGACTTTAAATATTATAATAAAGTACCTAAATCTCTAACAAATTAATCTACATCAAAATTATACATGTTCTTTTATTTGTTCTGTGAAGTTCAAGTGAATAACAGGAAGTAAAAGTTTTACAAATGGTGCCCGAATTTAAAATAATCCACACCTCCGGAAGGCTGCTCCCATTACCTCTACCCCACCCCAGCACTCATGCCAGAAAGTCTGCTAGCTCTGTGGCAGCAGCTACACTAGTCATCAGCACCTAAGGCCAACTGCCAAGGCCAAGACTCACGAAGGCAGGAGATGGGCAGGAGAGTATAGGCAGATCTACACCTATAGGACCTCAGGAGAGGAAATGCCTACAGTTTTGATCTCTGTATGAATTCCTGGGAGCCAAAGTGTGTTTTCTTCGAAGGAAATGAAAACAGATTCCTAGCATCCAAAGATGTAACTCTGCTACGAATAACATTATTTAGTTAAGAAACTATCTTTCAGGAAACCTTTCAGAGGGGTTACAGAATCAAGTTTTGAAATACTTATTTTCTAAGTTGAAGACAGCTCGCTTTTAGATTTACAAAATGATGCGTAAAATTTTTCAGGGGACTGTGGTCTGCTTACAAACAACCTGGGAAGACTAAATATGAACCTATGACTGTAAATACAACAACATATTTTTTAAAGTTTTGTATATGCCTGGTTCTCCCTACCACACCCCAAACCTTTCACCTCCCAAAAAAGCTCAATTTTCCTTATGACTTTTCAGGAAATACCTCCTTAAGAAACTTATCTGGTAAGAAATGCACTGTGTTTTTAAACTTAAAGTACACGTATACACACATACATAACATGTGTAGACGTCTATATCTCAGTGATACTTAAAAGTATGTATTCTTTAACCAAAATGAAAACTACTCATTTTTTTCTTTAACATTCTGGCCTTGGAAGTCTATCTTGAATTGTGAACTCAAGAGCTGTCAAAGGGAAAAAAAAAAAATTCAAGACTGATTTCTTGCCTTGTGAAGCAGCTAAATCACACCCTAATGGCATGGGGAAATTTTTCAGAAATTGTTATTCTAAAACAATATAGTAAGTGATTAAACTAGACAAATTTGGTGGAGAGTAAAATGTTAAATGAGCATTATCTTTAATTCCTTTTCTTTCTGTTATTGGAAGTGCAGGAACTACCAAAAATATGCATTTTATGCAAGATTTACATAAAGGTTTATATATATTCCTATGGGAAAATAAATCTAGTTTTCAACAACTGTTCAAAGAAATTTTAAAGCATAATGTCTCCTCACAACTTTTCTGAAGTGCACGTTTGACTAACTACTATCAGTTAACATGATCCTATGTCCTGGGAAAAATAAAAATAACTTGTTCTGCAATTTTTCAGTTTAAAAATACAGTTACCTGTTCACTTAGAAGAGTTAAAATGGAAAGAAAGTTACGAATAATACCAGAAAGGATGTCAATTATAGCAAAGAAAACCGTAATGTACTTAGGAATACAGGCATACCTTGTTTTAGTGCACATTGATTTACTGCGCTTTGCAGATACTGCGCTTTTTACAAATTAAAGGTTCAAGACTTCAGTGGAGGAAGTAACTGCAGTGTGGTGGAAATAGCAAGAGAACTAGAAGTGGAGCCTGAAGGTGGGACTGAATTGCTGTGATCTCATGATGAAACTAACAGATGAGTTGCTTCTGATGGATGGGCAAAGAAAATGGTTTTCTTGAGATGAAATCTGCTGTGAAGATTATTGAAATGACAGCAAAGGATTTAGAATATTCCATAAACTGAGTTGATAAAGCAGCAGCAGGGTTTGAGGGGATGGACTCTAATTCTGAAGGACTTCTATGAGTCCTACTATGTCCTACTATGAGGACACCAAACAGCATCACATGCTACTAAGAAATCATTTGTGAAAGGAAGAAGTCAATGAATGTGACAAATTTCACATCTTATTTTGAGAAATTGCTAGAGCCACACCAACCTTCAGCCAGAGCTGACCACCACCCTGATCAGTCAGCAGGCATCAACATGGAGGCAAGATCTTCCCCAGCAAAAAGATTATGACTCACTGAAAGCTTAGATGATGTTTGGTGTTTTTTTTAGCAAGAGAGTATTTTGAAGTAAGGTAGGTACTTTGTTCTTTTAAGGCATAGTGCTATTGTGCACTTAACAGACTAAAGTATAGTGTAAACATAACTTTTACCTGCAGTGGGAAACCTAATTCATTTGATTACTTTATTGCAGTGGTCTGGAAGCAAACCTGCAATGTATCTGGGGTATGCCTCTCTCAAGAATGGGATAAGGCTTTCAGATATACTAGGCCTGAAAGTCTTGTACTTCAAATCACAGAATGCATCAAGTCATAGAGTTAGTTCTATTTTAAAGCATGTATATCATATTTCCTCTGGTAAACTCCTATTAAGGCAAGAGAAACAGATCCATATGTGCATTACTTCCCCTTTTATGCTAACTTTTGATTGTGAAAATGTGTTTGAGAGAAGCAGTGAAGGCAAGCTGGGAAAAGCAATGAGCAGAAAGAGAAACTGAGCCCCAAGCTATCTGTGCTCCTCAGGCCAGAGTTGTAGGCACGGGCTAGAGCCATTTCCTTGAGAATTCCATTCAGACTCTGTCCCTCCCTTCATCTCCCATTGATACTTCATTCTTTCTTGTTCCTCAGCTCTCTACAATCAGGCTATCATGGCTGTGACCTCCCCTCTGTGTTTTCTTTTATCCCCTTGTTTAATTATAATCCCCAAATGGGAAGAAACAGTCTGTGACACTAGCTGGTTGGCCTCATGAGAAAAAAGTTTGTGAAAGATGAAAGAAGGCATTTTTTATTTTCCTCAATAAAACTAGTGCCTGTGGTTAGATGCAAATGCAGGAATGCCTGTTTGAACTGTGGTAAATTATATTTAATTGAAACAGAAGTTTCAATTCATTGCAACATAATTGAGCACATTCTATGGTTTTATATATTATTGCAATTACTCTGTGTCCTTTTCTAATTAAAAAAAAATGAACACTTTATGTACACTTATAAACTTTTAGTCATTACCAAATATTTTTATTTACATTTTCTCTTTCACAGTTACGAATTTTCACTTGCAGAACATTCATATACTCAGTATATATTTTAAAGCTTTAAAAATCAGTGTTTTCAGAGATATGTCCTCTACCTTGTGCTAGCTCAATTTAAATCCCAATCTTTGCTCTAGGTTCCATTGTTTCTTATGCCTTATGAAGAGAAGTGTTCATTGGAATCTCCTTTTTTTAAAAAAATATTCTTTCTACCTCTTGATTCAGTATAACAAATATTCAGCAAGTATCTATGCTATGTGGGGCATCATGCTAAATGCTTTGGGAAATGTAAAGATGATTCCTGTCCTTCCACAAATATATGTAAAGATAGCCATATATAATATTTATTAATGCTATAATATATATAGAAATAGTATCGTGGAAATAAAATAGGAAGAGATTAATTCATTTTAGAGGCAGAAATACTTAAGATGGGCCTTGACGTACAGGTAAGATTTTAACACCTCAAAGTTTTCATTAACTTTCTGAATATCCCTTTTAGATTATTTGTTTATATATATGGTAGGCTTGGACAACAATTAAAAACAGACAGAACCATTTTCTGTAATAGCAAAATTAAAAGGAACTCTGTTCAAGCTAAATACTGCAGGCAAGCCTACCGTATCTTACAATATAAAAGTATGTAGAGTAGGGATAAAAGTAGAAAAGTCAAGTAGGCTATTCTTTCAACAAACATTCACTAAGCAAAAGTCAGTACAATGCAGAGGGAATGGTGACAAAGTCCTTGCTGGGAAGGAGCAAGGAAACAAGAAAGTCCCAAATTAAACATAGTATATGCACATGTGTGGGTGTAGATACCGGAAGGGACAGTAATGCCAAGAAACTGCCTAAAACTCATTTGGCAGGAGTAGTCTAAACAGTTCAAGGGTGGCGATGAGGGAGGGAAGACAAAAGTCAAGGAAAGACAGGGGTAGGTAAAAAGAAAAGAAAGGAAGGGAGACAAGATGGACATAGGTGGAACAGGGCAGTGCAGGAAGAACAGGATTTGCAAGACTGAGAAGAGACACAAAGGGGATGCTCAGGAAGGGCAAGAGTTGAGGGACTGTGCTGACAATAAGAGGAAAAGAAAACAAAGAAATGAGGGAGGAGGTTAGAAGGAAAAGGAAGGAAACAACTAGTTGAGGGGAAAAAACAAACAAGCACACCCAGCACACTACAAGGAAAAATTATTTTAAACGTCCTATGTGCTACGAGTACAAATACCTGGCACTTGAAAGAAGTAGACAATAAGAATACCTGGGTCGTTTTGAAGATAAGAAGAAGCACGAGGGAAGAAGAGGGAAGAAGATAACTTTTAGTAATTAAAACCTGAGTAACTTTGCTTAAGCCTATGGTCAGGTAGGGGCGCCTGGGTGGCTCGGTCAGTTAAGCATCTGACTTCGGCTCAGGTCGAAGTCGCAGTCGCACTCCGTGAGTTCAAGCCCCACATTGGGCTCTGTGCTGACACCTCAGAGCCTGGAACCTGCTTCGGATTCTGTGTCTCCCTCTCTCTCTCTGCCCCTCTTTGGCTCACTCTCTCTCTCTCCCTCCCTCAAAAATAAATCAACATGGGGAAAAAAAAAAAAAAAACTATGGTCAGGTAAACCAATTTTAGCCACTACACCCAACTGAAAGGATCAGAAAACTCAGCACCGCTGTCACAGTCTTACATTCACAGAAATTATAACATTGCAAAATTGAGGAGTGTTTTCAAAAGAGTATTAAATTTTTAAATAAATGATACCAGGCTGATAACATTGAGGGTTTATAAATTGTGTTTCCTTCAGGCCAAGGAGTATTTTTGTGAAGAACCCATTGATAAGAGAAACACAAGAGCACCACTGACCGCAAGAACTCTGTGTTTTTCCCATTGTGATTGCTTGTGACGGATGTTTTAAGAATCTTAAATGACGATCAAGAAATTTAAGTATTAACTACTTCAAATTCAGATGATTGTTTTTCACTTGAATTGGATTTACAGTTTTATATTCAGTTCCTATCTACCTCTTTCTGTAACTCAACTGGCAATCTGTAACTCAATTGGCAAAAGGCACTTAAATATTTTTTCTCCATTTTTAGAATCCAGCAAGAAAAATGCTAAAAAGTTTGCAATCTATACAAAAAACAACAACTTGTAATTCAATTCTTGGTTAATTCATAACTGCTCCTTAGACAACAAGTAACTTAGTTCATTAATTCATATTTGATTACATCAGTTTCTGGTAAATCATTATTCAAACTTTAGCAGTAGCAACGACAGAAATCCAAAAGGACATGAACCCTCTTGTGTCACCTTCGAGACAACTGAGGATGAAGATAGTTAACAGCCTATCCCTACCCACGGGAGTAATTAGTACTTCCAAGATATTCTCATACCAATTAAATTCACTTTAGGAAATATTTTATTGACCTTCTACCATGTGAGAGAGATGCCTGTGAAGAAGAATGGGACAATGCAGCACTGAAGAGCCAGGGCACTAAAGGAGCAGCGAGGAGGGCTCGTGTGGATAGACCTCTACTAGTATTTATTCTTCTGGGGTACTCTTTGCATACATATGTATCCCCCAGAAGCCTATCAACTCCTTGAGAGTAGAAACTGGCCTTCTAATTTTTAGGTCCCCAGCAAAAGATGTGGCATACATTAATACTCCATACAGATTTGCAGACATAAATGCATGAATAGATGAACCAAAGAACAAATGAAGGTGTCTGAGTTTTCATTGACAGCTCAAGGCAGAACCAAGTCTAGGTACTGATCAGAGATCTTGACTTCTACCTAGGAGAATAACAGAGTTGTTTCATTTTGCAAGAAATCAGGTAGATGAATAAATACATTCAGGTTGTTTACTATAAGGATTCCTGCTAATCTATCTTGTCAAGAATACTTACTGGTACCGCCTCTGACCAGCAAGGAAGGTGAAAGGATCCATGACTTCCTATCTTGTGGACCAAGCTTTATTTTATACTGACATGCAGAGCTCCAATTAGTGCTTTCTGCCATCAGATGGCACACTGGCCTATAGCACTGTTAATCCCAGGCCACTGTCCAAACCTTCTGACCTTCAAGGGCAGGAGGAAGGCAATTAACATGTGCTGAACCCAAAAGCACTGAGGGTCTAGAGACTTTACATGCATTCTCTTATTTAATCCTACAGACAAATCTTCCTGCTATCGGTTACTGTTCTCACTTCATAGATGAGAAACTCAGGCCCAGGAAAAGTGAAATAGAACTACTATCTGGTTACAGAGCAGGTACCTGGCAGAGGGAGACGTGAACTTGGGTTAGTAAGACTCCAAAGCCATTTCTCTTTCCATCTCCCAGGATTATATAACATGTCGTTCATGTCCAGAGCCCCGCTCCCTTGATGTAAGCTGTCGCATCAGAGCAAGAGAGTCCTACTCTAGAACTGTCAGGCTTATACATTATGTCAAAAAATGAACTGAGGATGTCAAAAGAGACCAGAATCCAGAATGTTTTGTGCCCCAAGAAAGAAGTGATTTCCCCTTTGTTGCAGCCTTTATCATGGAATGATCATATTTAAAAAATGCTCAGGACTGTCTAATCCATAACTTACATTAGGGAAGACACAGAAAAACCAACCCTTCTGAAGAATGAGGGTGAAGTTGTGCAGTGTAGTGCAACCAATGAGAGAAACAACAAGCCTGGTTCATGGAAGAGGCAAGAGAGGAAGCATATTTCATCTTTTAAAATTAAAAACCTCCTCCCTCCATGGGCAAATATTACAGTTGGTTTACTGTCTCTCACATGTGGTGACAGGCCGAGTCAAATATACTGTTACCTTAAAAAGCCTGATGGTTTCTTATATAATTTCTATCAATCTATTTAAAATGTAGTCTGTCATAAAATACATTTATCTGTCACAGAATTTGTTCTAGGGGAAAAACATTAACATGTTAGTTTTATTCAAAGAATGATGTTACCATGTGTTCTTAAAAAGATTAAAAACAAAAGGAATTTTATATATCATTTGTTTTATAATTAACAGACAACTGGAAAACAATGTGTTAAACCAGAATAATTGGAGAAATTTTGCCTCATCTACAGTGACACTGCAGGCCAAGCCTAGGTGTGCGGCACAAAGAATTCTGTTAATTAAATTTCTGCCAGCAGTTCAAATTCTATAAAAGACCACGATGAACAGAAATGCAGTTTTTGGGGGGTACGCTGAACTGTTAAGATTATATTTTAAAGCCAATTGATAACATTAACAGAGCAAACCAGCAATCACTTTAAAAGACTCAGCTACCATGAATGGTTTTAAGTCCGTCTCTCTTGTCTTCTAGGGTACTTTCAACTGCTTCTGAATGTATAGGTCAGTAAAAATCAGGTTGTACAGAGCTAAGGAAAATAATCTGATTATAGGAATCAACTATTTGGATTCTAGAGCAACAGAAATTCTCTGTGATTCATTTCTACAAATAATGGCACAGACCTTCACAATGACCATATGGTCACTGAAAAAAGAAAGTTCAGTCAAATCTATTCTTTTATGAAATAAAAGAATAGCCTGAACAGTCATTCTTGGCCCATCCAACAGAATCTGGATGAAGGAGGGACGAACCTCTTTCCTGAATAAATCCAAAAAACCACCACAGACTTTTCAACCCAGATACGGAAATCCTGCAACTGTCAAGTGCAAAGATGTTTTCTCAAGTTGTACACGGCCTTTTCGAGGTATCAGATGGAATACAGGGGTAAAGACATCTATGTGTAATCACAGAAGCTTTTTAAGAAATTCAGCTTATTTAACAGACAGCAACATAAATCCACCACTTGAACTCAGTGACAGCAAAAATCTAACATAACTTCTGTCCATTATTACTTTACAATCATGTACAAAGAGAGTCATGATTCTTCTCTGAATGGGGAAGTCTTTAGGGAGTCAAGTGCACTAAACTCGCCTGCCCGCAACACATTCTTATTCTGCATCTGTATTTCCTGCTTGCTTGTGGCAGAATGCTAATTTCAGCTAATTTAAATGAAAGCCCCACAGAATGTGGCACTCTCATTCTATTTAAACAAAAACTAGCGATAAGGAGCAAGTAAGGGATGGCCCATGAGGCTGCTCAACCCAGCTTTCCATTATTTAACAGAGAATTATTAGCTATGCATGGTAACCATTTTTTTCTCCAATGTTTTTGAATTCTGATCAGAGCCATTACTACTGTTTCTAACTTTGTACCCTCTTTTGCAAGCTTTCACAAGCCCCTTATTAAAGCGCTGGGAAGGCTTCCTATCTGATGCTCTGCCAGGCACTGTCCTTTTGGACACAATGCATTCAGGTTATTAGCCTGATGTGCACCATTCAGCAAGCTGTCTTACAATTTCACTGATCATCATCTAGTAAGACTGAATTGCTGCCTTGCCCATGGCTTTTAGATTTATATAATTAACCAAAATTAGCTTGATGTTTAAAACACAATGCCAGCCTACTCATTTATTTTTGGAAGAACACTTTAGTGAGCACAATGAGTGGGCTGATTTGGAATTGCCAACTTAAACTGTCAAAGTTTTCCTATAAAATTACTATGCTTAAAAAATTCAAATTCTATTAAGGCAAATACCATTACAAGAAAACTATGTGATAAAATAATCAGGTACCATATTATTTTCATTTAGGTTTACTATTATATTCAATTAAGTTCTAATATAAAATATGCCACACAGTTCCTTGGTTGTGTATTATGTTAGTTATACATAGTAACTCCTGGAAAAGTGTATAATGGTTTTAGTTACAAAACCTTACAGAAACATAGCATGCACAAAATGACATGTAATAACTATCATTTAGAAGTTATTAATGTCAAACAAAAAATGTTAAAAAGCCAGCTACATGCTAAACATTATAGTAGATAGCAGAGGATACCTTGGGGGAAAGCTTGAGTTTTTCCCAGCACACTTTTGCTTCCTTATATCAAATTTATCTTTGTAAGTAATCCATGAAAATATATTTAATTACCAACATTTTTCATAAAGGGGATTGAAGAACAGAAAACCAAAATGATTTCCGTAAAATGAAACAGTATAGTCTGTAAATAGCATGTAGAAAAGCTGAAATTAAAATTCAGCTCTCATGGCTATTTCTAGTTCCACCAAAGCCAGTAATATGTATTTTAGAGTTTGCTGGACCCTGGTTTGAATAATTTTAGGTAAATTCCAACTTGTCTGTAGTTCAGTTTTTGTTTTTTTTTTTTATATGTAAGAGGATGTCAATAATAACCTACCTCATAAGGATCTATTAGTAAGCACATCAATACCTTACAAATTATGTGACCGGCACAAACCATAACTGATATAAAATAGGTGATTTGTAAATGCTACTTCATTCATTATTCATTCATCCTTAAATTTATTCAGCCGATATTGAGCATGTGTAAGTGCCAGGCATTGTCCTAGGCCCTGGCCACGTGGAGCTGTCATTCTAGTAGGAATAATCAGGAAGAGGTTGGCTTGTGCCATAAATGCCAACGAATAGTCCCTCAGCCAACTTGTCCTCACCCCTCCATTCAGCACATAGTTCCTGGGCACCAGCCAGTTGCTCTGGCATACAAAAGGCTGCAAGATTTGAATCCTGCCCAGCTGCTTCACTTTTTTCTCTCTTGTTCACTCTGTCTGCTCCTTTCTTTTCTTTCTACTCTTTCAGTCTCAACCATCTACAATTTAAAACAGTAGCTTCAAATTGTGCCAAACACAGGGGTGTAGCCAAGAAGGTGACTGAGAGTAGGGACAGGCGTGGCTCCGGGGGACAGGTCTCTCAGCCTTGCCTAAATTAGAACAGATGTCTCTATTTTATCTGTTTGATGCCTTCTACTTAACATACGAGGCTTCCAGTTGCAAGATGCTGGTGTGAATAAATAACTTTACTGATCAAGGAATGTTGTGTGGGGGGGGGGCAGGGGGGTGGACCAAGTTAAAATATGTCCCATTCTTTAACAAGTTGATGTCAGGAAAAGGAAATGAGAGTTTCTTTCAACTAAAAGAGACTTGTAAGACAGAAAAACCAAGTGGAATATATGGTTCTTGATAGGATCCTGAGTTGAACAAGTCAACTATAAACAGGCATTTTTGAGACAACCAAGGAAAATTTAAAAATGATCTGGGTACACAATAATTAATTTTATTATGTATCACTATGATAATATGTTATGCAGCAAAATACACCTTTGTAAGAGAAGAGTACTGAAATATTTAGAGATGAAAAAGCATGATGTGTGTAATTATACTTGAAATGCTTACAGCCACAAAAAAAAAGATGATATAAATATGACAGTTGAGAACTGTGAAACCTCAGTGATGAGGGTGAATTATATGTTTCTCTTGACTTTCGATATGTTGGATATACCTCATTAAAAAAAGTTTTTAAACGCTCAATGCCTGTTAGCATTCATTGGCTTTAACATGCCTCAAACTTCGTTCAGCTACACAAGTTAAAACTATATACGGGTTGTTTGTTTTGTACTTTAAAAGTTATATAATCCTATTATAGCATTTAATAAAACATCAAAATGACTCACCACCATAAAGAAAAGAGATGGCTTATAAATTACATATAATCTTTACTGCATGGTGTTTCTACCCATGTTCTGGTATCTTCCTGTTATACAGATAAACTTCATGGCAAGTATATACTTACAAAGACTCTATAACCAAGTGTGGTGGGACAGCCTCTAAGGTGGCCCCCAAATGAGCCCCACTTCCTGAAATTCAACCCTTACATAATCCTCTCCCCTTTAGCACTAGGCTGGAACTAGAGACTCAATTCACAATGGAACAGAGCAAAAGTGATGAGAGGTCACTTTGGAGACTGGATTGTAGAAGACTGCAACTTCCAGACTCCCTCCCTCCTCTCAGCCTTGAGACTGACTGCTTGCTATGATGCAGTGAGCTGCCATGTTGCAAGCAAGCTGCTCTGACACAGCCCCACATGGCCTCAGAAGAGCAGATAATGGGGAAATGTGGCCCCCAGCTCAAAAGCCAGCAACGCACTGAATCCTGACAACAACCACATGAGTGGGCTTGGACCAACCCCTTCCCTCGTAGAACCTTAAGATGGCTGCAGCCCGTGAGACCCTGTGTTAGCTTGCGAGGGCTGCCATTACAAAATACCACAGACTGGGTGCCTTCAACGATAGAGATTTATTTTCTCATAGTTCTGGAGCTAGAAGTCTGACATCAAGGCATATGCAGGTCTGTTTTTTTTCTAAGGCCCCTTTCCCTGGCTTGCAAATGGCTACCTTACTTTCCTCAGTCCACATACATGTTTGTGTGAAAGTTACCTCTTCTTATAAGGACATCAGTCACATTTCATTAGGACTCACCCTAACTGATTCATTTCAATTTAATTACCTCTACAGAGGCCTTATCTTCAAATGCAGTCACATTCAGAGTTAGGGCTTCAACAGAGGAATATAGAGCAGCATACAATTCAGCCTGTAACAGACTCTAAAGCAAAGGACCTTGCTAAGTTACCACTGGATTCCTGATCTACCAAAAAAAACCCAAAAAGCGAGAGAATAAGTGTTGCTTCAAGCTGCCAAGTTTGCGGTAATTTGTTATGCAGCAACAGATAACTAATATACCAGGTCAAATAGTTATTACCATTCACCATCTGGACCCAGTGAAAAACAACTTCATGAAAACTTTTTATGTGAATGTAATATGCTCAAATTTTTACTCCATATTTTCCTGGTTATGAAGACATATATTCCTGAAATGGTCAATATCATTTTAATGCAAATTAAAGTATTATTTTAATGCAAATAATTGCTCACGTATGAACCTAGAACATATTCACCTTGTAAACCCCAATTCCTGATTTCAAATCTCTTTGACAGGTTCTAGTGTATCATTACTTCTGGTACTTTTCCTTGCATTTACATCATCAAAGCACAATGCTGAAAACCTTGAGGTTTGCCAGTTTCAAGAGAGGAGGATCTCTTCTTTGCTCTATACATGCAAAATATTTTCATTTTTGATTTATAATAACCCATTAGAATGAGCAATACAATGATTTTTTTCATTTCTATATTATTTATTTCCTTTTATTCAACCTTGTATACAAGCCTGCCTTTAGCACTTCTCTACCTGCAAACAATATCAAGTAAATCAGCATTTGTACTGCAAGGATGGTGCACAAACAACATGGTTTTCTAGACTGACTTCTCTTTATTCCATTTTTATTGATGTTTATTCATTTTCAAGATAGAGAGACACACACAGAGCATGAGCAGGGGAGGGGCAGACAGAGGGAAACACAGAATCCGAAGCAGGCTCCAGGCCCCAAGCTGTCAGCACAGGGCCCAATGCGGGACTTGAACTCACAAACCACAAGATCATGACCCGAGCCAGAGTCGGACACTTAACTGACTGAGCCACCCAGGTGCCCCTCTTTATTCCACTTTTTAATTAAAATGAATGATCATATTATTTAAAGACCAAAAAAAACCATGCTCTCCTCCATTTTGGTTTTATTTCCCCCCTTACTAATTATAAACCTAACTAGATTATGACTTTGAATTTTTTTCTAATAATTGTAAGATTTACTACTTGAGTCTTTAGAGCAAGAATTTCTATTCTGCTACACAGAAAAACAATATAGACAATATCCTGAGTTCAGCCTTATGACACTATTTTCCAAAAACATCTCCGTGCTTACATTTTAGGAGATGAAATCTATCTTAGAGGACTGCTTTGTACTCTATTTTTTGGTATGTATTATTTTTATTGATCTTACTTTTGGGATTTGACAAAGCTTTCATACCCTTTCTTGTTACTATCAATATTCCAGCCTGTTACTGAACATTAGTCCATGAAACCCAATTCTTACCTACAAAAATTACCTTTTATTCAGTTCTCACCTGTATTTACATATAGTGAAGTCAGTATACTCACCTTTTTTTCTTTGACCTTTTCACTATCATCAGGGATGTTTACCTTTTCTTTAGTTTCTTAAAATTTTTCAAAACATAGGTTTCCTACTGAGTAAACAGTACAGTAGCATTGTCATTCTTAACCCTGCTTTGTAGTACTTATTCCTAGTAATGTATCTCTTTTCCTTATGTGGAGTAGCCTCTAAGTCCTTCTTACATATACTCTATCACCACTCTCTGGATGTCATTTATAGCATACAAAGGGTAAACTACTTTATGCACATACAATCAGCACTCATCCTGATATTCACTATAAGAAATTGTTATTCAGGTTCTACATTTACCTCTCATGGTTTCTTCACTGAAATGCTGTCTGGCATAGAGTAATGCCTACTAATATTTACTGCTTTATATAATGATATTTTAAGAGGACAGATAGAAGATACCATGGTAACATTATAAAACCCTTAAGACACATATTTTTAAAAGAGATCTAAAGGAGGAAATTCTAGTATTTTAGACATGTTGCTATATTGACTTATAAAGTTGGAAAGAAAGAAGCTACATAAAAAACATACTAGTTCCCTGCCCAACCACCATTAGAGTCCAAAGGAATCCATTCCAGGTTGGTGGTCAGAGTATGAGGTTTCTCTCAGACTGTGGTTTGCATGAGTGTGAAGGACCAAAATATAGAGAATTTTGGTAAGGCCTTTTAAAAAGTCAAACAGCTGGGGCGCCTGGGTGGCTCAGTCGGTTGAGCGTCCGACTTCAGCTCAGGTCATGATTTCGCGGTCCGTGAGTTCGAGCCCCGTGTTGGGCTCTGTGCTGACCGCTCAGAGCCTGGAGCCTGTTTCAGATTCTGTGTCTCCCTCTCTCTGACCCTCCCCCGTTCATGCTCTGTCTCTGTCTCAAAAATAAATAAACGTTAAAAAAATAAATAAATAAAAAATAAAAAGTCAAACAGCTGAGTTCTTGACTGACCCCCAATACTGTTGTCAAAGGTCTTTGGACTACTCAGGGCTACTGCCACACACTAGGCAACAAAACCAGTCATAATGCTGATATGACAGGTTAAAGTCTATAGAAAAATAGGATTTTATAACCTTTTAGAATGTATCTATTTCATATACTTTTTAAAAAAATTTTAATGTTTGTTTATTGTTGAGAGACAGAGACAGAGCATGAGCCAGGGAGGGGCCGAAAGAGAGAAAGTCATAGAATCCGAAGCAGGTTCCAGGCCCTGAGCTGTCAGCACAGAGCCTGATGCGGGGCTTGAACCCATGAACTGCAAGATCATGACCTGAGCCGAAGCTGGACACTTAACTGACCGAGCCACCCAGGCACCCCTATATTCTCTTGTAAATAAGCAATTCAAAGTGTACTCACTGGCTTCTAGACTTCAGGGCTATGATAGGTGAAGGGGACAGAGAGATGATGTTGAGTAACAGCTGTACAGAACACTAAAACATATACCTATTTAGAGCTTCTGAAAGAATGCAGGATACGAAACAAGGTTAACTGTTAACTCCATGGCTAAAAACCCTGAAACATCTCAAAATAAGAACACTTGAATTTATGGCAAGCATTTTTTCTGTTTTTTATTTAACTCAGAATTATAATGTGTAAAAATGTAAACCCTTGTTCAACAAATGCAATGCATAATACATATATATAACATCCACTATTCATATGTAATATGGATAATATCAGAAGATTGATCACAGAGGATCAAACCAGATATAAACCCTTCTCAAAAAAAAAAAAAAAAGGTGGAGTTGATTTATAACCACTCATTTAGAAGCTCAAATTCCTTGCTTGGGCACATGCAGGAAAATAATTTTGTTATGGTAGTCCTCAGACCTATCTCTGCATCAGAATTTAAAGGATGAAATGGCATTTCATCTCATCAGATCATGCTGTGAACATTCTGGAAATCCAGAGACAGAGATTGTTTGGGAACTGCCAGACGCTGGTTCTGCTTTACGATGCTGAGGCTGGTAAAGTGTGGGTGTGCAGTTCCCTCCTCCAACTCATTACTGATTGGAAATGCCTTAATGACAATGTATTTTCACCTAAAATGCTGACATTTAAGTTAATTTCTTACAATCAGAACTGATATTGCTCTTCATTCTGAGAAATGTGTGTTCTATCTGAGGGTCTTCTGTGTCTGTTGTCAACTATTCAGAGTCTGGCCTGTATGCACAACACATTTCCGGGGCAAGGGGAAAAGGAAGACAAGTACTGCCTCTAATGGTGTAAGAGGTCAGTCTGGTGATCTACCTGTTAGAGATCATCACTTCAGATTTTTCACTGGTACGAGTGACAAAAGTCCTCCTACCAACACATGACCCTGGCTTGTTGGTTGCCCCTGACCTGGTCTCTGTGTCGGAGCACAACCCTCTCTCCGGGAACAAGGTCCGTAATCCACGCCAGGTCATGAAAGTGGCCTTTAGTTCTCAAAGCCCCTCTTCTCCCAGTACCCTTCCCCAAACAGGGGATTTGGCTTCTTGGGTGTTCTTCTAGGGACCTTCATACTCTTTCAAAAACTGATCCAGTGAAATTACTGGTGGTGGCAAGCACCAGATCCGCAGGCAAACAGAGCCAGGTTCACATCACAGTGCCTTACTTAGCCACGAGTGATTCTGAATTAAGTATGTGGTACCTTGAGCCACAGTGTCCTCACCTATAAAATGGGGATGGTAGCCGCTTTGTAGTTTTGAGGATTAACAGGGACAAATGCTTGGCAAAGTACTAGGAACATGGTCAGCACTCAGTATTCACCTTCAATTCCAGGCCGTAAATTTGGAAAAGTCCTGAGTGGCAGTTCCACCTCTTATATTTAATGAGCTCCAAGTAATTTCAGCTACATTATACATAAAACCACTTTGTGTTTTCCATATACAGACAACCTGTGCGTGGCTGCTTCTGACAAAACAGTATTTAAATTGTCTGAAAACATTTTAAGCATATCATCACCCACTCCCTCCCAGAATAGCCCTTTATCCTGTGTTCTATTGTAAGTTAGTCCAAGGACCTTAACAGTTGACAATCCGAATTTTAATCTAGTACTATAGTACCTCTACCTTCATCCCAGCTCAAGAATTCCTTTTAGAGTTCCTCACTGATATAAAAAGTATGCTGCTTTGTAACGCTGTTAATCAAATGACTATGAAATAAGTGTTCTCATATTAAATACTGACAAAACTATTAAACATTTTAAAACTTATTTAAATATATTCATAAAGAAGAAAAAATTAAAAGAGAAAACAGAGGAGGAGGGTCACTAAATTATACCTGATTTTAGACATTTCACAAAATGAAAGTTTCCCCTTAAGATACATTTTAGGATGTATAATTATACATTTTAGGATGTATAATTAAGAAAACGGAATGTATTGACAATTACATTTCAGTATGAAAGTAAGCACTGTCCCCCCAAAAAGTCCAAAAAGCCACAGCCCTGACTCAGAATCATCACAATAAGGCTCCAGCTGTAGCACCTAATTCCCCTCTATCCCCGTGTTAATTCCCGTATGTCCCCTCTACTCTGGAGACTAAATACACAAACATTTGTGGTCTGTGACCCATTATCTATGTCATCCCCTACACCTAGAATGAATGCCTACTCCCACCATCTTTGTTAATCCTCTAAGGCCACGCCCAAACGTTGCCACCTCCACGCACCAAGAGCAAAGGGCTCTTTCTCATACCCTCACTGTTGGCACTACAGTGAATTCATCTGGCACATGTCTACCCTCTATTAGAACCTAAGCTCAATAAAGACAAGAAATAGTCCTATTGCCTAATTCATCTTCACTTCACCACATCTCCCAGGAGAGGCACGTGCATAAAGCACCAACAGCTTTAAAGCTGTGCTGCCTTCTCATCTCCATACAACTCACGACACACATAATCTGCAGCCTGATAGGACCTTGAAAAGTTGCATTTTTATTTCAGAATCAACCCATTTCATCCAGAAAAACAGCAAGCACAGAAAACACAGGACAGTTTTGTTCCAAGTTAATACTTTTGCTCAAGTTAATACTTTCCTTGAAACAGAGAGACCCTTAGTATGAGCTGAGAGAGAGGGAAAAAGAGAAGAAGATTGTGTCATAAGACAGGACTAGGCAGATGTAGGATAAGCTTAGGAAGGTCACAAAATATCTTCTTGGGCTCATATCCTTTATCGAAATCAATTATCACAGCACCCACTTACTTAACACCTATTATTATAAAAGACTATTTTGAAGGACTATAGTAATATTTTTACTGTCAACTTACTTAACTGTGCTCCAGCATCACTTACAATGTTACCACATTTCTGGGAATTGACCCAAAAAAAGCAGCATTCACAGTTATTCCTTAAGAATGCCTTTTATTCCTATAAAAGATTCTAGATTGGAAAAAACAGAAACAAGTAATATTTTATTTTCTCTCATTATGGTTCAGTAGTAAAATAGACTGCTGTCTAATTAGAATCTTTTATTTGTTTTCTTTCTTCACACCAAGACATTATACCTTTCATAATCACATAATCATTGAAATCAAATGACTTTATTCTTAAGAAAACTGGATTGTTTTTAATGATTCATTGTCTTTATGACTTCAATCTGCTCAGTAATGATCTAACCAATTAAAAAAAGCACATGTGTCTATAACATAAATGGAATAGATGAGAAAGTTTCTAATCCCGTAAACGTAAAGGGGTCTGCATCGGCTGCCCATTTCAATTCATGCATAGAAACAACTGACCAGTGGAAAGAATTTCCTACCGGTGGCTATTATTTTAAATCTAAGCATTAGATCAAATATACAGAAAATGTAATTTCACATACTGGGAATTTTTTATTTGTATCTACATCAATGTTCTGGTTGTGACACTGTACTATAGTTTTCCAAAATGTTATCAAGGGAGGAAATTGGGTAAAGGACACATGGGATCTTTATTAAGTCTTATAACTGCATATGTATCTAAAATTATCACAGTGAAAACTTCAATAAAAAATAATAAGAATATGAAATAAAATTCCAAATACCAAAAACTTAAGTGAATTAAAGGCAATGATTACAGCCAGACTTGCACTTTCTAGTATATAAAGGAGACAGACACTTTTGTTATTTTATAATATAAGACCAGACAACACCTGAATATATTTACCTGGCCATGCACTATTCAATGCAGTAGCTGTTAAGTCATAATTAAGATAAACTGTAAATCCTCTGCCCAGTAGCACTAGTCATATTTCAAGTGCTCAATAACCATGTTACTAATGGCCAGCCATACTGAATAGCACAGAATGACCACGTCTATCAACATGGAAAACTCTACTGGACAGTGTTGTTAGGCAATTCCATTAAGAAGTATTCATGAATGGGTAAACAAAATAAATGACTTAGCTAATGAACAAACCAACCTATTAAAAACATAAGTTTTCTGGGGCGCCTGGGTGGCTCAGTCGGTTGAATGTCCGACTTTGGTGCAGGTCATGATCTCGTCGAGCCCCACATCGGGCTCTGTGCTGACAGCTCAGAGCCTGGAGCCTGCTTGGGATTCTGTGTCTCCTTCTCTCTCTGCCCCTCCCCCACTCATGCTCTGTCTCTGTCTCAAAAATAAATAAAAATTTAAAAATATTTAAAAAAACATAAGTTTTCACCTCAAATGTGATGAATGCTCATAATTGCCTAGTTAGCTTTCATTATCTTTTACCTTATCCTTAAACATTATCTATTACGTTAAATTGTTAAATTTCTCAATTCAAATCCATTAACAAAAATACCTGGGCAATTCTAAAAAGAGCCCACATTTTCTAATTAAAATATGTAGGTATAACTTAGAGTAATTCATAACATTCAAACTGACCTTAGAATTCTGAGAAATTTGCCTTGATATTAAAAAGTCACACACTATACACCCACCAGAATGGCTACAATTAAAAACACAGATAACCTAAAACACTGATGAAGGAGCAAAGAAAAAAAAAAAAAACCCTCAGATACTACACTGTAAGAAAAATGTCTGGCAGTTTATTTGAGACTTAACATATATCTCTATGATCCAATAATTCCCCCTCTTAGATATTTTCCCAAGGCAGCAGGGGGGGAACCATGTCCACAGAAAGTCATGTAGGAGAACATTCATAGAAGCTTTATTCTTAATAGCCAAAAACTGGAAAAGAGCCTCTAAGTGTCTATCAATAGAAGAGACACACTGGTATACTCTGACAATAGCATACAATACAGCAATAAAAAAAAAATACCTGAGAACACTCGAAAACATTATGATAAGTAAATGAAAAACATACTACATGATTCCACTTATATGAAGCTCTACAACAAACAAAACTAACCTAAGGTAAAAACAAAATAAAGCAACACAAAAGCCAGAGAGTGACTGACTCTGGGAACCAGCCAGGCAGGAGAGCGGCACGGGTGACGGAATGTGTTGCACCTTGATTGCTACTTTTAGAAAGTATAGTCTTTTTAACGAGAAATAAGGGACTAGAATGAATTAATTGCTAATCTAGCTTCCTCTTTACCAGCAAAGGTATAGCTAATTTAAAAATCACGAACAGCAACTTGAAACACTGACCTATGAATGAATATGCTGATCAAATGACTTCTGTGGAGGTCTTAGAAACGATAGCAGATACTGAAGAGTACTTTCTGCAGAACTCCAACCCCTTGTTGGTCCCTCATCCAACATTTGCATTCAACAAAGCACAGAAATTCCAGTTATTCTGTTGGCAGAGAAATTACAAATGCCATCGTATATATGCCATGTCTTCCATAAGCTAAGGCTTTCATATTTGGAATTTATCCTTAATGAATAAACAACACGTATTTAGTTTTATGTGCTATTTACCATTTCTTGCAGTTCTTGGGTGATCAATGAAAACAAAAACTTTCTCATTTACAAAATAATGAAAAAAGCGCAAAGCATTTTTTGTGTCGCCGGAACACTTTGACATTCTGGTAGATACACGATGAAAAGGGAAGCATGAAGCTGTTCATTTTCCGTCTAAGTAATTTGGATGCTTTTTCTCAGGTTTTGTTCTAGACCAAATATCTTTGGTATCCAGGGCTAACTAAAACACTTTTTCTCTTTCTCCATTCCCCTCAATATAAAACACAAATCTTCTCCTAAAGCCAGTTACGAAAGGCAGCAGCAACAGTGAAAAGGAGCTGGCAGCAGGGGGGACGGGGGAGTGGGAGAGACAGGCTTCCAGTTAGGGAAGGAATAAGTATGGGAATAAAATGTACAGCATAGAGAATACAGTCAGTGATACTGTAATAGCCTTGTTTGGAGACAGATGGCAGCTGCACTTGCGGTGAGCACAGCATAATGTATTAACTTGTCAAGTAACTATGTTGTACACCTGAAACTAATTACATATGTGTCAACTATATTCAAAGAATAGTAATAATAATAAAAACCCAAGATGACTGGCAGAAGCTAAGGCTATGGCTTTCCCAGCAGCACTAGAGTCCCATGTGCCGTGCCCCGTGCTGAGCACCTCCCCCCACGGCTACAGCAAGGGGCACAGGGTTGGGCTACGGAACAGCGCAGATGCCACTCGATCCTGTTGTCAAGTATCCCATTCTTTAAAAGAAAAGAAAAATTGCAACTCCCAGAATTCCTCTGAAAATCTCCAAAAGGAAGAAAAGGCTATGATCTGGGGGGAAGTTGGGGACAACCGTCACTGGGGCTGTGCACATCTAGGGCTGCCCTCCGATCAACTGGGCAAAGCAGTGCTTTGTGGATGAATGAACACCCAGGACCTAGGAGCTGGGGAAAAGTTGGGGCTTGCCTGCAGGTAACTCAATTTGGGGATGTGGAATCGAAGAAATGTTACAACTATTAAAACAGGTGGACATCCTCTCAGGAATATGAATAGTTTATAATAATTCAGAGAATTTACAGATTCAGTATGTGTCCTGGGCTATTCCAGTTGTATTTGTTTTACATATGAAGCCAAACAAGCAGCTGCTCCCAGAGTTCTCAGAAAGGAAAGACTTGTGGGAGCCTGAAGGCCATGGAAGGGATTCTGAGGACAGACTAATGAAAGGACAAGAGTTGATTCCACTTTAAAGTCAAACAGCCCACAACAGCCCTCTGACCACCACTGCACACCGTGCCATGACCTTGTATTTTCTGCGCAGCACGTTACAGTTTAAGGCATGTTTTTGTAAAGTGAACTCTTCTTCTGCAGCCTATCACCTCACCTACATCTTCTTAAAAAGGCAAAACTAACCACCCAAGGAAGCAAGAGGTACAACAGGGGTTTGGATGTGCAGGCTTTTTCTGGATTGAAACAGAATGTTCTTCCTTCTGTTGTGTGTGACTTCCATTCACATACCTCTGAGGGGACTCTTGGTGGTATGCTGGCACTCAGGGAAAGAAGATGGCCTCTTTTGTTGAACAGTTAAGATAGATGCCTGGAGCACTTTAACTTTTTTCTGCCAAAAAAGAAAAGTTGGGGGCACAAGATGCCATGGGTATCCAAAAGCCTAGATCACAAAGAAATGTGTGGGAATGATAAACAACTCCTCTTGTCTCTGCTCTCCCCAACCCTTTAGTCTGAAGATGCTCAAACCTACAAAAAAGCTGAATGATGCATATACACAGTAAACCCTGTACCGAGATTAACCAACTGTTGGCATTTTCCCACATTTGTTTTCTCTCTTTATAGATACATAGATAGGATAGAAATAGTATGATGTTGATTTTATTGTCATCTTGACAGGGCCATGGTGCCCACATACTTGGTCAAATGATATTTCTCTGAGTGTTTTTTGATGGCACTTAAATTGGAGGACTCTAAGTCAATCGCCTTCTATAATGTGGATGGGCTTCATCTGGTGAGTTGAAAGCCCAAATATGATCAGAGACTGACCTCCCCTAGGCAAGAGGAAATTCTGATAGCAGACCTCCAGACTTGAATTCTAACATCAGGTCCCCCTGGGGTCTCCAGCCTGGGGATCCATCCTGCTAATTTTAGATTTCGCAATTTCCATAAGTGCAAGGACCATTCTTTAAAATAAATCTCTCGGGGCGCCTGGGTGGCACAGTCGGTTAAGCGTCCGACTTCAGCCAGGTCACGATCTCGAGGTCCGTGAGTTCGAGCCCCGAGTCGGGCTCTGGGCTGATGGCTCAGAGCCTGGAGCCTGTTTCCGATTCTGTGTCTCCCTCTCTCTCTACCCCTCCCCTGTTCATGCTCTGTCTCTCTCTGTCCCAAAAATAAATAAACGTTGAAAAAAAAATTTAAAAAAAATAAAATAAATCTCTCAACAGACAGATATAAACATAGATACAGATCCATTATATTAGCTCTATTTCTCTGGAAAATCCTAATATATACAGTTTTCTTTCTACTGAAACATGCAAAAATACATGTAGACATCATACAATCTTACACCATCTATCATTAATATGTATCTCCCAAGATTAAGACTATTCCCCTCCATGAACATAATTCTATTATCACACCTGAGAAAACTAGCATTCATTCAATACTAGATAAAATATAATCAACATAAAAACTGTCAATAAAACATTTAAAAAAATTTTAAAAAATGGGGCGCCTGGGTGGCTCAGTCAGTTGAGCATCCAACTTCAGCTCAGGTCATGATCTCACGGCTTGTGAGTTCGAGCCCTGTATCAGGCTCTGTGCTGACAGCTCGGAGCCTGGAGCCTGCTTCAGATTCTATGTCTCACTCTCTCTCTCTGCCTTGCCCCTCCCTTGCTCACAGTCTCTCTATCTCTCAAGAATAAATAAAACATTAAAAAAAATTAAAATTCTTGCAGTTATCCCCAAAATGTTTTATACTTTGTTTTGATAAGGATCTAATCAAGGTCTACTTATTGCATTTGGAAAAATCTTTTTTTTTTTTTTTTTTTTAAGAATCAGAATTTTTAAATAACGTTTACATTCTAAATTTGTCTTGTTTTCTCATATTTAGACCTACAATAAACTGCTGTGGCAAGAATACTACATAGGTGATACTGTTTTTTATTGTGTCATTATCAGGAGACCATATCAGAGTATTCCATCACTGATGATATGCATTAGCAACTTTAAACAAAAAATTTAGTATCAAGTACATATCCCTTGCCTTCTAGCTCAGATTCTGTTATAATTATGCACTGAACACATTTAAGCCGCTTGCATTAACATTCATCCCATACAGAAACACAGGGCCAGACCCCATGCTTAAGTTCTGCAGGTTTTAAAGTAAAAACTTGCCAACTGATGAAATTGGCTTTAATGAAGTAAACAGCAAGGTAATTCACCTCAAAGGACTTATTTATACAAATAATCGCTGGAGAAGGACCAAGAATGATGTCACTCTGTCAACCTCCAACTCACTGTATTGAAGACCAAATCCTGGTTACTTCCCTTCTTTAATTTTCTGAATATTCCCCACTTTTTTTTGTTTTTGTTTTTGTTGTTATTGTTATTGTTTAGGATAAAGAAAGAAAAGTTAAATAACATGTTTATATTTCCAAATCCATGGGGAAACAAAATTCTGAGATGAAGCCTACTAAAAAGGAGAATTCTCGAAGTTCTGTTACTCAAGCTAAAACCCATCTCTTTCTTATGATGTTCCTGCTTTTATTGTTGTTTGACAACTTGATTGTCTTAAACTGTGGTACAAGCAAAATGAAATTCTCTAACTTACCTTCCTTTCTACTAATAAATCATACATGGAAAAACCAGAAAATCAGAAGAAATATGGGAAGAATACTAATCAAAGAGGAGACAGAGTGACCGTTAAGTGGAAAAGTCTGGGATAGTGGATTCTTGGTTTTAGTGAATTAAAGAAAACAGAATTTTACTTTGAGCTGTGCACTGAAGATCTGTTGACCCAGGTGGATTTTATCATTTTCTCTGTAGCACCTCCATACGTGTGTTTCACTTACAAAGATGTCAACGTGAAGTTGAGAAAACCGTGCCAACATAGATTTGGAACCCAGGGTGCTCTCTGTGTCTCTCTCCTTCTTCAGCTGACCATTTTACCGAGACAGCGGAGGCAGCACTGAGGGTTCCTACACCTGGAACAGCCTCTTCACTGTTCACTCTTCAACTTTTACAGGAAGGCAAGGAGATATGTGCAGTTGCAAGTCTTTTTTTTTTTTTTAATATTTACTTATTTTTGAGAAAGAGAGAGAGCGAGCACACGTGCGCAAGTGGTGGAGGGGGCAGAGCGAGAGGGAGACACAGAATCTGAGTAGGTTCCAGGCTTTGAGCTGTCAGCCCAGAGTCCAATGCGGAGCTCGAACTCACGAACTGTGAGACCATGACCTGAGCCAAAGTCGGATGCTCAACCGACTCAGCCTCCCAGGCATCCCTGCAGTTGCAGTTCTTGAGGAAGTGTGTTTATTTTAATATCGAAAGTCATATAAACATTTCTACAATCTGGGGAAGGGAGGGGCTTGATATACATTTTTAAAAAGGTAAAATGTCTTAGATAGTAAGAAAGAAAAACTGAGAGAAGAGAGAACACATCTGATAATGATCATACATTTGCAAAGGGATAAAAGAGAGAAGTAGAGTAACTTTCATAAAGCAACTACCCATAAACTGATTACACAAAACAAGAGGTGACCAATTTGTACAAACCTCTTCTACCCCTGTTTTCAGACTCGTGAAATATTATGCATATCTTACTACTCTATTAAACTTCCTTGAAATCTGGGACTCTTGTATTCATTTTCAAATCCATCCCTTATGTCACCTTCTCCAACTGCCCAAGCATATTTTCGAATAAATAATAACTTTTTATTTCTCTATGTGAGGACAAGTCTCTCATGAATACTCCTTGAACACATCCTAAAGTTCAAATTACTGTTAACTGGATCCACTTTTTTTGCTGCCTTAGTAAATCATAAATGTTTATTTTTATAACACAACTCTAAAATATGACAGAATGCAAAGCAGTAAAGTTTGGATCCCCCTGCGGGAATAAATAAAACTACTTTTCAATAATGTTTCTCATTCTTTCAGTTGTGAACTAGGAAGGATATTATTAAATATTTAAGTCCCCCAAATAAGGGAACACATTAATGAAGGAAGTTCCTATTTTCCAGTAAGTTATAACAGATGGTTTCCAAACACATACCAAAGATTTAAATGCATAATTTCACCCTATAAATATGCTGCAAAACATTAAAAATAGATTATAGCACATATGCCTTATGGGGCAAATGAAATGATGAAAGGAATTTTGTAGTGGATAAGCTCATAATTAAGAGATCATACTTGTTTACAACTATGTGTCCCTTTTAATAGAATTAATGGATTAAATGGAACAGCTTTATAAATAACAATTAAGATTACTTCCTTAATTTACATCTTAATATCCCAGCACAGTATAAGAGGAAAGGCTTTTCCCTTTAACATAATTTTTTTCTTGACAGGTTAGGGTTTTGGGATTTAAATTTTTTTCTATTTCTACCTCACTAATAAAAAACCAAGCTATATATAGTTGTATACACATATAGTTATCTCACATTACGTTAGGTAAAAAATGCAAAAAAGATAAAACTTGGCAAAGAGAAATGGCAATCATCTTTGAAGGAATTTTCCTATTTATGATTTGTTTTCTCTGTTGAATTCTCTCTTGGAGCCATCAGTTTTGATGATTTCAGATACAGCTTACTAATGCAACTAAAATGTGTTGTGTATCAGAAAGTGAAAACAAAACGGCGAGTTAAGGAATTAATCAGTTATTCTGTATTATATTTCCATCAGACTTTATCAGAGACTCTGCAACATGGTTGCCTCAAGTATTGACTTACAGACTTCCAACAGGATGAAATGAGATTGGGAAGTAACATTTGACAAATGAAGACACTGAGAAAACATGAGATGTGTGCGACACAGTGCTACTAAAACGTCCTTCACATCAAAATCACCACGAACGTACACCTTGTGCATGCCGTTCCAAATCACAAACTGGATCCAAATCACAATCCAAATCCAAACACCACCGGATCTTTGCTTCGGGAGCTCGTGTTTATATTTACTTAACATGCATACGGATCTAGAGATGGTACCAGCAGTGCTTTGGGGGCGGACGCCCAACTTAGCTGAGAAACACGGAGAACAAGCTTGTTCCCCAAAGGCAGGAATCAAGTGACAAAAGGTGACAACAAATGTGTTTCCTACGTACAGGGGGGCCTACTGAAAGAAAGGAAAATGTTTTCAATAAACGCCCGGATGGGAGAAGAGTGAGGGTAAAGATAAACTCTGCATCATAGAGGAAGAGGGCTTTAGAAACACTTTACAAGAAAAAAAAAAAATTCTAGTATACAAGTATGCTATTTTTTTTTCTAGAGAGAAAAAAAACAACACTGACTCCATTTCTCAGCCAGTTCTCACCAAATTCTCTGTCCTCTTTCACAGCAAAACCATGGAAAGAACTCCCCACGCTCCGTCTCCAGTTTCTTTCCTCCCAGACTCTCATTAAACCAGTCTCTGGACACGGCCAGCCACAGCAGAACCACACTCACCACAGTCAAAAAGGACCTTCACGTTCCAAGGCCGAAACAATTCTTAGTTCTCACTTATATAACCCGTAGCTTCAGACATACTGGATCATTCTGTCCTTGAAACATGCACTTGACTTGTTTTCCAGACACTGTTTCCCTTCTAACACCCAGGCTATCTTTGCTCAGGCTCCTTAACCGTCTCATCCTTATCTTCCCACTGGGTTGGACAGCTAGCTCTCTGTTCTCTCAGTAACCTCATCCACTTCTGTTCTGCTGACTCCCAAATTTGTATCTCCAACCCAAACCTCTCCCCAGTTTCCTAAATGCGACTGCCCACCCAACAGATCTACTTAAATATGTCACGGTCACGCAGAACACAACATAGGCAAATAAACATACTTGTCTCCCCAAGTCTCCAGTGGTCTCCCTCATCTTAGTTCATAATAACTCCATTTCTCCAGCTGCTCAGGCACCAGCCTTGGAGTCACCCTCCCTCTCTCCCGTGTCTCATACTGGCAAACCCAATTGACTCTACGAGCAGATAAGATGCAGCATTTGGTCATGTCTCATCACCTCCAGCACTACCGCCATGACCCAAGTGACCATCAAATGAATCACTGCAGAGTGTCCTCCAACAGGCTTCCATACCTCTGTCCTTGTCCCTTAGAAATCATACATCAGCTAGAGTCAGCCCGTGGCATTTGCAAAGCCTCTACTGACCAGCCTTTCCAGAACAGCACAGGTACGTGCATGTGCACACAAACACGGCAATTCCTTGTTCCCGCTTCTGCTTTGGTTTTTGGTCACACGTCACCTTTTAACATGTGTTTTATTTTTTAAAGTTTATTCACCCCTTAGCACTGTATTGGAGATAGCCTGTATTGGCTCAGGAAAGCCAGTTCTTAAATCTGTAGGAATTCTGCAAATCGGTCATTAAACTACAGCTATTATTAAAAATTACCTTCTATAACATTACAATTTAATTTTGTTAAAAAGAATAATAAATGCTCAAAAGTTATTGTTTCCTATTTTACTCTGTGTCCTTTAGGTATTTACATTTGTTCTATCAAGAAGGTAACAACTGTGCCACTTAGCACCTTTTCGCAACTCATTCAATCACATCACATTTGTAGACTGAGATCAGGGTGGTGGCAGTATTCACACTATAAAAAGCAACAACCACTAAAAGCCAGGGCCTCTCCTCCCAGAAGGAAAGCCCATTGTTAAACATTTACTGTTACCAGCACAGCACTGATGGTCTGTCTGACTCGACTCTACTGTAGCTGTGCACAGTACAGTGCCTAGCATATGGTAGGCACTACAATATTGAAGGGAAGAGAGAATAAATTTCTCTGAAAGTCACTTGCTGAAGTATAATGAGAAGAAAGAAACTGCAAAAACTATAATGCATTCTCATTTGACAAGTCATATACAGTTTTATATAGTATTCTATTAAATAACGTCACATTAATTCAAATAAATGTCTCATAAAATGATGATTCAATCTGGCTGTAGCTGGCATTTTCCCAAATAATCATACTTTTAAAATAAATATATCCTTGCTTCAGAGTTTCATTATCACATTTCAGCAAATTTATAAAAGTTTTTTTAAAAAAAAAAAGCATATGTCTTTAGTTAAAGATCTGTAATGCAATTAAATGTTACAGAATTTTTTTTACTATTGGAATGATTCACCTTTGAACTACTATAAGTTGTAAGCATAGACAATAAATGCATCATTAACCCACAACAAATAAAATTAACACTTTTCAAAGGCAAGAAATAGTAAATGATGCTCTTAATTACTTGTTTAAGTGACCGAGGACTCTCTTTTATTACCAACTGAAAGGAATATGCCATACGAAAGTAAGATAAAACGTGATGGATAATATACCAGAAAAAGGAAACGCTAGCCTTTAGAAAGTCCTTGGGCTGCAGTCCAATAACGTTTATCTTGTGAGCAGTAAGCAGATTTATTAAAATCCATTAAAAAAAACACCATAAAACATGATCACTTTTTAACATACTTAGTCCTGAAAAACTTCAAATTTGTAACAAGTCCATTTCACTAACTGAAATTTTGATACACAAAATATTTTAAGCCATCCAATGTGTTACACTTGTGAGAAAACTTAGCTGATGAACAACAACACTACAGTTTGGTATGGCTCCTACTAGATTTTGAATTGACGGAGGAACCTTTCAATTCACATTTTGAAAACTAAACCAATTAAACACTGTTATCGTAAATTTAGCAAAATACTAAAATCCTTTTAATGCCAAGGACAAACGTGCAATATACATATTATTTTCCCCATTTTAAAAATGAAAGAAAACTGAGTTTCAGTGACTTACCCAAGCCTCTATGGTTATTAGTCACGTGGGAAAATGGGACGCAGGTTTTGACTCTGAATTCTCTGCTCTCTCTATCATACTAAGCAGGGTTTTCAAATGTTCGTCATATATCAAGTTTTTAAACTTTATTTGCTTTGGCCTTACCTACTGCAGGCTGGCTTTACCTTTCCTGTATGTATTCTGAAAAAATAGCATAGCAACTTTCTCACTAAGCTCAACAGTAAAAACTAAGATCCCCAAATCCTATGGCAAGGCTTTTTTTGCTAGCACCCACTTGCAGGTTTTCTGAAAATGGCTAATATACCTGTTCCTTACACTTTTGCTAGGAGGAAAGCAGGTAATGGAAGGTTCTTATTTACAGAAGCTACAAATACTCCAACTTCTTTTTTTTTTTTTTTAATATATTTTTTTCAACTTTTTAAATTTACTTTTTGGGACAGAGAGAGACAGAGCATGAACGGGGGAGGGGCAGAGAGAGAGGGAGACACAGAATCGGAAACAGGCTCCAGGCTCCGAGCCATCAGCCCAGATCCTGACGCGGGGCTTGAACTCCCGGACCGCGAGATCGTGACCTGGCTGAAGTCGGACGCCCAACCGACTGCGCCACCCAGGCGCCCCATCCAACTTCCTTTTGAAAGAGGTATATTTTATTGTAACAGCAAGTGCATGATACTGCAGTTCCAACCCTGACTAAGGAATCACAAAGTCTAAAGAGAGCTACTAAAAATGGATTCCATTACAAGGAACAACAAAAGGACTATATGGGGGAAAAGATCTTCATAAGCAACACAATCACATCATTTGAGGTGGAAATGAAAGGGAAGAGCAAGTGTGACATGAGGGGGGTGAAGTATCCACCTTTCCACACTTCAACAGAAATCAACACAATGTCATGTCAGATGCAAGTACACTATTTTTAGCACAGCATTAGACTTGGGCATTTTTTTAGTTCTATGAAAAATATTCTTTCAGATCTATAACCATGTTTCAAATACAAGGCCTTCGCAACATTTAAGAGCTTTCCTTGGTCTTAGTCATGGAGAAGGTGTTGCGAGTTTACAATGCACATAGTTTTATAGATGTTTCCTAATTAGTGGTCTGGTTGCTTTAAAATTATATTTTACATTTATTATTTACAGTTTACACAGTCAGAAAACCGAATACCTAAAGGCCTTCATTCAATACAACGTTTAATGAAACACTAGAAAACCAGCGGCATGTCCATATTTTAAACATGATCTTAAGGTTACTAACAATCACTAACAAATAGTTTTATAATTTCCTAAAAAGGATAACTCATTTTAGAAGTATCTTAATGTCCACATTGGTTCTGAGGTGAAGCCTAATCAAATCCAGAAGATTTCAAAAGAAAAATTAAAATCTAAAGCCTTCAATTACAACTTCTTTGTAAAAACAACGGCAAATTCTACACCTATTTCTGATAGCAAAATAAATTACCATAATGTTCTCATAACTAAGAAAACATACATCCAGTAATTACACGGAATCTTTAATTAACATGCTAAACAATTTGAGTGTTTTATACCATGAAAATGATGTAAAATCTCTATTATGCAAAATTCTAACACTGAAAACAGTTTTGTAAACATCGTATAGTAAATGACAATTATGTACTTTTAACATTGAAAACTCTTGATTATCTGTAATTCAGGCAAATAGAAGTTTTAAATAACCAATGTTTTGACAGTATCAAAGTTGCCATGAGAATTTATTTTTAAAAAGCAGCTTTTGCAGTATGTCATGGGACCAGAATAGTTAGGGCCAGCACTAGATTTCCTCCTACATCATGGCTCACTATCCCGTCACTATGATCTGCCAATTCCTCCCTAAATCTAGCAGGCTCTTCCCAGGTTGGCCGGCCCGGTTCTTAGTTCCTCGCATGGTTCATTCCATTGCAAACCACAACCACTCTTGGGGTTCGAAGCTGTCACCCTGTCTGGGCCCACCTGTCAGGCAAAATGATCTGCAGCGCCACCTCAGAGCAACCGCATTTAGCTGTTATCCCCGATTCTTCAACACCTTAATGCAATTTGAGCAAGGTAAAAACAAACTCTTCTGGAAAGCTCTGAACCCCTGCCTATCTGACTAGTCAGTAACGTGGCGTTACAGTGATGCTTTCAGATTGTAACATCCTGCGATACCTGTTGAAAATTTTTCTTCATGTAGCTTTTAAGGATATTTTGTTTTCATTAGAATTGAAAATTAATGCTGATTGTAATGGAAGTTTTACTACACTTATAAAAAGTCTTATGACCTACACTTTCAAAAATTCTCACTCTTCGAACTTATAAATCCCCTGTCTTAGAATTCATCTTAAAGTGTCAGCATTCAAATGAAGATTTAAGTACAAATATGCACATTACGAGAGTCATATGAGGAGGGAAAAAACCAACACAAACTTGAATGGTCAAAAAAAGAAAATGTAAACAAAAGACACATGATATAGGCTATATGTTTTTTGCAAGCACTAAAAATATTTTCCATACTAAAAATGCTTATGGTATGCTAAATGAAAAAAGCAAAAAAAAAAAATTTATCTCATTTACATTCAATATATGTGAAGTAGTACACACACACACACACACACACACAGAGAAAAGAGTACAAGGAAATATGTAAAATATTCATAGTGATCGTCTGGTGTGGCTGAGAATATTAATTTACCCAATATGTAGTTATATATAGTTATTATGCATAATAACTTAAGATAAAAATATGTATATATTTATAGTGAGCATATAATATTTTTAATCCCTCTTTTAAGGGGGAAAATGAGATTATTTACCTTCTGAGAAGCCACAACCCATGTAAACATAGCTTTAACTTGCTATACACAAATTTCTGTAAGGCAGTGACTTAATACAAGTGCCAATTCTTCTTTTTTATTTTTTTAAATGTTTTATTACTTATGAGAGAAAGAGAGAGACAGAGCACGAGCTGGGAAGGGGCAGAGAGCCAGGGAGACACAGAATCCAAAGCAGGCTCCAGGCTCCGAGCTGTCAGCACAGAGCCCAACGTGGGGCTTGAACTTTTGAACAGTGAGATCATGACCTAAGTTGACGTCAGACGCTCAACAGACTGAGACACCCAGGTACCCCAATACAAATGTCAATTCTTATGGAACATTAAGGGAAAGTATTATCTTCTACAGGTCTACAAACAGGAAGGGATAAAGAAACTGGTATAATTTAACATACAAAGTGTCACTTTGAATTATGAGAAATACTCAATAGGTATTTGTGAAATTTTCTCTTCTCAATTTGTTTCAAGAATGAAATTTTTATAATGAGCCAAAAATTATGCTTAATTATATAGATTACTGATTTATGGCTGTGACTCCAATTTGATACTATGTATTTATACTTCACATTATTTTAACAAAACATGCCTTCTGGGGTCCAATATATTCCCCTTAAAAATTAAATGTTGACTAGTATTTTTAAAGAGAGATCATAGTCCTATTAATGCCTTAATTTATACTTAAGAGACTAGAAATTGAATCTATTTATTTAAAGGAGTCTCATAAAAGATAGTTATTTGAGGGGTGCCTGGGTGATTCAGTCAGTTAAGCAAACGACTTCGGCTCAGGTCATGATCAGTTCATGGGTTCGAGCCCCATGTCAGGCTCTGGGCTGACAGCTCAGAACCTGGAGCCTGCGTCAGATTCTGTGTTCCCCCTCTCTCTCTGCCCCTCCCCCACTCACACTCACTCTCTCAAAATGGATAAATATTTAAAAAAATTTTTTAAGATAATTATCTGAGTGGAAGAGTATTTTAAAATTTTCCAGTTAGAGAAATTAAGACATTATCATTTTATCAGTTTATTCACAACTATAGTTACTTAATGAAATATAACTCAACCAGGTTGCTTTGTACCTATTTTGAACAACTGATAAAAAGTATAGAAGCTACATAAAAGAAAATATAACTGACGTGGTTATAATGTAGAGAGAGGGTATGGGGATTTGATGATTGCAAAAAATGATCTCAAAGAAAAATGGTATTTAGTTTTAATTTTCCTTGTGAGATACATCATGAATCATTTAGGCATTATTTTAAATGTATGTACAAGGAGAGGAGTTGTGGTAAAAAATAAAAAATAAAAACCTAATGGTGCTGTAGGAAAAACAAGTAAAAATTACATCTGCCTCATTTTTTCAAAAGTCTTCAATACCAAGATCTTTCTAAACCTTACATAATTTAAAATGTCTGCATATGTTTTCATTCCACAAATTACTCACTTCCAAAGTCTACACAGCTCTGACAAGAACACACCTAAATCTCAGTGCAGAATGACAACCATCTGGTGAGACCAGCATCTACCACCAGCCCATTCTCTTCCTGTATCCCCATTACTAACCAAAGAAAATAGCATAGCTCAGAAAAGATCAGCTGTCTTTAACTGGATAAAGAATCATCCTATCTGCCTTAACAACTACTGGGCAAGTCTTCTGCTGTTGTTTAATTGCCTCAGTCCAGCAAATTAAAGACATGCAAACTATCTGTGACAGAAGCCAAATGTTACTTCAAATATTACATGGGCATGAAAAAGAAAATCAGTATCATCATTGCAGGGCCACGTCCAGGTTATGGAATCATTTGTTTAAGCACAAATTCTCCAAAACAAGCATCACAAGGCCTGCTGCTGTGCCTAAGGACTGAGTATAGGAGCGCTGTGTGCATACATGGGGACGGGATACCATAATCAACGCAAAATTTCATCATACAAAAATCACTCAGCTCTGCTACCAAATAGCTTTGTGATCTTGAGCAAGATAGCTTGGGTCTTGGTATTTTTATCCATAAAATGACATCTTTCCTATATATTACAATACACTAAAACTATAGGAGATAAGCAGACCAAGTAACTAACATTGCAAAGCAGCATCTGTGTATATATGTATGGCTTAGCTTCTCTCTCTTTTTTTATCTCCAGTACACTGTCCCTATTGTTAGCCTCTTCTCTAACAGCAGAGATGTCATCACACACAGGTGTGCTACATATCAATGAGAAAGAGATGACTGGTCTTAGGGCAAGCAGGAAGTCATGAGGTGAAGTACAGTAACTCTGCATGAAATCTAGGTATTCTCTCGCGACGGCAGATGTGGACTTTTCACACGTGTGATTGTCATCTATCAAGTGAGCTACAGCACGAAAAGGGTAAGATCAAAACAGATCTAAATAAGGGGTAATTTACTCACCAGGGAGAGACAACCCTGACTTTTACTACTGCAGTTAAGTAAGCAAGTGGTAGCAAATGATAAAAGAAAGTTTTCTCCAATAGCTGTTCCAACTAAGCCAAGTACTTCCCCTACCTATAATAATTACAGCAAATGATTATCCTTTAAGATATTCAGAGATGAACCCTTACAGTAGTAGACAGTATCTAAGATCTTGTTTTACTTTGTCTGTAAGTAGGAGATACATATATACATACATGTATGAGTTTGGCTTGCATTTATCAAGATTCTGTTTTAGTTTTAGGGTTTAAGATTCAAGATTTTAGTTTTGTTTTATTTTGTTCAGTGAATCATACCACTGTTAACAACTGTTTGGGCAAGTTTGATTCTCAAAAACACACTTTGTTTCTAACTTATAATTCACTCTAGATGTGAACTTCAACCAGCAAGAGGCAAGATCACTGGACCCAGGTTGTTGTAAGAACTACAGATGTTTCCTTTTTTTAATTTATCTTTTTCAGAGTACCTTTATAAACTTCAAGTTTTCTAACATTACTATTCCAAGATGAGTTCTTTAGAACTCCTTAGAGTAAACTCCTTAGCTTACACATAGCTTTAGTTGGTCCAGGAAAAGGTTTTATTATTACCCATTATTTCTATTGTTCCAGTATGCAAGATGTCAATCTTTCAAAGACTTTAGATTCTCAGGGTTGTTTGTTTTTCTTTAGGGCTTGAAGGATTTTGACACCAACTGTGTATGGAACAAATAGATTTAAACCATACATTTAGAACAAGGACTGACAAACGTCAACCTCTGTGAAAATGAAGCTTCACCATTACTAACAATGGTCACCTTTCAAAAACGGAGCCTGCTGTTTGAGAAATCCCACTGTCTAATGCTTACAACTGAGAAATCTCACTGTCTAATGCTTACGACTAAATATAAATATGTTAAATGTTTAAATATTCTAAAAGAACATCTGCTTTGTAAATTAACACATAGGTAAAAATAATTAGAAGGAGTAAAAGCACAGTAATAAAATACCACTACAAATCATTACACTCATAAAACAGAACTTAAATGGATCTAAACCACTACTTTAATTACTTCTTTACAGATACACCATCTAAGATAAGTCCATAGTTGAGTAAGAATTATTTTTATCTGATAATTCAGTTCTATACTCTCAGGTCTACATAAGAAGAAGATACATTAATGGGAAGAAATTAAAATTAAACTAGAAAAAGATGTCAGTTGGGTAAGGGCATTAATCTTCAACAATCAGTGTGGTTCAACAGGAATATAAATAAAAATATCTAATTTCCGCAATTCTAAGTCATGATTGATGGTATGATTCTGCACTAATTGATGTAGAGAAAAGCCTACATTACGTGTTCTTACTGATTAAAAGAAACACCTCAATTTCTGGAAGCCCAAAAAGTAGAAGAGAGAGAAAAAGCACATTTTAAAATTGAGGATATGTAGCTAATCTAGTTGAGGATATGTGAATCTGCAAATTGAAGTTCAACCTTGTATAGTTCCAATCTGAAAAAAAAAGAAGAAAGAAAGGTTTAGAAAAGGAGGAAGAAGGAGGAAAAAAGAAGAAGAGGAAAAAAACCTGGAAAACATGCTAATCATGGACATTTTCATGTACCCTTCAAACTCACCACAGTGATCCCTTATAGTACTGTTGGATCTTAGGGGCTATTATTGTGGCAAAAACGTTATCTATAGTCTGTAGCCCCTCCAAACATACTATAATGATGGCTTCTGGAGTTCCTGTTCTTTCCCATAGTCAATAATTAGCTGATAACTTCAGTGTACTAGAGCTCCCAAAGTCCCTTTTCTGACACCCTAATGATGATTTCATCTAAGGGAGTAGAAACAGCAAGGGGACAGGCATGGATACGACTGGACAAAGGGCAGGATGGGTGTGCTCTGTTACAGGAGTCAAAGTATTTGCCTATTAGTCTTATCTCCTTTCTCAGCACAGACATTACTTGCTAGACTTCACTCTTTTCTCTCCATCACCTATACATTTTTCCTCTCACATGCATTGTCTCACCTGTATGCAAAGGAACATGGCTCAGCCAGGCAGAAGAATGTGAACCAACATGTTAATGGCCAAGTGTTTTCCCATTCCCAGCCCCTAAAACCTCTTAGTTCTTGTGGGGGGATTTTGGTCACTGCAGGTTTCCTTTCTTGCCTTAATATTATGCCCCAGCTTGTCCTTTTCCAGAGGCAATGGTGGGCGCCAACAGCTACGGCTGTTTATTTCAACACCAGCTTCCTGCCAGAGCTCTGCCACCTGTAGCTGGGGCTCCATTTGCTATAGAAATGACCAGAGTGATAAGGAGAGAGGTGGTGGGGCAAAAGATGGAATGTTCTACTTCCCACTGTAGAAGGAGGGGAGAAGTTGAAGGCAGAAGAATCAGCATGGGGAGGAAGATGCTTAAGGAAAAGAGAGGCATCTGTTCTCATGGCACAGAATGCACCTGCTCCCCACCTGAACACTCTACAAATTCTACCTCTTGCAAAGGTGGACACAGAATCTGCTCCCAAGGAAGAAAAGACACAGAGCCAAAAGCCCTGCCTTTTAAGAACATCCTAGCATTTGTCTTTGTCTCCTCTGCCAAAGAAACAGAAATGACGACAACTTTGGACAGTGTAAAGGGAATAGGAGTAGACCCCTCTCACTCCCCAAAAAAGAACAAGTCTTCTCCCCAGTAATAGCAACTAAGCTACCTGTCCTCAGTTTTCAGGAGTTATCCACCCAGCCAATGCAGATTTTTACATGTGTATCCATTAGTTTGAAGAGTAAAGAGGGCATCATTAATACAGAACTGTATTCTAAGTCTCAGTTAACAGAAGGAAGAAACTAATAACAGGTTAACAACCACCAATGAACCAGGCACTGTGCTGGCTCAAAGAATTTATCCAAGGCCTCACAGCCAATAAATGGTGGAGCACAAATTATAAACCTGGGTCTTCTGATACCAAAATAATTGTATTTTCAAATCTGACTTTGACATACAGTCTCAACCAATCTCTAACCACACTTCTGCCAGACTGCTTAATGATATAATTAGTTTTTATGTTCTCCCTTTTCATTCTCTGTATCTGCAGAAATTTAAAACCTCTAAAGTTATAAGATATTAGAAAATAAGAGGATGTGATGAAGGCCTATCAGGGTCAAAAATGCAAACACCTTCAGGGGCCTGGAGACCGGGCACATGAATGAGGAAATGAAAAACTGTGCTTAATGAAGGAACCCCAGCCCTAAGTCCTATCCAACATGCAATCCCAAGGACCTATTAGGATTTCTTTCATCTACACTGCTTAGATTCTATACTTTTTGGTTCCTTCTTCTAAAACTTCATGTCCCTTTCTTCCACAATACCAATTTTACATCACAAGAGATTTTTTGGTAAAAAGACAGTCTTTTAAGTAAAGTAAAAAGGAGAAGGTAGAAAGGCAACTTCTCTTTACTGAATACCTACTATGTACAGGGTAGCACACTAACAGATTTACATACACCAACCTCAAGCAACTCCTGGTAAAATTATAAAAACTTCTCTATATACAAGCAAGGAAGCTGAGGGTGACAAAGTTTAAGTAACTTGCCCAAGGTAGAGAAGACTAGATTTGAATTCTGACCAATTCTAAAGTCAACAATTCAATTGACAAAGAGAATTTTAAAATTAAGTTAAATTTAAATTCAAAATACCTAGTGATTCTTCATGAATTTCCATCTGTTAATTGGAAAATGTTTTATTTACCTCATTTGTCTCACCTGACACCTAAATCACAAATTGACTTAATAGCTTTTCAATCTATGATCACCTCCTACCTTTACATGTTTGGTCACTAATCATCTCTTATTTCTGACTAGCCAGGGAGACCATGAAAATATTTTGGCATTACGTGGAAAAACTTAATATTCCTCCTAGCATCTACATGTGCTTTTTATCTTCATAAAACTCAACAAATATTAGCTAATTAATCCTAGTGAAAGCCCCATAATATGCATAAGATCGGATTCGTTCTCAATGGGCATTTATAAACTAGACAGTTATGGCTTCAAAATTGATGAGGTCCTCAACCCACAAACATTATGAAATACAACCTAGATTCACAACTAGCCCATCTGGAGTCCTGATGAAACAACAGGGTCTCTCTCATCAATTTATCAGACATCAGTGTCTCCTAGAGGTTCCTTTGGGCTATTCCATCGTCTCCGAGCTCACGGTATCCCAGAAAACAACGTCCTTCATGCCTCAAGCAGTTATAACCCAATTTAGATATCAAAGTCTAATTTTTTTATTGAATATAAAATTTTTATATACTGTTAATAATATTTTTATTTCTCTGATTTTGGCAAATAAAGATTTAAGAAAAAGCTACTTGCTTTTTTTTTTTTTTTAACTCCAAGCTTTAGGCATATGTGCACATTCATGCAAAATGCCAACACTTCTTGTCTCCCATGTCACTTTATATTCAAACGTTCACTCATAGTATATAAATGATACACATATATTCTCCAAAATCAGTCAATAGAAAGTAGATCTAAACCTCATCTTTGGCATTCATTAGGTTTCTCCCTAGGTGCAAAAGAAAAAAAAAAAAAAGAAAAAGAAAAGGTCATTCTTCTACTTGCAAAAGGTACGTCTAGTAGTCTTTAGAATTTACTTCTTATGACAAAAAAGATGGGTTAAAACTAAAATGACCATGAGAAAAGATTGCCCCAAACATGGAAAGAACCAGCCGATAAAGTCCCCTCAGTGCACTATACATATCAACCTAAGGGGTAGCACAGAGGTGACAGTGTCTTTCAAATAGAAATATCACATTAGATAAGGGCCAAGGTAACTCTAATTCAAAAAATAAATACATGACAATTAGAAAACTTTTACACTTTAAAGGTACCTCCACGGTGAAAGTTATACAATGACATATCTACAAGGTTTCCAAGTAACAACTTAAACCTAAGTTTTTCTTCCACACTTACATAAAATTTCTAGAAATCCTATGAAATACTACCATTTTCATAAATATATAAAGATACACTTTGACTTTAGAAACAAAAGAAGACAAGTAACTTCCCAGTACAAGGGCAGTAGTGGTGCTCCAAAGAGAACAATGTCTATACGTTCTGATATCCTGCATCCAGGTGAACAAAGGGTGTGAGGAAATGAAACATGGCATTTTGTGGAGGATATCTGACCTTGTCATGTATAAAATACCATCTTTCCCGACCCTGTCAAATAAAAAACATCATCTTTTATTACTAAATAGTGAGTACAACTGTCAACTCTCACCTTGGGGCTCATTCATTCTTCCTCATCTCCACTTCATGAGGTTGGAGAGCAGGGTAGGAATACTGGCTTTGCATATTACTTGGTAAAGATGAACCATGAAAGCTCAATGGTTTCTAAGAATATCAGAAGAAAATTTAGGAGAATTGTCCAATGAACTCTGGGTTGGAAAGAACTCTCCAAGTTTGTTGCTAAATTAGAAATCATAAAGGCTGATGGCTATTATTACTTTAGAAAAAAAGCACTTATGGGAATGCAAGCTGGTGCAGCCACTCTGGAAAACATTATGGAGGTTCCTCAAAAAACTAAAAATAGAACTACCCTACGACCCAGCAATTGCACTACTAGGCATTTATCCATGGCATACAGGTGTGCTGTTTCGAAGGGACACATGCACCCCATGTTTATAGCAGCACTATCAACAATAGCGAAAGTATGGAAAGAGCCCAAATGTCCATCAATGGATGAATGGATAAAGAAGATGTGGTATACATATACAATGGAGTATTACTCGGCAATCCAAAAGAATGAAATCTTGCTATATGCAACTACGTGGATGGAACTGGAGGGTGTTATGCTAAGTGAAATTAGTCAGAGAAAGACAAATATCATATGACTGCACTCATATGAGGACTTTAAGAGACAACACAGATGAACATAAGGGAAGGGAAACAAAAATAACATAAAACAGGGAGGGGGACAAAACAAAAGAGACTCATAAATATGGAGAACAAACTGAGGGTTAGTGGAGGGGTTGTGGGAGGGGGGGATAGGCTAAAAGGGTAAGGGGCCCTAAGGAATCTACTCCTGAAATCATTGTTGCACTCTATGCTAACTAATTTGGATGTAAATTTTTAAAAATAAAAAATTAAATTAAATTAAATTAAAAAATAATAATATTAAGATGACAGTTCCAAGGTTATAGCTGTTTTTACCCTTCATCAAAGTATACACCTAAAATTTGTGTATTTTTATGGAAATTATACCACAATAATGTTAATTAGTTTTACTTTCAAAATACAAGATAATGGGATGCTATTTTTTTGTGGCACAATCTTACAAATATAAAATCAAATGTTTATTGTGTTGTGTTTTGGAAATGTGAATATATTATTGCATTGGTTTAAATACTATTAAAACTGAAAAAAATATTTAAAAAAAGAAAAAGCACTTAAAAATATTGATAATCTACAAACCTGAAAAAGGTATAAGTGTGACAAATTATGATTACATTCCAAGCTTTCTCAAATCGGGTTGAACAAGAAATACAAAATGTTAGAAAAAAATACAAAAAAGAAATGTGGTAGTGATGATTACACGCATTTGTGAATACACACATTTGTGAATATACAATTCAGAAAACCACTGAATTATATAGTTTAAGTAGGGAAATTGTATGGTCTCTGAATTATCTTTCAAACTCCGCAGATGAAAAGAAAAGAAAGAAGAAAGAAAGGAAGTCAGGAAGGAAAAAAGGAAGGTCTTAAAAAAAAAATCTATGTATGTCAATCATGGCAAAAAAACCCTGCAAATAAAAATTACCACCTTTTGCCCAAGATTACAATACTTACAATGCCTGTTACCAACGGTAAAGTAAACTGATTCAACCATTTAGGAGGCCATTCAAAAAAATGCTTTAATATTTAAACTATTATAACCTTTGAGGCAGAATTCCTCTGGGAGTGTCTTTTTTAATACTTAGGTGATACCTACATGAATACACATACCCATTTATCACGTTTGTAAGAACGTATACAAAAATTTGCTAGCGATGGTTATCTGCAACACGTTTGCTTTTTTGATGTGTATCAAAATACCCTATATGAAAATAGCTATCAAACTGTCCTTAGTATGATAATATCCATGGTAAAACATCTGAGTCAAAACGTCACATTATCTACAGCAAGGCTAGGGTAAGGCTGCCATCTGACCTGAAAGCCTTTCTTCTCACACTAGGATACTGGTATCCCCAAGGGCATGCAGTACCATGGAATGTTAGATAGCCATGGATATGGTGATACATCTTCATGGAGTATTAATTTTATTCAATTTTGGAGAAAATGTTGGTTCTTTTCCAAAGGATTTTGGGGGGGGGAAGGCTTGTTTGTTTTGTCTTGTTTTTGGTTGCACCAGTACAAATAAAATCGATAGGAACTTAATTTTCCAAACGTACTCATTTTGTGTCTATTTCATCTAAAAAAACCTTCAGAATTAAAAAAGAAAAATAAACATTATATGCTGAGAACAGGCCGAAAAATTGGCATTTCTGTACCATCGTTGGATAATTAATAGTAAAAATAACTGCGTTTAAACTGCACACAATGCTATCTACCCAAAGGACACTTCCAAGTCTAATTTGCAGCTGGATGTTGGAGCCAATGAGGCATGAGCTGAACTATCTCAGGGAACTTTCAGAAAGTCTCCTTAAAATATTCCTAGTGATGGGAGAATGAAAACTTGGGAGGACCCCTAAATCTCCTGACTTCCTGATGACTATCCAGAACCACCAGTGATAGCTCTAGCCACCTCCTAGGTTCTTTTACATGAGAGGGAAATCTCATTTAAACCATTACTTTCTGTGTGTGGAGCTAAATGTAAACCCAGACAATATAAATAAAATCAGGAAAAGCCAGGCACTATTCATGTGAAGACTGTTTCAAAGTAAAACAGATACATTTTTGTGGCAAGAACAGACTGTGCCCAGGGCCTGGACCCCGCCCCACTGCACCAGTCCTACTCCAGTCCTACTCAGAAGGAACCAGAAAGCTAGAATTTGTGATTTCAGGTCCAGTCCCCTATGAAGCCCACACAGCTAACTTTCTTTGAAACTAACTTACAAAAACTCGATAAAACAAAACAAAAAACCCCACAATGTTTTGCTTCTGTTTTTGACTGTATGCTTTAAAAATCAAAATAATTTTAAATTTATTTTCAACAGGGAATGTGCCTCGATAATGAGAAAACAGAAATGTGAACTTAAAACAAGGGAAAATACACAAAACAACGAGGTGCATTTGCAACAACCAGAAGTCATGCAATGCCACAAGTGACCTGATCACAAAGGTCATGCATACCGTCAGGAAAATTATGAAGAATGCTAGAAAACATTTATGGCTAAAATAAGAGGTTTTGTGATTTAGAGAAAGCAAAAGAGCACATAGAAATTTGCATAAAGCATCCTTCAAGGATTCGTAACAGAATGAGCAAAAATGGGGAACAGCGCACAACAGAAACTTTGGCATTGATGTGACCACAATTTGTTCTAGAAGACAAAGAAAAGGTGCAACCAATCTAAAAGGGGGAAAAATGTAACCTTGGGTTATCAGACTATTGTAAAACATTCTTGAATTGATGTATTAGCTTGCTGAAAATGCCATAACGAAGTACCATGAATTGGTGGCTTCAGCAACGTAAGTTTATTGTTTCACAGTCCTGGAGGACAGAAGCGCAAGACCAAGGCTGTCGTCAGGGTTGGCTCTTCTGAGTGCTGAGATACACAGAGGGCTCCAGGTCTCTGGCCTGGCTTCCGCCGGTTTGCGGGCAATCTTTGGCATTCCTCAGCCTCCGCTGCCACCACTCTGATCCACCTCCATTTCCATCTGGCGTTCGTTCTGTGAGTACCTGCCTGTGCCCTATTTCCCCCATTTTTAAGGACACCAGCCCTATTGAGTTAGGGGCCCACCCCATTCCAGTATGAATTCATATTTACTAATTACATCTGTGATGACTATTTCCAAATAAGGGCACATTGGAGGCATTGAGGAGTTAAGACTTCAATATATGAACTTTGGCAGAATACAACTCAACCCATTAACAACTGGTGAGAGGTCAGCTTCTCTGAAAGTAAGAGGATGTTAACAATTGATTGTGCCATCTGGTATTGATTTGTATTTGTATTTATATATATATATGTCTGTGAAACGTGTGAATTTACAAATCATATGATCACAAATAACTACTGAGTTAGCTGAGAGCTCTTAGTGGTAATGACTAGAACTACTATTCAGCCTGAACACAACAGCAGCCACTTACTCATCCACTGAATACACTGGCTCCTCTCAAGTATCTCCCTGTGCTCAGTGAGTTTGGTGAAATTGGAAACATTTAAAAGCATTAGCAATGGTCACTCATCATTTTAGAAAACCCTGAAATGAAAAGGAGAATGACTTTGAAAGCCTGCTCTACTCACTACACAGTTGTACTCCCCAGAATGGTCCACTCGGTTTTCAAATTCAGCATTGGCAAGCAATATGGCTATATAGTATCTAAAAAGTCATTAAAACAATTCATAACTAGTAATGATACTTTTGAGAATTCACGTTAAGAAAATCATAAATAGAGAAAAAAGTTTATGCATAAAAATGTTCACCGCAGTGTTATTTATAACACTGGAAAGTAATGAACAACAACTGTATGAGTAATGGAGATGGTCAGCCAACTACAGCATCACCAGGGTAATACTAAGCAGCTAGGACTGAATAACATATGAGGTTACTGATTTTTGTGTCGCTTCCCCTATTCGCTCTCCCAGAGTGAGTAGACAGTGTGTGTCCCCCTGTTGCCTCTGGGGATGGTGTCTCAGAAGGCCAGAGGCAGATATTGCTTACAGACAATCTGACTTCCTCACACCTTCTGGAAGCCTGTGCTCCTAAATGGGATTAGATCAAGTGTTCTTGTCGGTGGGAATGGAAGAGAGAAGCATGCCTTTGACAGCTGTGAGATCCTGGCAGCATCAGGGAGGCCTATCCAAGCCAGGAACAAGGGAGCCCTATGGCAGTGGGTGGCCTGGTAGGAGAAAGGGTTATTTGGTGGGGCTATGCAGAGATCCAGTGGCCACAGATTTGCCAGGATTCCCATACTCCACACGACAGTGAAGGTACAGATCCTTCAAACTTTGGAGGATCGTAGTGGCTTGCTACCGAGCTATTAGAGGTGATGGCACAAAAACTCCTAACTAGGGGATCTCCATAGTGGTATGTAACCCCCCTATACACACTACAGGATCTTTGCCAGGCCCTGGGAAGAAAAAGCTATAGATGAGAAACTGAACACCCCTTTCCCTAACCTGTCAGAGCAGCCTCCTAGATTTAGAAGGAGAAAAAAAGTACAAGTCTCTTACATCCCCTAGTTTGTAGATTAAGAATCATATGTCCTACCTAGCCATTAGAATGGTATGAGAACATTACAATTATGTGAAGAAATTTGTAATGTTGTGGGGAAAAGGCAGAGTACAAAAATATACGAAAGTCTGATGGCATATATATATAGTGTTGTTTTAAAGCATATAAGGAAAAACGCCTGTAAGGAAATACATCAAAATGCCAATAGCTGCTGCGTCCTCTTTTTCAGAGGCCTGGGAAGAGGGAATATTGTTTTTCTTTTTTCTATGATATGGTTATAGTACTGCCAAAATGGAAAAATGATTCAAAACAAACACAAATGACTAAAACATTCTTTCGTTTCAAACCTACATTAAGTCGATTTTGGATTCATGTAGCCTTGTTGACTTTCATGATAAATTTTGTTGGTACAAAAGTTATAGTGGTGGGTTTACTGGATTTTAAGCAGGTATACCACAAAGTAGAAACATTAGGAAGAAAAGGTCTTTTTCATTACGTTTATTTGAACTTTCAAATTTACTTAAGAATTTACTTAAGATTTGCTACTTATAACCAGTCAAAACATAATAACATCTGTTTTTATAAAGGACTTAATTTGATCTAGAAATCTTTGGTTTCAGTATTGGGTAAATATATAGGTTTGACAATCGTTTAACAACTGAAAAAAAAATCAATGCTTGAGATGCTCCTTCAGAAAAGTAGAAATATATGGTACACCACCCAAATTAAGCTAACATTTCAGTCAAAGAAAATCAGTATTTTCATTAACATACTTATAACGCAATGATTTCAATATGAAAAATGGGAATTCATTTTCTGTTCTTTGGTTTTTCAGAGAGGGATGTTTCTCCTCTTAATTTTGGGAAACGGCATGGTGGTTAGTGCTTATAAAGATAGAAAACCTGGATTTGTATCTTGGATTTCTCCCCAGCTTTGTGACCAGTTATATATTTTCTACACTTTACATACCTCATTTTTTCCCCATCTGTAGTACCGGGATAATATAAGAACTGGCCTCACTGAGATACTGTGAGGATTAAATACTATATGTAGAAGTACACAGGTGCAAAATGAGCTCCAAAGAGCACCCAACAATATATGACTCTACTGTGATTATCCTTTCAGAAACAGGACTTGGTCTCAAAAAGTAAGGTTTCCCAGGGCACCTGCGTGGCTCAGGAGGTAAAACATCCATCTCTTGATTTCAGCTCAGGTCTTGATATCATGATTTGTGAGATCCAGAGTGGAGCCTGCTTGGCATTCTCTCCCTCTCTCTCTAAATAAATAAGCTTAAAAAAAAAAAAAAGGAAGGCTTCCCCTCATTAAGGGCAACAGCAAAACTGTAATGTAACTCACAAAAGTCACTTTCTGTTTAGAAATTCCCAGTTGTTTCTTATAGTATTAAAAACTACCTTAGAAGAAAATGCACTCAGTTATAGACTGGTTTCTCTTTACTAGACTACAGTATTTAATATCTAGTTAACTGAGAAAGAAATGCTAAGCAGCAAATTAAGCAGATCCAGTGCTCTGTAAGTTTTAATACATCTGGTCTACCAAAAGTATTAAGTTCAGACAGTGCATGTATAGACTAATGTTCAAAGTAGGATTCCAAGCAGGATATCTAAGAGTTAAATGTAATGTGATTTTTAAAAGACTATGTTTTTTCCAAAGAGGCAAAATTAAAATGTTTATATTTTTAAACAGTGAGATGAAGGCATTTTATCAGTACCTTTTACTTTGCTTATGGTGAAAAGGCTTTCTCATGATTTACTCGGATTGGTTTATTCATGTAAAAGTCAGGCGTCAAAACTCAAATGTTTATAGATATTAAGCAGGTAAAATAAAGGAGGAAAGCAGCCAGGGTGGGCATGCTCAGCCTGACATTAAAGGGCAACCAACCCTTCATCTTAGCAGGAAGGAGTAACAGGGAACAGTGGCAAATCCAAGGACCTAAAGAGGCGTCCCATCAAAAGAAGGTCGCTGCTCTGGACAAGGCAGAACTCAAATCCAGGAGTGCCAGACATTCTGGTCTCACCACCGCCACCCCCCATAAAGAATGAGAAAATAACTCCATTTTAAGAGTTAGGAACTAATTTAATTAAAAACAACAACAACAAAAATGTAGGGGCCAAACAAAACACTTCACAGGGCCAAATTTGGCCTGGGTGCCAGTTTGTGACCTATGATGTAAGTGTTCCCAATCACCTAAAACATTTTCAGTAACATCCTTTGGGAATGTTTGAAACAGAAAAAAAATTATACATACATCCATTTTAATGCATCTACTTATTTTTTAAGTCAAGAAAAAGTACCTGAAAACTAGGGTAATAACTCACGTATCTGTAATCAAAATATCCCTAAAATGCTGCCCATGCACACGTAGTCCAAAGTCAACCAACCAGCAAAGCAACTTCTGAGCAGAAAACCACTGTTGTCACAAATCCATGCACTGGATTTACATGGAAATCTCTAGTGCTACCCCCTCCTAACTTTCTTACTCTTGATTTACATGTTTTACAATGAGTTGGCCAGTGGAGTAGGGCTGCTGAAGACAGTCCCATTGATCACAGATTTCAGGGTAAGAATGAGGATAACTGGAAGACTCAGAGGGTGACAGCTCCAAGCAGCCAATGTCACAGCCTGAGATCTTTGTGGAAGGGTCATGTTGCCCAATATGACCCAGGGAGCTCAGAGTATTACAAGGGTCTTTACTAAAAGGATGTGGTGGTTTTTCTATTCAGCACAACAGTTCAAACTAGTACTATAAATAACACACAACACACACACACACACACACACACACACACACTCTCTCTCTCTCTCTCTCTCTCTCTCATGGTCTGGGTTCTTAAGACAAACATACATAATTGATCAGCATTACATTTCAGAAAGATCTCTGTTTAATTCAACAAACATTTATAGGAAATCTATTATGTGCAGGGCTCTGGGCCACTGCAAATACTTGGTAAGAATTATTTTAAGAGCTGATGTTTCTGTGTAGGTGAGTCTACATCTCTGACATGCCTCATAATTCTGAAACTGGTCTGTTTTTTCCATAAGAGGTTAAACACTCAAGCTATCCAGAAAATCAGATGTGAACATTTAAGAGTTCCTAATGGTAGAGATTAAGGGTTTGGTTTTGCTTCAAATCAGAACTGTGACTACGGATAACAAATTACAGAAAGAAAAATCTGATGTTTAAGGACTTTAGCTATCAGTGAATTGATCAAAAATAAGTTTGCTCCAATAAGCAATCACTCAAATAAAGCTTGGGGGCAGTAACTATGGTCAAAATGTTTGTGTAGACGGACTAGATGTTAATAAAGGGTCTGTTCGCTGATGGCACATTCTCAGGAAAATAAGAGGCTTTATCTTCTCCCTCTTAGCTACTAGTGTCTAGGAAGTAAGAAGCAGCAATTAACCTTCAGCTCAATGCACACAAAGAACTGTAGAAATCAGAGATGCCTGGTTTTGTTCTGCTGAACTTCTTGTGAGTTGGCATTTAAGAACTGATGCTATGCACTTTTTCTGTTATTAAGGTGTGGTTATTTATTTCTCTAAAATACATAATTCCTAAGCCTAGAGAAGACATGAGCTACTGAAAATTAGAAGTAAAAAATCTGTAGGTGACTTTTTAAATAAGTTATTTCTAAGTCTTCACTCACTATTACATAGAGTTCTGCTTCATTTTTAAATTTTTGTTGTTTTTACTTTACTCCAAAGAGTTTTAGATTTCAAGTAAATTAAACATTAAGGTGAGGAGAGCATTTTCTCTATCACTTAGAATGAGTCTAAGTTTGGCTTTTAAAAGCCCAAGAACGTTTTTCCTGGGGAAGATGGCGGCCTAGGAGGACGCTGGGCTCACCGCGCGTCCGGCTGATCACTTAGATTCCACCGACACCTGCCTAAATAACCCAGAAAACCACCAGAGGATTAGCAGAACGGAGTCGCCAGAGCCAAGCGCAGACGAGAGGCCCACGGAAGAGGGTAGGAAGGGCGGCGAGGCGGTGCGCGCTCCACGGACTGGCGGGAGGGAGCCGGGGCGGAGGGGCGGCTCGTCGGCCAATCAGAGCCCCCGAGTCTGGCTTGCAAAAACCGGAGGGGCCTGACGGACTGTGTTCCGACAGCAAGCGCGACTTAGCGGCTGGGAGGTCATAAGTTAACAGCTCTGCTCAGAAAGCGGGAAGGCTGGAGGACAAAGGGAAGGAGAGCTGCTGAGCCCCCGAACGACAGAGCTCAGTTTCGTGGGGAACAAAGGCGCTCGCCAGCGCCATCTTCCCCGCCCATCCCCCAGCCAAAATCCCAAGAGAACCAGTTCCTGCCAGGGAACTTGCTCGCTCCACGCAAACACCCAACTCTGCGCTTCTGCGGAGCCAAACCTCCGGCAGCGGATCTGACTCCCTCCTGCTGCCACAGGGCCCCTCCTGAAGTGGATCACCTAAGGAGAAGCAAGCTAAGCCTGCCCCTCCTGCCCCTGTGCACCTTGCCTACCCACCCCAGCTCAGACGCCAGATCCCCAGCATCACAAGCCTGGCAGTGTGCAAGTAGCCCAGACAGGTCACCCCACCCCACAGTGAATCCCGCCCCTAGGGGAGGGGAAGAGAAGGCACGCACCAGTCTGACTGTGGCCCCAGCGGTGGGCTGGGGGCAGACATCAGGTCTGACTGCGGCTCCGCCCACCAACTCCAGTTATACACCACAGCACAGGGGAAGTGCCCTGCAGGTCCTCACCACGCCAGGGACTATCCAAAATGACCAAGCGGAAGAATTCCCCTCAGAAGAATCTCCAGGAAATAACAACAGCTAATGAGCTGATCAAAAAGGATTTAAATAATATAACAGAAAGTGAATTTAGAATAATAGTCATAAAATTAATCGCTGGGCTTGAAAACAGTATAGCTGACAGTAGAGAATCTCTTGCTACAGAGATCAAGGGACTAAGGAGCAGTCACGAGGAGCTGAAAAACGCTTTAAATAAAATGCATAACAAAATGGAAACCACCACGGCTCGGATTGAAGAGGCAGAGGAGAGAATAGGTGAACTAGAAGATAAAGTTATGGAAAAAGAGGAAGCTGAGAAAAAGAGAGATAAAAAAATCCAGGAGTATGAGGGGAAAATTAGAGAACTGAGTGATACACTAAAAAGAAATAATCTACGCATCATTGGTATCCCAGAGGAGGAAGAGAGAGGGAAAGGTGCTGAAGGGGTACTTGAAGAAATAATAGCTGAGAACTTCCCTGAACTGGGGAAGGAAAAAGGCATTGAAATCCAAGAGGCACAGAGAACTCCCTTCAGACGTAACTTGAATCGACCTTCTGCACGACATATCATAGTGAAACTGGCAAAATACAAGGATAAAGGGAAAATTCTGAAAGCAGCAAGGGGTAAACGTGCCCTCACATATAAAGGGAGACCTATAAGACTCGTGACTGATCTCTCTTTTGAAACTTGGCAGGCCAGTAAGAATTGGCACGAGATTTTCAGTGTGCTAGACAGAAAAAATATGCAGCCGAGAATCCTTTATCCAGCAAGTCTGTCATTTAGAATAGAAGGAGAGATAAAGGTCTTCCCAAACAAACAAAAACTGAAGGAATTTGTCACCACTAAACCAGCCCTACAAGAGATCCTAAGGGGGACCCTGTGAGACAAAGTACCAGAGACATCACTACAAGCATAAAACATACAGACATCACAATGACTCTAAACCCATATCTTTCTATAATAACACTGAATGTAAATGGATTAAATGCGCCAACCAAAAGACAGAGGGTATCAGAATGGATAAAAAAACAAGACCCATCTATTTGCTGTCTACAAGAGACTCATTTTAGACCTGAGGACACCTTTAGATTGAGAGTGAGGGGATGGAGAACTATTTATCATGCTACTGGAAGCCAAAAGAAAGCTGGAGTAGCCATACTTATATCAGACAAACTAGACTTTAAATTAAAGGCTGTAACAAGAGATGAAGAAGGACATTATATAATAGTGACAGGGTCTATCCATCAGGAAGAGCTAACAATTATAAATGTCTATGCGCCGAATACCGGAGCGCCCAAATATATAAAACAATTACTCATAAACATAAGCAACCTTATTGATAAGAATGTGGTCATTGCAGGGGACTTTAACACCCCACTTACAGAAATGGATAGATCATCTAGACACATGGTCAATAAAGAAACAAGGGCCCTGAATGAGACATTGGATCAGATGGACTTGACAGATATATTTAGAACTCTGCATCCCAAAGCAACAGAATATACTTTCTTCTCGAGTGCACATCGAACATTCTCCAAGATAGATCATATACTGGGTCATAAAACAGCCCTTCATAAGTTTACAAGAATTGAAATCATACCATGCATACTTTCAGACCACAATGCTATGAAGCTTGAAATCAACCACAGAAAAAAGTCTGGAAAACCTCCAAAAGCATGGAGGTTAAAGAACACCCTACTAACGAATGAGTGGGTCAACCAGGCAATTCGAGAAGAAATTAAAAAATATATGGAAACAAACGAAAATGAAAATACAACAATCCAAACGCTTTGGGACGCAGCGAAGGCAGTCCTGAGAGGAAAATACATTGCAATCCAGGCCTATCTCAAGAAACAAGAAAAATCCCAAATACAAAATCTAACAGCACACCTAAAGGAAATAGAAGCAGAACAGCAAAGGCAGCCTAAACCCAGCAGAAGAAGAGAAATAATAAAGATCAGAGCAGAAATAAACAATATAGAATCTAAAAAAACTGTAGAGCAGATCAATGAAACCAAGAGTTGGTTTTTTGAAAAAATAAACAAAATTGACAAACCCCTAGCCAGGCTTCTCAAAAAGAAAAGGGAGATGACCCAAATAGATAAAATCATGAATGAAAATGGAATTATTACAACCAATCCCTCAGAGATACAAACAATTATCAGGGAATACTATGAAAAATTATATGCCAACAAATTGGACAACCTGGAAGAAATGGACAAATTCCTGAACACCCACACTCTTCCAAAACTCAATCAGGAGGAAATAGAAAGCTTGAACAGACCCATAACCAGCGAAGAAATTGAATCGGTTATCAAAAATCTCCCAACAAATAAGAGTCCAGGACCAGATGGCTTCCCAGGGGAGTTCTACCAGACGTTTAAAGCAGAGATAATACCTATCCTTCTCAAACTATTCCAAGAAATAGAAAGGGAAGGAAAACTTCCAGACTCATTCTATGAAGCCAGTATGACTTTGATTCCTAAACCAGACAGAGACCCAGTAAAAAAAGAGAACTACAGGCCAATATCCCTGATGAATATGGATGCCAAAATTCTCAATAAGATACTAGCAAATCGAATTCAATGGCATATAAAAAGAATTATTCACCATGATCAAGTGGGATTCATTCCTGGGATGCAGGGCTGGTTCAACATTCGCAAATCAATCAACGTGATACATCACATTAACAAAAAAAAAGAGAAAAACCATATGATCCTGTCAATCGATGCAGAAAAGGCCTTTGACAAAATCCAGCACCCTTTCTTAATAAAAACCCTTGAGAAAGTCGGGATAGAAGGAACATACTTAAAGATCATAAAAGCCATTTATGAAAAGCCCACAGCTAACATCATCCTCAACGGGGAAAAACTGAGAGCTTTTTCCCTGAGATCAGGAACACGACAGGGATGCCCACTCTCACCGCTGTTGTTTAACATAGTGCTGGAAGTTCTAGCATCAGCAATCAGACAACAAAAGGAAATCAAAGGCATCAAAATTGGCAAAGATGAAGTCAAGCTTTCGCTTTTTGCAGATGACATGATATTATACATGGAAAATCCGATAGACTCCACCAAAAGTCTGCTAGAACTGATACATGAATTCAGCAAAGTTGCAGGATACAAAATCAATGTACAGAAATCAGTTGCATTCTTATACACTAACAATGAAGCAACAGAAAGACAAATAAAGAAACTGATCCTATTCACAATTGCACCAAGAAGCATAAAATACCTAGGAATAAATCTAACCAAAGATGTAAAGGATCTGTATGCTGAAAACTATAGAAAGCTTATGAAGGTAATTGAAGAAGATTTAAAGAAATGGAAAGACATTCCCTGCTCATGGATTGGAAGAATAAATATTGTCAAAATGTCAATACTACCCAAAGCTATCTACACATTCAATGCAATCCCAATCAAAATTGCACCAGCATTCTTCTCGAAGCTAGAACAAGCAATCCTAAAATTCATATGGAACCACAAAAGGCCCCGAATAGCCAAAGTAATTTTGAAGAAGAAGACCAAAGCAGGAGGCATCACAATCCCAGACTTTAGCCTCTACTACAAAGCTGTCATCATGAAGACAGCATGGTATTGGCACAAAAACAGACACATAGACCAATGGAATAGAATAGAAACCCCAAACTAGACCCACAAACGTATGGCCAACTCATCTTTGACAAAGCAGGAAAGAACATCCAATGGAAAAAAGACAGTCTCTTTAACAAATGGTGCTGGGAGAACTGGACAGCAACATGCGGAAGGTTGAAACTAGACCACTTTCTCACACCATTCACAAAAATAAACTCAAAATGGATCAAGGACCTGAATGTGAGACAGGAAACCATCAAAACCTTAGAGGAGAAAGCAGGAAAAGACCTCTCTGACCTCAGCCGTAGCAATCTCTTACTCGACACATCCCCAAAGGCAAGGGAATTAAAAGCAAAAGTGAATTACTGGGACCTTATGAAGATAAAAAGCTTCTGCACAGCAAAGGAAACAACCAACAAAACGAAAAGGCAACCAACGGAATGGGAAAAGATATTTGCAAATGACATATCAGACAAAGGGCTAGTATCCAAAATCTATAAAGAGCTCACCAAACTCCACACCCGAAAAGCAAATAACCCAGTGAAGAAATGGGCAGAAAACATGAATAGACACTTCTCTAAAGAAGACATCCGGATGGCCAACAGGCACATGAAAAGATGTTCAGCGTCACTCCTTATCAGGGAAATACAAATCAAAACCACACTCAGGTATCACCTCACGCCAGTCAGAGTGGCCAAAATGAACAAATCAGGAGAGACTATAGATGCTGGAGAGGATGTGGAGAAACGGGAACCCTCTTGCACTGTTGGTGGGAATGCAAATTGGTGCAGCCGCTCTGGAAAGCAGTGTGGAGGTTCCTCAGAAAATTAAAAATAGACCTACCCTATGACCCAGCAATCGCACTGCTAGGAATTTATCCAAGGGACACAGGAGTACTGATGCATAGGGGCACTTGTACCCCAATGTTCATAGCAGCACTCTCAACAATAGCCAAATTATGGAAAGAGCCTAAATGTCCATCAACTGATGAATGGATAAAGAAATTGTGGTTTATATACACTATGGAATACTACGTGGCAATGAGAAAAAATGAAATATGGCCTTTTGTAGCAACGTGGATGGAACTGGAGAGTGTGATGCTAAGTGAAATAAGCCATACAGAGAAAGACAGATACCATATGGTTTCACTCTTATGTGGATCCTGAGAAACTGAACAGGAACCCATGGGGGAGGGGAAGGAAAAAAAAAAAAAAAAAAAAGAGGTTAGAGTGGGGGAGAGCCAAAGCATAAGAGACTGTTGAGAACTGAGAGCAAACTGAGGGTTGATGGGGGGTGGGAGGGAGGAGAGGGTGGGTGATGGGTATTGAGGAGGGCACCTTTTGGGATGAGCACTGGGTGTTGTATGGAAACCAATTTGACAATAAATTTCATATAAAAATAAAAAAAATAAATAAATAAATTAAAAAAAAAAAAAAAAAAAGAATGCACTTGTGATGAGCACCGGGTGTTGTATGTAAGTGATGAATCACTAAGTACACTTTAAACTAATATTAAAAAAAAGAAAAAATAAATAAAAAAATAAATAAAAAAAATAAATAAAAGCCCAAGAACAAGACTACAGTACACGCAAAATAAAACTCTTCCCAGAGTCAAGCTTTGTGACATACGCAAGGAGCCACCAAGAGCAATAAGGAGTACAGTTCAAATTAAGAAACACTGGAATTGTCAACGGAAAAGAGAAAGCACAGCTGAAAGGGGGAGAAAAGGGAGAGGCTTATAGAGGAAATCTATCATATCATTTCTTTAATGTCATGGCTACCTCGAAGCACCAACTAGCAAGATACTGAACACTGAAAAGCACAGCAGAAAGTTCTCTGTTAGAGTGCTCCATACATGCACTGTGACAGGTATCAAATGGCACAAAATAAAACAACTCTGAGAATACACCTGTATTTCACATCTGATGAGGCCCTGGTTTGCTGATCCATAATAAGCCCCTTATGAGCTAAGCTGTGCTTTCACTATAATCCTTTCCCACATATCTGAACCTGCTGTGGGATTTTTTTAAACTGCTATTAGCAGTGACTAAAACTTCTAATCCCCTGCTATGCCTTTATTATTAACACATACAATTATCATGCTGTAGCATTAAAGAACTGTGAAAAACCTTATCTTATTTCTAAATCTCACTATTTCTAAAAGAGTAACAGTAGGATTTTCACAGAAATACTATTTCAGTCATTTTGTCTGTATTTTTACTGTAAATTACTTCAGCTATAAGGTTAATTGGCATCTCTTATAGGCCATGAGAAACTTCAAAGTACCTGGAATGAATCCATTACTAATGCAACTACTTAAGATATAAAGTAATCTTTCTTTAGTTTACTAAAGACAAGGGCAGATTTTCATACCATTCCTGGAAAGAAAAATAGAACCCATTTTGGAGATTAATATGGTAGTTGGGCACAGAAAGGAGTTCATTTGACTCCATGGTGATTATTAAATCAAGTATCACAGCTTTTTCCCTAGTCAAACTGAGGCAAGATTACGAAGCAGCCCAAATTCTGCAAGCTGCAAAGCAGAAACATATGTTCACCACGCCAAAACTTGCAGGGCTCTGAAGCAAAACTCACGGTACTCTACTCCTTACTGCCATGAGTAACTTATCCCCCACCACCTTCCTTTTATGTCTTCAAGTCCTTATTATTTAATCTCAGGATCAGTTATTTGCCTTTATCAGTCTCTGTGTCACTGAACAAGAACTGCTAAGCCATAAGGAAGTTTGAACCCTTCAGCCCAAATTCAGGGTCTCTGCAGCTCACTGAATCAAGCACCAAGGTGGTAGGGGGGCATCCCCATTTTCTGACCTACCCAAACTCCAGTGTTAGAGAGGTAAGAGTAGTGGCTGCCTTCTCCCTGCTGACATCAGCCCTGACTGGCATGCTGTTGGTCCCCTGAATTTTACTGAGTGGATTATTTTTAACCCTCAAGGTTTGGGGTGGAGTTGGATGGTATGAAGCCCAGTTTTCTCCGTGTGTCTGTAGACAATTCCAACCTAAGTTTTTGGAAAATAGGATGAAAACTTCCTATGAATGAGCAATGAAACTCCCCCAGAGAAGAACTGTAAAGGTATATGAGAACGAACATCAATTAGAGGGCCAAAGTCACTAAGTGACAAACTCACAAACACATACACACATAGTCCAAAAAAAAAAAAAAAAAAAAAAAAAGCAAAGGAAAAAGAAAATGTAATAATTAACTCACAGTCTTCTCTTTTTGTGGTTGGGGCATTTTAAATTATGACTTCTCCCTGCAAAGTCAGGAGGCAGCGTGGTACTCGGTTCAGCTACAAAAATTACAAGGCTGGTTGCATTCCTGTTTGCTGGGCCAAGGAGTAAAGTTGTTGACAACTCCTGATATAGCTTTAAATTAACTGAATGACAAGTAAGCCATAAGCTACATCTAGGAAAAGGATGACAGACCCATGTTTTATTGAAAACTTCACAAAGAATAGCTCTAAAACCCTTACTCTTTTTTCTAAGACTGACTTTACTCCAACAAGGCAGAGAAACTTCCATTCCATTTCTCTTCGAGTACCACCAATGGCTACTTGAAGGGTTAGATCTTCACAAATACTAACACCTAGAGTTTCTAAACTTGCTAAAAATACTCAAATGTATTCCTCATATACAGTTTGATTAAAATATTATTTGAATTATAGATGTAATATGCTGCAATAGTGGAATTTTAAGTAACATCAAAGCTAGTAACTCAAGAAATCTAAACAACATACAGGCAACGTGGCTGGAAAAAGCATGAGCTTTAAAGCCAGACACCAGGGTTAGAGATCAAACTTCACCGGGAGCTACACAAATTTAGCAAGTTATTCAATCTCTAATTTATAAAACGGAGCTACCACTGTGTCCCAATGACAGAACATACCTAACGCACATGGAACTGTGCTTGGCACCTCGTCAGCATTCAGTAAGTGCTGGCTGCTCAGAGCAGGAGCTGGACAACAGAATGTGGCCAGCCAGGATTTGAGTCCATCTTGTCTATCTCTAAAATCCCAGTGTTTCCACTGAGCCTCTGGTATTAGTCTGAGGTCCACGCTGCCACTATTGCTCAACACGCTTAATATAATTAAGAGGTTTAGAAATTTTAAAACTAGATGATGAAATCTGAATTCTCTTGAGGAAGAACCAGGACAATACACATGATCAAGATTTGCTTCTCTGCTGGATCTGAATCTGACTCTAAGAATGGAAAGAAGAGTAATTAACCCATTAAACAAGCTGGCTCCTTTTAACATTATTCCAAGGCCATACAGGATTAACAATTCTTCCAGATTACTTTCCACTGATTAGCAAAGGATTAAAGACAAACAAATTCAAGTTGGTTTTCAGATGCACAAAATTAAAGATTGAGAAAACTTGGTATTTTCAAAGCATGCACCAGTGAAGGATTTCTTTTTAATTTTAATTGTTCTTTCCAAAACTTTTAAACATTCAGTGAAATAATCTCAATTTGCTTCGCTTTGTTCTTTGCTTTCAAATACTGTAAATGGCTGGATTCCAGATAGAGTAGTTATCCTCAAATGCCTTCCTATGAGGACTGCCAGATTCTGTGGTTCAGAAGTAATTTAAAAGCAGAAATGTGTAACAAATGAGACCTAATGGAAAACACTAGATGCTTTATAGTTAGAAAGATCACTTCTTTTTTTCCAGCAAGAAACAGACAATACATATACACACATGTGCACATGAATGCATACACATACAGATGCATGTAAACAAGACAGAAAATGAACTGACACATGTTTTACTTCTCTTCATTGTAGACACTAATTAGTAAGAGTAAAAAAATATATGTACACTGTTGTTTTTCAAAAGAAAATGAAATTCATGATGCAACTATTAACCAAACTCAACAACAACACTAAATCAAAACAGAATATCTGGGATAATACAACCTTTACCTTATGGGTTTTTGTTTTTCTTTTTGTTTTGGGGGGGGGGGGTGTAAGTTGGAGAGCACATTCCCTGAGTGTTCACAAACCACTTTTTTACGTAAGACAAATTCTTCCTCCATATAATGAAACAGCTTTTTAATGGCTTGTTCACAAGAAGAAATGCTTATCTAATTAGCGAGATTTCCATCACTAGTATTCAAGCAGAAGATGGGATGTTCCAAAGGTAATTCACATGCTAGATAAAGGTTAATTAAACCTGGGACTACCGCACTGTGTTCTTCTGGATTTGTTCATTCATTCATCTTTCTTGATATTCATGAAATGCTCACTAAATGCCAGGTAACCTACCCACCTACCACACACTATATGTACCACAAACGACAGACCTAGCTCCTGCCTTCCTGGAGCCTAGAGTCCAGTAGGCAAGATGAAATACAAACATTTACAAACATGATGAATGCTATATGGAAGATTAGGAAGGAAACCTACGCTGGAGGCAGAGAGACATTTTCTACTAAAACCACCTGAGGGAAAAACTGAAGTTAGCTATATAAGCAAAGTGTGTATAAGCAAAGTATGTATAAGCAAAGTGTGAGTGAGAAGTGAAGAAAAGCCAGGATGGCTGAAACAGAGGCAGAGAAGGGTGAAGCCTGCAAAAGAAGGCAAGGAAATGACCTTAATGAACACAATTAGGCGTGTGTGGATTTTATCACATGAGCAATGGAAACTATTAAAAGATCTTAAGCTCTGAAGCAATCCTTAGACTGGCTCAGGAAATGTGGGTAACATTGTTTAATGGAGAGAATGGAGGCAGGAAGATCAGAGGGGAAGCTATTACCATGGTCCAGTTAGGAAATGATGGTGACATGGCCCAAGGAAATGGCATTGATGATGGCTGAGTAAACAGATTCAACGATACCTATCTTGTTACATATGGTAACATTGGATGTGAGGGTGAGCAGTGTCAAAGAAAATGCACAGGATTCTGGCATGGGCAACTTGGTAAATGAAGGTGTCTTCATGGGATGTGAACATTGGAGGCAAAGCAGATTGGGACTAGGAAAGGAAGGTAATATGCTTAGCTTTAAACAGGTTAAGTCTGAGGTGCTTCCTAGGTACATGGATAAAGGGTCTAGAGCTCTGAAAAAGTTGAGGGCTAAAGAGGAGGATTTGGTCTTTGTGAGCCAGATCTTTAGGGTCCAATATGGCAGCCATTAGCCACATGTGTCTATGGAGCACCTGGGATGCCACTAGACCAAACTGAAATGTGCTATAAAAAAAAAAAAAATACATCCTAGGTTTAAGAGAAATCTATATGTAGGATCTCGTTAATAATTTTTATATTGATTATATGTTGAATGGATAAGATTTGTGATGTATCAGTTGAAATAAAATTAAAATGGATTCCTTTTTTAAGGATAGTTGACATACAGTATTATATTAGTTTCAGGTGCACAATATAGTGATTCAACACTTACATACATTATGAAATGATCACCATCTTCTGTTTCTTTTCACCTTTATAATGTGGCTCGACTAAAAAATTTAAAGTTACATGGGAGTTTTGCCATTCTATTTCTATGGGTAGCACTGGTATAGACAGTAACTGAAGTTTAGAAGAGTCAGGGCACCTGGATGGGCTCATTTGTTTAAGCGTCCGGCTTCTGCTCAGGTCATGATCTCGCGGTCCATGAGTTCGAGCCCCACGTCAGGCTCTGTGCTGACAGCTCAGAGCTTGGGGCCTGCTTTGGATTTTGTGTTTCCCCCTGTCTCTGCCCCTACCCTGCTCACACTCCGTCTCTCTCTCTTAAAAATAAATAAGCATAAAAAAAAATTAGAAGAGCAGGGGCCCCTGAGTGGCTCAGTCAGTTAAGCGACCGCCTTTCGGCTCAGGTCATGACCTCACTGTTAGTGAGTTTGAGCCCCAAGTAGGGCTTTGTGCTGCCAGCTCAGAGCTTGGAGCCTGCTCTGGATTCTGTGTGTGTGTCTCTCTCTCTGCCCCTCCCTGCTTGTGCTCTGTCTCTCTCTGTTTCTCAAAAATAATACATAAAAACATTTAAAAAATTTTTTTTAATTAGAAGAGTAAGGAAGACCATTAATGAGCCTGGTCTCTGTTGAAGCTGCAGGATTCAACACACGTAAGATGAGTGGGATGAAGAGGAGCTGAGAGAGAACATGAAGTGGATCAAGCTGGATAATGTGGTGCAGTCGAGGGCAAGACCAGCACAGGCTCTCTGGCCAGCAGAGATTGCACAAGAGGGTCAAATTCTGCTGGGTAGTCAAGTCAGACAAGGACTGAAAAGCATATTTCAACTAGAACACAGAAGAATAAATGGGAAATACTACTTTACTAAAAAAAAAAACCATCATTGGGGGCACCTGGGTGGCTCAGTCGGTTAAGTGTCCGACTTCGGCTCAGGTCATGATCTCACGGTCTGTGAGTTTGAGCCCCGCATCGGGCTCTGTGCTGACAGCTCAGAGCCTGGAGCCCGTTTCAGATTCTGTGTCTCCCTCTCTCTCTGCCCCTCCCCTGTTCATGCTCTGTCTCTCTCTGTCTCAAAAATAAATAAACGTTAAAAAAAATTTTTTAAAAACCCATAATTGTATTACTATAATTTAATTTTCTTGAGTTTCTGTATATTTTGCCACAAATTTTCAAATTCTTACTGTATTGACTTCCAAATGGCATATTATTTTAAATCAAAGGTTTTCACCTTTTATTAACCTATCCTTGTCACCACCACCCCCAAAATGCTCCTTCAGTATTATGTGAAATCCCTGATGACTGAAAACAAATCAAAGAATAGAAGAAAAAAAACTCTACTGTTTTCAAACTAAAGCTCCTTTTGCCCCATGAGTCACATATTCCCTCTACTAAGTCATCCTTGTTCATCACCATATCATCACTGATAATCTACAAAATTCTTCAAATTCTAAAATTATATGCATCTTTGTTAATATCCGCATTAATTCTTCATTCCATCCTCAATAAAATCAGTGTTCCTGTAAGATATGGTGGCCTCACTAAAAGCACCCATTGTGAAAAAAGCACATGTCTGCACATTTTTGTCCAATTTGACTTTCCCAAAGCATTTAATTCAACACATATTTATTGAGAACCTACTGTCTACCCCCAGTGAGCTTCCAATCTGTGGCACAAAAAACAAGTATCATAATAACAAATAACAACCATCATAGCAGCAGTGGTTTATAAGGCTTCCAACTGTCAGTCATTGCACCATCCAGCCCTTTACACCAATTAATTTATATGATATTCACAATCAACTCAGGTCTATTTTTTTTTTCAACGTTTATTTATTTTTGGGACAGAGAGAGACAGAGCATGAACGGTCGAGGGGCAGAGAGAGAGGGAGACACAGAATCGGAAACAGGCTCCAGGCCCTGAGCCATCAGCCCAGAGCCTGACACGGGGCTCAAACTCACGGACCGCGAGATCGTGACCTGGCTGAAGTCGGACGCTTAACCGACTGCGCCACCCAGGCACCCCAACTCAGGTCTATTTTAAATATGAAAAAACTCAAGACTGAGCAGCCTCTCCTCCAAGCCACAATCTGCCTAAGTAAATCTAATCACCTGATTAGGCTTTAATTTATATCCCCCCCCACCCCCCCCCCCCCAGCTGTATCAAGTCTGAACTTGATGTTACAAGGCTCTGTCCTCCCTGAACAGCACCTATCATGGTGGTAACTCACACTACGTGATTCGTGTCTGAGTCACCTACTTGTTCTAGACATTTCATGACGGCAGGGATTGTATGTTTTTATGTCCTCAGACCTAGAGAAATATCTGGAACATACTCATTAAGTACTAGTTAAATGAATCAAAGTGTAAACTTCCCAAATCCAAGAAATTTATTCATGTTCAGGCCCGAACTTTTATTTTCACCAAAGAAAAATCTTTTATTCTCATCTGCCTTCTTGTATAGGGCAGAACAAACGTAACTGTAACTTCCCAGGGTCATCATTCTAAACTCTAATTTTTGTACTTTGTTGTAAATGCAGTGATGCCATTGGGGAGCTAATGAGGTTTATAGGGTCGTTTGCCTGGATAACAGATAGCTCCCTAATTGCTATGCTAAGTGCTTGTATGGGTTTTAATGTCCTACCCTACCACTTCCAATATGTTTGTTCTTATCCCCTAATTTACTGCAAATATACGATAATCCAAGAAACCTGATACTTGTTTACTGACTTTATGAAAAGGGCATGAATTTTAACGCAGAGATTTTGTTATATCTATTTTAAAGACTAGAATGTCTTCTCTGCACTCTCCCTTCAGATTGTTTCAAGCCTTAAGATTAACTTGTTACTCTATCCTTGCTGCATTCATAGCAATAATATCAAGCACAAAGAAAACAACTAGAAAGAGAACGAAATAGCCGAACATACACTAAACTAATTTACCCAATTATTATTTAGAAGTGGAAACAACTTCCAAAAGCCTGGAGGAAATGCTTCCTTACTATTAACCACTATTAACCGGGAACCTGACACGGATAAAACAACAGTTTCGAATGTGTCACTTTTTGGTATAGAAAATTCCACTACATAATCCTTCATATTCCTGGTATTAAAGTGTTCTCCCTCACAAGAGTCCTCTTTGTTGCTCATCATTTTATTTGGCTTTCTCTACATTTTTTTTTTTCTGGTTTCATTATGTCTCTCTTGTACTATAACTTGGGTCTGAAATATAGCAACTTTCCAGGGACCCCTCATGATTTTGACTGTTGGAAATGTTAAGGTCAGCTAGAAAACCAGCCTAAAATAACAGAAATTGTACTCAGAGAAGGGTGTATGATGAATGTTTATCATCTTCTTTAGTGTAGCCCCACAGGGTTCCTGCAAAAAGGGATCACAAATGCCTACAGAGATGCATCCTGCTCTAGAGCTGAACAAACCTGTTAATGAGAAATGTCTCCCTTCTGTGAAGGCTATGTTAGTTGCTTGGGAAAGGAGTTCATAATGACCACTTTCCTTAGTGTTTACAACACGTTTGATTTTTCTGTCGTCAATGTTAATGTATGACATGCAATATCCTAGTTAATTTCATGGCTTCATTTCCCATTAGACAATTTTCCATTATTTGCTAAATTTCTTTGAGTCCCCAGAAAAGTGTAAAAGAAAGGTTTATAGTGTATATTGTTGGTATCAAATAACACTACAGTATACTGCTCCCAATGTAATGTTATGAGGCTGAGGGAAAGTGTCTGGAGGAGGAAGAACAGATATATAAACATAAAGTTGAGGAAATATGCAAACAAGGGTCCCATTATACAAGTGGAAAAATAAACCAAGAGGCCCCAAATTACAATATAATTTCCTTTCCTGAAAGACAAGTACCTTACTATAAATAAAAATAGGAAACATTTACTTATTGCTTAGAATGTGAGCTAGTATTGTGCTAAATGTGTTATGTTATATCCTTACTAACTCTACAGGCCAGGGAATTGGACATCATGCCCATTTTATAGATGAGAATACTGAGGCTGAGAGAGATTAAATTGCTCAAGAAATAATTACAAAGTACAGAAGAAGGTCTGTTTGAATCCAAAGTTAGTGCACTTACAGATGACCATTTTGAAATTATTTGTACCCTGACCTTCCATTGCTGAATATGAGAATTTCTAAGAATTGCAGATGGTGGGAATGAAATCCTATGTTTATATCCATAACATATGAATAAGACTTTTAATTGCTATACGTTTGGATAGACCATACACACACACACACACACACACACACACACACACACACACAGGCTACGTATGCTTTAACTTTTCAAATAACTGGCCCTAATGCATTAAGGGAAGAAGCTCAAAGGTTTAGAAATCTCTCTAAATGGCTATTTTTTAATTCTTAAACTCAATTATCCAAATTATACCCTCATTCATAGGCCATGCTATTTTCTCAGACTACTAGATTAGTCTCCTAACTGATCCTCTCAAAAAAAAAAAAATTTTTTTTTTTACATAGCTACCACAGTAAAATATCTAAAACACAAATTTAAAACTGTGTCTCCTCTGCTTAAAAGCCTGTAAGATTCCCATCAACTACAGAAACACTCTAATCTCCTTGGCATGGGATGTAGAGCCCTGAGTGGCTGGTTCCCATCACTCACCTGTCTTAAAAAAGGGTGTGAACTCAAGGGTAAGAAACTAACAAGTTTTTAAAAAAGGGTGTGAACTCAAGGGTGGGAAACTAACAAGTTTTACTCGCTCAATCAATGTTTACGGAGATTAATTAAATTAATAGCCATAAACTTGGTACAAAATATTCTTCTATCCTTGTATTCTTTTTTTGTTTTTTATTCCCTTTTTCCATCCTGAAACTATATTGTATACATCTCTGAATGCCAAAGAATCTGGTGTGTAGGTGTTGAATAAAACTATATTGTATACATCTATACAACTATATTGTATACATCTATACAACTATATATGTATACAAATATACATATGTGTGTGTCTGTATATATATATAACTATATTGTATACATCTATATTGTACACATATATACAATTATATTGTACATATCTCTCAATGCCAAAGTATCTGGTGTGTAGGTGTTCAATAAAAAAACAACTATAAAATCCTTACCAGTCTCCTGTTTTTATGTTTCAATGTCCTCAGGTAACACTTAAAAGGTGTTGCATAAGAAATCCAAATCTGTTTTAACATCCATTTCATGTTCTAGGCTAACTTGTCTTTTCTAATATGTAAATTTCCTTCTTTCTTCTCGCTCCTCAGGAACATCTAGTACCTCACCCTAACACCCTACCCTCTACCTTTCTCAGTGGCACAGTGGCAAGAGCCCTGCAGGGCCCTTTGGCCCCACTGCTAAGGACAACCCTGGGGAGGCTATCAACCGCCTGAGGGCAGGGACAGACCCTTGGTCACTGTGTATCCCAGCATCTTCCCAAGGCAGTTGCCAGGTGATCAGCAAGTGCTTGTTGAGTAAATGAGGGAATAAAAGAGCAAATAAATTGACTCACAGTGAGTGAGTCTAGGTCTCCTCAGTCATGAAAGAGTAATAAATGTTTTAGCTAAAAATGTGTCATTAGATCTTGCAGGTAGTATTACTACGTCATAGGAGACATTCTCAAAATTCAGTCCCCATTCATTTTTTTTATATATATCACTGACAAATAACATTATATTAGTTTTCAGTATATGCCATAATGATTTGATTATACAATCAAATATTGTATATATAATCAAATATTATATTGCAAAATGATTACCAGAATAAGTTTAGTTACACTTACCACCTCACACAGTTACAATTTTTTTCTGGTCATGAAAACTTTTGAGATCTACCCTCTTAGCAACTTTCAAATTTGTAATACAGTACTGTTAACTATAGTGATCATGTTGTACATTGCATCCCCAGGGCTTAATCTTATAAGTGGACACTCGTCCCTTCTGACTGCCTTCACCCATTCTGCCCACTGTCCACCTTCACCTCTCCCACTCTCACCTCTAGTAATCACCCAGGTGTGGTCTGTATCTACGTCAGTCTCCATTCTCTTTTTAAAGCCTTGGTTGATCAAGTACCTAAGTTCAGGACAATGAAATGGTGGATAATTTGTGGTTGAAGAAGAAACGAATTTTGGAATTCCAATGGAATTATAGGTGCCTCAATCTTTCTGACTTGCCAAAGGAAGGAGGGGGTGATAAATCAGATCTGCTTCTTTGGAAGCTTCCTTAAGCCAGGAGATGGATTTTACATTAGTTCTGGAAGAACAGTGTCCTACTCATTTTCCAGCAAAGAAACACTTGAAAATATTGTTCTGGATTTCTCTTTCAGTTTTTGGAAGTCATTTTGAGAAAAAGTAATTTGTGGAGTGATACTTATGGGATGTTACTTTATACTTTATTTTTGAGGTCACTCAAGAGTATTTGTTTTCTCTTTTCTGTGTTAATTGAAATAATAAATCTTAACCCTACATAGAACTATGACAATATGTATCCTTGCTCATCTAGCCAAAATGCTGCTTGGCATCTTTGAGATTCTATTCAGCCAGGGGTGCAAACCACAGAGTGACTCATTGCAGGCGGCTGCTTGCATGGAAATGAAAGGCCCTTCTTCCTAATATCAAACTGTGGATTTTCTCCTATTGGCATCAGCAGGTCATTAGAAAAGGATGAGAAATTCTGGTCATTGATCTCTATTAATCTTTGTCCTAACATCAATCAGCAACAAGCTTCTTCCACAATGAAACCCAGTGAAAGCTAACTATAGAGTCTTCATGTTTCTAAGATGGTATCTTACTGTTTGGGAAATGCTAAACAACCGGGTTATTCTGATTTTTTTTTAAGTACAGATATGTAAGTAGTGTGAATGCTAAACTACAAAGAAAACTCCTGAAGAATAAAGATTCTTATATAACACGGTATAAAAATGTAGGGCAGCTAACAAGTTACTTAGCACATTTTCTGAAATAATGTAAAATAAAAGTCAAACACTGAATGAATAAACATTAATGGGAACTCAAGTGGTAATAAAGCAGGTCTTAATATTTTAAAAAATTCTTCAAAACTGTGTACATAGATTACACATAGAAAAAAAATTAAGTACTCACGTTATGGCAAGGTATCAGTTTTTACAAAACTAGAAAGATCTTCTACTTTTGCCTAAATAATTGTAGATTCATTCTCAACATGCCCCTAAGATATGATTGATCCAGATAACATATTTTAAATTGATCTATGTCCTGCTTTATTCTAAAAAATGTAAGGAAGCTTATATTAAAAACACTAGTTACATTAATTCCAAAACCCTGATAAATATACAACTGAAGCACTAATATATTTTCATTAATACAAATTCATTTTAATTTTTGAATTACAGAAATCCAAGAGCCACAGCTAAACCTATAGTTCGTCAAAACTACAATATGAAACAACTTGTCTAATAATAGAGAACTGCTTACATCCACAAACACAGAAATTATATATAAATTTTCTATATATATGCATAAATATTCATTATATATAACAACATGGGAAAGTTTTCATGAGATATGTTAATGCAAGTAGTTGCAAAAAAGACAATTTGCACAAAATTATACCACTTTTATTTAAAAAAAATATATGGATACCCAGGCAAAGAAGAGTGGAAGTAAATCCTGGAATTTCAAGTTTTCTACAATGAATGTGTTTTAAAAAGTACAAAATTACACTTTCTAGAAAAATGTATAATTGTCCTATGATTATCTTCCTATATGAAAAAAGCCATCACTGCTACTCAAAACAACAGAGTTCCTGTTAGAGGAGTAGAGGATATATTCTCACTCTTATTACTGACTTCATACGTTGTATCAAGATTTTCTGTTTTACAAATAATCCAGTGAAGACAAGGGCAGAAGACATGAATAGACACTTTTCCAAAGATGACATCCAGATGGCTAACAGACACATGAAAAGATGCTCAACATCACATCATCAGGGAAATACAAATCAAAGCCACACTGAGGTATCACCTCACACCGGTCAAAATGGCTAAAATGAATAAATCAGGAAACTACAGATGCTGGAGAGGATGTGGAGAAACGGGAACCCTCTTGCACTGCTGGTGGGAATGCAAACTGGTGCAGCCGCTCTGGAAAAACAGTGTGGAGGTTCCTCAAAAAATTAAAATAGATCAACCCTATGACCCAACAATAGCACTGCTAGGAATTTACCCAAGGGATACAGGAGTGCTGATGCATAGGGGCATTTGTACCCCAATGTTTACAGCAGCACTTTCAACAATAGCCAAATTATGGAAAGAGCCTAAATGTCCATCAACTGATGAATGGATAAAGAAGATGTGGTTTATATATACAATGGAACACTATTTGGCAATGAGAAAGAATGAAATCCTGCCATTTGCAGCAATGTGGATGGAACTGGAGGGTATTATGCTGAGTGAAATAAGTCAGTTAGAGAAAGACAGATATCATATGTTTTCACTCATATGTGGATCTTGAGAAACTTAACAGAAGACCATGGTGGAAGGGAAGAGGGAAAAAAAGGTTACAGACAGGGAGGGAGGCAAACCATAAGAGACTCTTAAATACAGAGAACAAACTGAGGGTGGATGAGGTGTAGGGGAGAGAGGAAAAGGGGTGAGGGACATTGAGGAGGGCACCTGTTGGGATGAGCACTGGGTATTGTATGTAAGTTAATCTGACAATAAATTATATTAAAAAATAAAAAAATTTATATGATGGAAAAAAAAGATTTTATTATTTTATAGAACAAAGTTTCACCCTAGGTAGACTCATGTACTGTAATTAAGGAACCATAGCCTAGTGATGTTTCACTGCATATGAAGTGGATTCTACCTAATGGGAATTTTCATTCACCATCTCTTACAAATAGTATTACACAGTGTAAACATGATTACAGAAATTGTAAATCCTAAGTTATTTATCTGGACATGTAAAAATTATTTTAAACCTACACAACTCACCCCAATGAAGAAAAATAACTGAAAAAAAGGAAAAAGTGAAATGCATTTTCTGAAGAAGTGTATTAGAAAATAAATATGTTGCTCTGAAGGATAAATAGTTATAAAGGCATTTTTTTCAAGCCTGTGCAAGGTATCTTAAAATAAAAGATCCTATTACAAAACAATGATATAATGCTAATAATTATGATAAAAGACAGATTTTTTATATGTTACTGGTACATAGAGTATCTCCAAAAGAACACAGTTCATGAAGTTATTTTTATGAAAAATATTAAAAAAACTGTACTAGTTATGAATAACATAGATTCATCTTATAACCAGGAAAAACATAAAATGAGAACAAATCATAATACTCCAAATTAACAATGGAAATTAAGAAACGATTTGATTTTTTTTACCAAGTTTATGCTATTGTTCTTAAAAATTAGGGGCGCCTGGGTGGCGCAGTCGGTTAGGCGTCCGACTTCAGCCAGGTCATGATCTCGCGGTCCGTGAGTTCGAGCCCCGCGTCGGGCTCTAGGCTGATGGCTCAGAGCCTGGAGCCTGTTTCCGATTCTGTGTCTCCCTCTCTCTCTGCCCCTCCCCCGTTCATGCTCTGTCTCTCTGTGTCCCAAAAATAAATAAACGTTGAAAAAAAATTAAAAAAAAAATTAATGCCTCTATCACATAATACCACTAAATTATTTCCATGAAGGGAACAATAAAATAACAGTTTTTAATGGAATTGAACAAAATTAAACCACCACCTATTTAAATAATCAAAAGTTTTGGGGCTCCTGGGTGGCTCAGATGGTTGAACGTCAGACTCTTGATTTGGGTTCGGGTCATGATCCCAGGGTCATGGAATCAAGCCCTTGTCGGATTCCCTGCTGAGCATGGAGCCTGCTTAATATATTGTCTCTGTCTCGGTCTCTGTCTCTGTCTCTCTCTCCGCCCCTCTCCCCTGCTCGTTCTCTAAAAATAATAAAAAAATAACTCTTTTTTTTTTAAGTTTAAAATGAATTGTTCTTATTGTCAGAAATTGCCTAGATGCAAATGTTCTACACATAGTAAGGATTCCTCTTGCTGCCCCACTCCATTCACAATTTATCAGTAGGATACCTATACCAAACTTCTCAAGGTGAAGTTCATACATCTTTTGGGGTAAGTTAGGTGTGCCAGCAATCAGAAATCCCAAGAAACTATAGCATGTCACCATAGGTTTTTAACTTTATGAGTGGAATGCTTCAAAGAAAAGTATCTTAGACAAAAGCACCAGCATGCTTAGAGCCCTGCATTCACCATAATGTTTCTCTCTCTTGGTCTCTGCATATTCCATCTTTTCCTCTGAACGCCCTACTCTATTCCCACTCCAGTTATTTTCCAGATTAATGACTAATAACTTCAATGTTGGTGTAACAGTCAGAAGAAAACTATCCTTAACGTCCTACGTGGCATCCCCTCTGGGGTAGTACTTCTAAGGCACCCTAGAACAGAATGGCCCACACATCTGCCACCAGGCAGCATCATAGGTGTTTCCCCTACCAGAGGAAGGGCAGGGATGCTCCCTCAGTATTGTGAACACATTACTATTAAACAACAAATATACAACCTGATCTAAAGCTTGGAGGTCCACCATGATCACTGGAAGATACTGGTAGGCTACCTGCTAAAAAACTCAGCACAAGGTTAAGGCTAACATTTTGGATAAAAATGTATCTTATCTGAAGAGGAAAGGTAAAGTTGAGGTTTTGGAGATCAAATTTTGGTCCTGCTACCTGACCCTGGCCAAATTACTTAAACTTTCTGTATTTCCTTGCCTTAAAATGGAGCAGGGCTAAATCCCACCACATTGGATCAGAGTGTGCATAAAATGAGCCATGTGCATAACATTCTTAGCAATGGGACCCAATAAGCACCTAGCATTTCCTGAGTGCCGCTATCTTAAAAGTCAAGATCTTGAAAGTGAAAATTTCATAATGTTCATGTGCATACTTTGGATATACAGAATAAAATGATCATCATTCAGCAGAATGAAAACGGACCTACTGAAAACATTTTATATGTTATACTTATTAAACCAAAGCTATTGTTGCTGTAATAATGAAAGTATGCTCTCTGTATATTTGAGAAATTTTCATTTATAGTACTTAAAATACCAATGATAACTAAAATACTAATGAAAACTTAAATCCATTGTAAATGTACAGTTTCATTAAAATGAGTATACCTGTGTGTGTGTGTATACATACATACATATATATACATATACACGCACACAATATAAGTTTGAAGAAAGTGATACAAATATGTACAAATGGTAAATTCTTATTTAAAGACAGACATCTGTGGGGAACCTGGGTGGCTCAGTTAAGCATCCAACTTCAGCTCAGGTCATGATCTCATGGTTCATGAGTTTGAGCCCCATGACAGGCTCTGTGCTGACAGCTCAGAACCTGGAACCTGCTTTGGATTCTGTGTCTCCCTCTCTCTCTCCTCCTCCCCCACTAGCATGCTGCCCACCTCTCTCTCTCAGAAATAAACATTAAACAAAATTTAAAAAAAGGAAAACATCTGTAAAATAGACATTCAGAATAAAAAGGAATTATTTTTCATACTTTCCCCCATAAAGGCTATATATCTAAGCTGTAGCTTATTGAGCCACAATTTTCTACATGTGAATTATTGGGAGATTAATATAAAGCTATCCACTATAACTTGGAATTTGCTACCGGGAAACTTAAGACACATATATGACTAAATAAAAAAAGACCACTTCTTAAAGTAACCTTATGAATATGACACATAGCCCAAGAACAGACTCATTTACAAAAACACTGTCACAGGAGCATATGTATATGTATGTAAAAATAAAATCTTGCTACCAAAATAAAAATTGCACTTCCCTACAGGTCTCTGGTTGTAACTTTATAACTCTGGTCAAGTCTTTTTTTTTTTTTTTTTTTTACGTTACAGTTGACAATGTTATATTAGTTTCAGGTGGACAACAGTGATTCAACAATACTATCCATTACTCAATGCTCACCAAGTGTAATCACCATCTGTCACCATACAAAGTTATTACAATATTATTGACTATACTCCCTATGCTGTACTTTTCATCTCTGTGACTTATTGACTTCATAACTAGAAGTTTGTACCTCTGAATCCCTCTATTTAACCCACCCTTTTCCAACCTCCCCTCTGGAAACCACCAGCTTGTTCTCTATTTATGAGTTTGTTTCTGTTTGTTCATTTGTTTTTTAGATTCACTTTAAGTGAAATCATATGGTATTTGTCCTGTTCTGTCTTATTTCACTTAACAAAATATCCTCTATGTCCACCTGGGTTGTTGCAAATGGCACGATCTCATTCTTTTTTTTACAGCTAAGCAATATTTCATTCTATATGCGTACCACAATTTCTGTATTCATTCATCTATCAATGGGCATTTGGGTTGCTTCCGTATCTTGGCTACTGTAAATAATGCTGCAAATAAACACAAGGGTGCATATATCTTTGCAAATTGGTGTTTTTAGTTTCTTTAATACCCAGCAGTGCAATTACTGGATTATATGATATTTGTATTTTTAGGTTTTTGAGGTACCTCCATACTGTTTTCCACAGTGGCTATCCCAGTTTAAAAGTCCCACCAACAGTGAATGAAGGTTCCTTTTTCTCCACATCTTTGCCAACACTTGATTTTTGTCTTTTTGATACTAGCCATTTTGGCTGGCTGCATTTCCTCAATTAATGATGCTGAGCATCTTTTCATGTTTCTATTGACCATCTGTATATCTTCTTTGAAAAAATGCAAATTCAATAAATTTGTAGGATACAAAATTAATAGACAGCAATATGTTGCACTTCCATATGCTAATAATGAAGTAGGAGACACAGAAGTTAACAAAACAATTCCATTTGCAATTGCATCAAAAAGAATAAAATACCTAGGAATAAATTTCACCAGGAGGTGAAAGACTCATACTCTAGAAGCTATACGACACTGATGAAGTAAACTCAAGATGACACAAACAACTGGAAAGATATTCCATGTCTATGAACTGAAAAAATTAATATTGCTAAAATGTCCATACTACCCAAAGCAATCTACAGATCGGATGCAATCATTTTCAAAATATCAAGAGTATTTTTCATAGAACTAAAAAAAATAATCCTAAAATTTGTATGGAATCCGAGATGACCCTGAATAGCCAAAGCACTACTGAGAAAGAAGAACAAAGCTGGAGGTATCACAGTCCCAGGTTTCAAGATATACTACAAAGTTCTATTAATCAAAACAGGCACACAGATCAATGAAACAGAACAGAGAGCCCAGAAATAAACCTACATATGGTCAATCTATGACAACAGTGGCAAGAACATACAACAGGGAAAAGGCAAGTCTTTTCAGTAAATAGTGCTGGTAAAATTGGACAGATACATGTGAAAGAAAGAAATGGGACCACTTTGTCACACCATACACAAAAATAAACTCAAAATGGATTAAAGATCTAAATGTAAGACCTGAAACCTTTAAACTCCTTAAAAGAAAAGAAAGGCAGTAATCTCTTGGACATTGGTCTTAGCAACATTTTTCTGGATATATCTCCTCATACCAGAAAAACAAAAGCAAAAATAGATCATCGAAACTACATCAAACTAAAAACCTTTTGCACGGCGAAACAAACCATCAACAAAATGAAACAGCAACCTGATGAATGGAAGAAGACATGTACAAATGACATATCTGATGAAATTAATATCAAAACATATTATAAAGAACTCATACAACTCAAGGCCAAAGGAACAAATAATCTGGCCAAATCTTCACTCATAAATCTTTAAAATTAGGATGCATTCATTTCTGTATTGAAAGTGTCAATATAAATACAAGTTCATTCATCTATGGAAACAAGATCTATGCTTATAAATGCCAAAAACATCATCATCCTCTGGAGAGGACTGAATCTAAGGTATATTTCCCCACGTAAATTCATGTACTTTTAAATGACTAGAGTGTGAGTCTTTTTACATGGTAGCTACAACATGGAAGTCTCTCCCAAATCATAACTTTATCAAGCTAAAACAAATATGATATACACACATATTACTCCAAATATAAAACATTTCTGTGATACCTACAGATTTTAAATTTCTTCCCAGAAGAATCTGGGGAAATGTTAACATGACAAGCTTTTATGTTAAATACAAAGGAATCTCCATGAAAGGCTCATTATTTATGTAACATTAACGATTTCTAGTGATTTCTGCTAAATTGTACCATATTATATTCCTTTTTCTCTGTTTATCAATCCCCATTGTATCTTCTTTCCAATTATCATTAAAAAAAATTTAACAGAAGCATAAGCCACTTTAGTTCCTGACATACTAAAATCAAAAGTATAGGCTTACAAAGATGAGGAACAAGTCAAAAAAGGGATAAACACACTGAGATCAGAAACTTTTACTTCTCAATTTATAGAGTATTGTATAAAAGAAAACCACAAATATCTTTAAATTATGAAAATGCACTGAAAGTGTCCTCTTTCAAAAGGGCTATATTTACTCAACTATGTGTTCCAAATACAAGGTAAACCCCTTATTAAAATGCCATGCCTCAGTTCTTTGTTTGCTAAATTTAAATTATATGAAACTGCTTAATCACTGAGGTTCTAAAAGTAGTAGGTCTTAGAATCTCAAGGAAAAAAAAAAAGATTCCATTTTCAAGACACTCATAGCTGTGCTTGTAGTGACCCATTAGAGTACTTGGCTAGTACGTTGATATTTAATTGGTAATTTACTTAAATTGCAATAATAGCATACCAATAACAGTATTTCCATAAGACAAGTTTGACCTTGAAAAAAGGGAAAGTATCTACAATAACACAAATATGATAACATAAAATAAGCTAACCCACAATTCACAAAAACAACAAAGTACAAAACACATTCCAAAATACTACATATATAATTCACTGCTAGGTCATAAAAGAGATCTGTTTTTCAAGCATCATTTCTTTGAATCATCATGCCAGAACTGAACTGTTTAAAGGAAGAATACATGTGCTGGAATTGATAAATAAAGTTGCTTTTGCTAATCTTTAATTTTGGCCCAACTTCCTTATACAGTTCTGTCTCTTTATTAATTTTTCTTTTCTGGACCATTCAACTTGGATATCATACAAAAAGATCACAAGCCAGTTTTGACCAAATGTGTTTAGTTTCTCTGCCCTGCCTTCAATATAGCTATTAAAAAGTTAGAGAGGGAGAGAGCCAAACCGTAAGAGACTCTTAAAAACTGAGAATAAACTGAGGGTTGATGGGGGGGGGGGGTAGGATGATGGGGGGTAGGATGATGGGGGGTGGGAGGGAGGGGGGGGTGGGTGATGAGTTGAGGAGGGCACCTGTTGGGATTAGCACTGGGTGTTGTATGGAAACCAATCTGACAATAAATTTCATATTAAAAAAAAAAGAATACTTTGAACACCTTATAACCTAGATAAAATTTTTAGACTTTACTGGACCTCATGGTTATAATAGGCTCCCAACAGAAGTTACTTCTTCATATCCACTTGGGTTATACACAAGGATCTCCCCAAAACAAAGGGATTCTAGCTATCTTTGGTTTTACCACTCACAACTGGCAGACGTAGAAATATATGAAACTTGGAAGGGAAACAAAACAGTACCAATAAATTTACCTTTTGCCAAAAATAAATTAGTCACCACTGTATCTTGCACTACTGTTTAAGAATAAGAGTTTAGCTTAAAAATGGGGGTGGGGGAAGGGAGAGAGGGGAAGAAGGAAGGAAAGAAGAAGGAAAAAGGGAGAGAGGGGGAGAGAGAAGGTATGGTGGTAATGGTGGAAATTTAAGAGTTAGCTCCCAGTTTTTCCCCATACTTTTGGTGTCCTAACTCCCTCTGAGAAACAGCTATGTACCCACTTCTCTTCCATATGTACATATATAACAAATTTTAGGTATGATTTCAAGCAGCCCGTAAAAGCTCCCAAATTAAGGCTTTAAAACTTTTAAAATGGCAGTATCATGTACGGGAGGGAGCTGTATATCTTTACACACAAACAACTGATTCAATCATCCTGTGTAATTGATTATGTGGGCTGGAGACAGGTGAGTGTTGGGAATGAGAGAATAAGGCAGGTAGGTATGAATGGGGAACTGATATACAGTGGTATGGCAAGGTCTGTGGATGTGCTCTGTTTACTTCTAAGCAGGAAGCAAAGGTAGCAAACTAAAGTGGAAGAGGTTCTTGGTGACAGTCGCTAGAAAGAAATGGAATTTTCAAGGCAGCATGTTCAAACACAAAAATATAGCAGAGATATCATAAGTCATTTAATAAAATCTTGGGATTACAAAGGCGTATTTTCATCTCCCCTTGCTTCACACTTCATTATTATTTTGCTTATTTAGCATTAAGCACTATAGGGAAAAACTTTATAAAAATAAAAATTATATAATTAACACAATTTATAAACACATACACCTAAGCATGCTGTATAAATGTTTTCTCCACTTAATAGTGTGTCCTTTCTCCTTTAAACAAAACCAAACTGAAAGTGAATCATACTAATGTAGGCCTAGATCCATACACTATGTAACTACACTTAAGTATGCTTATTAATTTCTTCTCTATGCTATAAGTATTAAAGGGTCTTACAATGAAGCTAAGGACTCACAGAAAAGGCAACATACTCAGCCAAAAGCATTACAAAACTTGTATTATATTTAGAATTACATTTTCAATAACAAACCCACTCTTCCCTTAAAAAAAAACTTATAAGCATCTGACATATTAACTAAAGATTAATAATCCCTATTTGGATTTAGGATGTGTTTGGGTTATAAACAAAATCATGCTATTGAGTTGCTGCTAGAAACATGATTTCTCAGATTCTGGAATATTCCAAATCACATAGTAATTGACTAGGTTTATAAAAAAAAAAAATGTTTAAAAACTCTTTAAGTGCTATGTGCCAGGCATTTTAATAGGAGATTTCATGTAAGTTTTCACCTTAATTATATAATGCTGAAATCTTTTATAATATAATATTAAATATGGATTGGCAAGAAACAGTAATGTTCAATTATATTTTTGACTCATGAAGTCTGGGGTTCCAAGTCTGGAGTGTATGACTCCAGCCATAATTTATACATCAATGGATCAATTTATACATGAGAATTCTCAGTAACAAAATTAAAGTGTTAAACCTCTAATCACTTTGAATAAAAATCTCTAAACTATGATATTCTTTTTTCTCTTAAATGTAACATAATTTGCATCCTTCCAATGACAGTAATTATTGCGAACACCAGTTATTATACAGAACTTTGCAGGTAGCTGCACCTACTGATGGCATAAGCCAAAGAATGAGAGAACCACATGGAAACCTGCCCCAGCCCTAGTCTTGCAAGCCGATGCCCCAAGAGGCTTCTGAAGTTGTCCTTTTTCGTCCTCCTCAAATATGATGTAATTAATGGAAAATTATGGGCTCTGGTTTTAATCTTAGCTCCGACGCTTTATCATCTGAATCTTGGACATGTTATATCTCTTTGGCCCACCACGTCTTCAGCTGTTCATTTTGCATTAACACCACCTACAAAAGTCTACTGTAGAGGTAGAATGAACACCCGCTACCTTCAGGGCCTTTCCTTGTCCTTCCATTCCTATAAGGCATGACTTACCTTTAATTGTTATTGAGGTATAGGTGACCAGAATTTTCAGAATCAAAAACAGAGAGACATAACCACAAAACTAGATTAATATTTAAAATATAGATTTCCTGGATAGTTAACGATACACGGCACACCGTAAGATTGCAAGCTGTCTGCACGATTTCCTTTTATGAGAAGTTTCTTGCAGTCTTTATCTCCACACTGGTCTTTCTATTATTTCCATCCCTGTATAGAATAGCATATAGCCATTCCTGCTTTCACCTGCTCAGGAGTTACAGAGTACCAGGCACTGTGCTCTGAGACTAAAGCAGGGAAGAAATGGGCATAGCTCCCATTGCAATCAAATTTACGATCCAGATGCTTGACGAAGAAAGAGCCATTTCACACAAAAAATTACCCACACAAATAATTACCAGTTGTGATAACTGCTGTGGGGCACGAGAGTGAATCCTACCACAGGAAAACCAGATTTGGCAGAGAGATGGGTAGAAAGTGAGGGAGGCTGGACAGGGTGTCTGAGGAATACCCATTTAGGCACAGCACTGAAGGCTCGCACACTGTTTCTGTTCGCTCTATTTTTCTACCTTTCTTTCTGTGGCTTTCCATTTTCTCCATTCTCTCTCCCTCCCTCCCCAAAGATGCCCAGATGTTGAATCCAAAGATCTAGCTCTGAGGTCTCATCTGTAAAGGTGACAGAGTTACAGCATCTTCCTGGGCTCAGTCTGTAAGATGGGGAGGACATGTGCCCCTGGTGCCTCATTCTTGTGAATCAGGACTGTATGTGAAGTAACAGATGTCAAAACTCTTGATTACAGGATTCCCTAACAGTGCAAACTTATTTTTCTCACATTCTTCTTTTCTCTTATAATTTCTGTTTTCTTACATTCAGTGATCTCCTTACTGCTGCTAGCGTTCTCTGAAAATGGACAGATATCCCAAGCCAACCTTCTGTTTCCTTCTTGTCAGAATGCAACATGTCTTCCTACCATTTTTCAGTCACTCATTCGCTGAACAGGCCTTCAAACTGTGTGTGTTATGTATCCAAGTCACGGGCATTAGGGGATAGCATTTTAAAAATGAAAACAGGGCACTACTCCTAACAGCAAAAGTTGGTTTTTCATATATCTCTACACCCAGTCTCACCTATAATTTCAAAAGGGTAAAAATACTCTCTTGTCCAAACTGCAGTCAATCTCAAGCATCAATGAAAAGAAAATCAATGATGCATTAAAGATAAAACCTCTAAAAAGAAAGATCACATTTCAAAATTAATGCCTAATTCATTTTATTCAGTAATTATATTTTAACTCAATCATATGGCTTTACAATTAGTCTTGAATATGAATCCAAGTTTTAAAGCTTCTGAGTAACGTGACCACTTAATAAACTGACACCAACTCCAACTGACTCATCTATTAAATTGTATAATATTGATGAGCTCCATAAGGCTGTCATAAAGAGAACGTTCATAAAACATCAAATACAATGCTCAATATCTTTGTTCTTCCATCTCTTATTTATTTACTTCTTGATTAATTATACTAGGTACAGGAACTGAGCCACGCTGCTACACTTTGGTTTTTGCTGCAAAAGAAACATGTGTTCTTCTCTCGTGCTTTGCCTGACTGACATACTGCTTTGGGGAGCACCGAAGCCCATCAGTTTGGATTAGAGGACTGGAGAATACAGAAATCAATTTTAAAAGAAATATTTAGGGGAAAGTAATCCTCTTTTCTTCCACGACTGGTAATGTTTTGGAGCTACAATGAAATTGGCATGTTCCTGTAGCAATTCATCGTAAAGTGTAATGACATTGAGCCACACTGAAACTGGAGAACGAAAGCACAATTTACATTACCTCTAGATGGCTCGCTTATACTCTTAATGATTACTCATACATGCCTTGTTCTTAGAAAAGCAAAAATTCATATAATAAACATCTTCTGTATGCATAACGCTAAAAATTTTTAATACTATTTCCTTTGTTTTATCTTTACAATTAATTTCCCAAGTCAATGGGTATCGTCATCATATGGCACACATGTGCCACTACCCAAGGTAGTGGCACCCAAGGTCACACACAGTGAGGTAACAGTAAAACCAGCAGCACAGTACCCACCTGCAATGTTCCCCTGTCCAGGGACCCTGTTTTATGGATACCTTTGGCAGTCTAGTGAAGTCTACAGACCCCTTCTTAGAATGTTGTTTAAGAGTGTTACTAGACTACGAAGAAAATCATCAGATTGACAGTTATCAAAATATTTAAAATGTGATATAATAATGTACTGCTTTATTAACGTATTAAATAACAAGCTCTAGCTGTGAGTCTAATAAATGCTGTAATTTTAAAGTAGTGATGAGCTTCAATATTTTGAGATATCTGTAACAACTATAATGTAAGATGAAAATATATGATTTCTATCAGTGGCAAAGTCACAGGCTGCCAATACTACTAGAGTTTATTGCCTACATTCATAAATAAGGGAGAGGCCAAATTTCAGTTAGATACTAGTGAAAATAAAAGAGTAATTTTCTCCACATGAAGGCTCACAAACTCCGGGGAATTTTGGCCACTGACCCAAGTGGGTCCCCTGAAAATTCTCACAACAAAGCTCACCAATATATAAAATAGCCACAGAAATCTTACAGTGTTTCGATTAATGACAAAAAATTATCCTTACTATCAATGTCAAAATCTAAACATGAAACCTTCCCCCCCCGCAAAAAAAAGCCAGAAAATTGTTTCAAAAATTCAAAACTATTATTTCCTAACCTCCACCAACATTAATATTCCAAATCTTAATATAAATCTCTAAAATGATTTCAGGAAATATGGAATTCTTAAAAACTTGATCTGCTGAAAACATAGATGTTGGATAAACTTACTTTGGCTTCCAAATCAAAAGAAACAACAACACAGTATATGTAACCACACATAAGAATGTTAAAAAATCGGGGCGCCTGGGTGGCTCAGTCAGTTAAGCATCCGACTTCAGCTCAGGTCATGATCTCGCGGTCCATGGGTTCGAGCCCCGCGTCGGGCTCTGTGCTGACAGCTCAGAGCCTGGAGCCGGTTTCCGATTCTGTGTCTCCCACTTTCTCTGACCCTCCCCTGTTCATGCTCTCTCTCTCTCTCTCTCTGTCTCAAAAATAAATAAATGTTAAAAAAAAAAAATTAAAAAAAAAAAAAAGAATGTTAAAAAATCATGGGTAGGGAACACTTGTTTCCATGCCCTTTTCCAAGCCCCTCCCTGCCTCCCAGGGCGCTCTCCCCCCACTGTTTGTGTGCCTTTCCCCCACAATTTAGTGCACTTGTTGCTTGCTCCCTGACTTCAGTGATATCATACACAATTCTACCTAGCAGGAAAGTACCCCCTGGAGGGAGACCTCATAGTGGCCCCAAGTAAGGAGCACGGTTTCTAAACCCTAAATAAGGAAACACGTTTGACAAGTTTATCTGTGGAAACAATTAGACAAAATACTTGATATCAGAAGGTTCCTGGAAAATCCGTAAGATGCAACATAATAATGCACATATAGGCAAGTTCTTTCTCTCTCTAGAGATAAGGTTGACCTTCCTATACCATAATTGGCACACATGCCTACTCTACACACTGCACAATAAAGGAGATTTAGGAAGACTTCTGCCAATTATGTGACCGAAGTGCTCAGGAATTTCTGAAGTAATTTCAGCTGCTGTTTTAGATGCTTGTTGTTTTAAAAACACAGCAATATTCTAGAAGATATACTAGAGAAAAAAGTTACTGGCCCTCAAATTCAGTTATAAATTTGAAGACACTGGGACTAATTTAGAAAAATCTAAATTGATAAACTTATACCAAATCAATGTCTCTATTCTTCCTTATCAGTTCACAAGCCTTCTCCCATAAGAAGTGAAATAAATCTCTATCAAATCATCAAAAATTTCTGATTTCTCCTTCCTCCTACATACTTAAACCCTGAGTGATTACATTCCATTCTGAGTATCGAAAGCTAAAAAAGAAAAAAATCTCTACTAGAAAGGAATTTTCTAGAATGGCAAATCATCAAACAGTGAAAGATGATCTATTAGCTATGTTTGAATTTTATGAACAATAGTTACATGTACAACTACACTGGCAATGTGATTTCAATCATGCCAACCTACAAGAAAAATAATTCATTCTTAGGTTTTATGTATGGGGATTTATTTTCTATGGGGATATGCTAACACTTTGCAATCTCTTCTTAAGTTAAAAAACAGCCCTTAAAAAGTTCAGAATGAAGTATATTATACTCTATGAAACCAGTCTTGAATTTTGTCATCTCAAAGGTTACCCATTTTAAAGAGAATTCACTTAAAAATGCAAAAAGGTTCCAGTAACTCTACATTTGAAAATCAGTATTCAAAAAATATATATAATAAAATGGAATTTTCATAGGATTGTGTGCTTTCACTACATCTGAAACGCTGCTGAAAAATTAAGAGGTGATCTTAAGGAATGAATTTGTTTGAGCTGATACAGCAATCCAATATTATACATAAATTTTCAATACAGACAGACCACAGTGGTATCGTGGATTTGGTTCCAGACAGTCATAACAAGCAAATATCAGAATAAAGTGAGTCAAATTAATTTTTTGGTTTCCCAGGACATATAATAGTTATATATACTCTGGTCTATGAAATATACAACAGCATTAAATCTAAAAGAAAATAAAACTAAGGCACACGCTTTAAAAATATTTTATTGTGGGGGGGCGCCTGGGTGGCTCGGTTGGTTAAGCGTCCGACTTCGGCTCAGGTCATGATCTCACAGATCGTGGGTTCGAGCCCCCTGCGTCGGGCTCTGCGCTGACAGCTCAGAGCCTGGAACCTGCTTCGGATTCTGTGTCTCCTTCTCTCTCTGTTCCTCCTCTGCTCGCGCTCTGTCTCTCTCTCTCTCAAAAATAAATAAAGATTAAAAACAAAATTTTAAAAATATTTTATTGCTGGTGCCTGGGTGGCTCAGTCAGTTAAGTGTGCAGCTCTTGGTTTCAGCTCAGGTATCTCACAGTTCACAGATCAAGCCCTATGTCGAGCCCTGCTGACAATGTGAAGCCTTCTTGGGATTCTCTCTCTCCCTGCCTCTGTCCCTCCCGTGTGTGTCTCTCTTCCCCGCCCCCCACCCTCAAATTAAATAAATAAATATGTTATTGCTAACAAAAAAAAAAAAACACTGCTAACCATATCTGAACTCTCAGCAAGTCATAATCTTTGTGCTAGTGGAAGGTCTTGCCTCCATGCTGATGGCTGCTGACTGATCAGCGTGGTGGCTACTGAAGGTTGGGAGCGGCTGTGGCAATTTCTTAAAATAAGACAACAATGAAGTCTACCACATCCATGGACTCTTCCTTTCACAAACCATTTCTCAGGAGCATTCAGTGCTATCTGACAGCATTTTACCCACAGCAGCACTTCTTTCAAAATTAGAATCCATCCTCTCAAACCCTGCTGATGCCTTTATCAACTGAGTTTATGGAATATTCTAAATCCTTTACTGTCATTTCAATAATCTTCACAGTAGTAGATTCCATCTCAAAAAAAAAAAAAAACATTTTCCTTGCTCATCCATCAGAAGCAACTCCTCATCTGTTAGTTTCATCATGAGATCATAGCAATTCAGCCCTACCTTCAGGCTTCACTTCTAGTTCTAGTTCTCTTGCTATTTCTACCAGACCTGCAGTGACTTCCTCCACTGAATTCCTGAATCCCTCTCAAAGTCACCCACAAGGGTTGGAATCAAGTTCTTCCAAACTCCTGTCAGGGTTGGTATCCAACCTCTTCCCATGAATCATGAATATTCGTAATGGCATCTAGAATGGTGAATTATTTTCCAGAAAATTTTTAATTTATGTTGCCCAGATCCATCAGAGGAATCACTACCTATGCCAGCTATAGCCTTACAAAATCTATTTCTTAAATAAGACTTGAAAGTCAAAATTACTTCTTGATCCATGGGCTGCAGAATGGATACTGTGTTAGCAGGCATGAAAACAACATCAGGGCTCTTGGGTGACCAGGTACACTGTCAATAAGCAGTCAATATTTTGAAATAAATACTTTTTTTCTGAGCATAGGTCTCAACAGTGGGCTTAAAATATTCCGTAAACCAGGTTGGAAACAGATGTACCGTAATCTAGGCTTTTTTGTTATATTTATAGAGCACAAGCAGAATAGATTTAGCATAATTCTAAGGGTCCTAGGATTTTTGGAATGGTAGATGAGCACTGGCTTTCACTGGAAGTCATCAGCTGCATTAGCTCTTAACAAGAGAGTCAGCCTGTTCTTTGAAGCCTGAAAGCCAGCACTGACTTCTCCTCTGTAAAGTCTGAGATGGCGTCTTCTTCCAGTATAATGCTGTTTTATCTACATTGAAAATCTGCTGTTTAGTGTAGCCACCTTCACTAATGATCTTAGTTAGATCTTCTGGATAACTGGATGCTTCACCTTGCACTTTTCTGTTACAAAGATGGCTTCTCTCCTTAAATTTCATGAATCAACCTCTTTGATATTTGTCAGTTTCCTCACCTGCGTGAGCCTTCACGGTATTAAGAGTTAGGACCTTGCTCTGGATCAGGCTTTGGCTTAAGAGAGTGTTGTGGCTGGTTTGATCTTCTGTCCAAACCACTCAAACTTGCTCCTTATCAGCAATGAGCCTGTTTCACTTTCTTATCATCCGTGTGTTCACTGGAGTCGCACTTTTCATCTTTTCAAGAACTTTTCTTTTGCACTCACAACTTGACTGTTTGGCACAAGAGCCCTAGCTTTCAGCCTATGCTGACCTTGACATGTCTTTCTCATCTAAAGCTTCATCTTTGCTAGCTTTTGATTTAAAGTGAGGGATGTACAACCTCTCCTTTGAACACTTGAACACTTACAGGCCACTGTAGGGTTTGTTCACTGGCCTAATTTCAATATTGTTGTGTCTCAAGGAATAGGGAGGCCCAAGGAGATGGAGAGAGATGGGGGAATGGTCAATCAGTAGAGTAGTCAGAACAAAAACAACATTTATCAGTTAAGTTCACTGTCTTATATGGGTACAGTTTACACCCCAATACAATAGTAACATCAGAGATCATGGATTTGTCACCATAACAAACGAAATCATGAAAAACTCTGAAATATTGTCAGAATTGCCAAAATGTGACACAGAAAGATGAAATGAGCAAATGTCGTTGGGAAAATGGTGTCAGTAGACTGGTTCAATGTAGGGTTGCCACAAACCTTCAATTTGTAAAAGCAAAACAAAACAAACAGTAAACCCCTTTAAACTCATCTGTGAAGCACAATAAAGTGAAGGTCAATAAAAATAAGGTATGCCTATACAGTTTAATTGTCTTCTTGGCCTATATCATGTTACATAAATACTATAACATTAAATCAACAGTGTCATCATTCAAGTGGAAGGTATAAAATATTAAAAAGTTTAAAGATACTCTCAAATAAACTGAAAAAATATCTATTAAAATTCAGCTTGGGTTTAATATGAAAAATGTTAACGTACCAAAAGAATTCTAGCTAAGCAATCATGTAAAAACATAGATATTAGCCTAAAATTTAACACAAGCTGCTGGATTGAATGATGAGACCATCAACTTGAGTTCTTCAGTTCATTAGCTTAACCACAATCCAAACCTAATATCCATAAAGTCACAAAGGCAAATGTAATGTACCTCCTAAGTTTAGAGAACTACACATATTTTTCATTATTCACATCATGAAGGATTTATGTTCAGCATTACTTTAGAGACAGCGAAGAAAAAACTAGAACAATCTTTGAGGAAGAACTTTTGAAAAAGCACTAAAAACCTATTTCTCTTAGGTTCCATACCAACATATTGAAAAACAGAAATGTATCCTTAGAAAACAAAAACAAAAAACTGCAAATTACTCAGTATGCTTCCACCGAGAGATATACCATAGCAACACTCAATCTTCCTCCAAGACCTGCCCTCCTGCTACATTTCCTCTACCATCTATCTAGATGCCCAAACCAGGTCCTGGGCATCATTCTGAATATCCCCTCCTCCCCAAACCCTCACTCACCAATCACTCACCTTTGATTCCACCTCAGTGTCTCACAGATAGGGAGCCTGATGCCCTGGCTGGGGTAGTGGGCCCACCTCTCCCCATACAACACTAGTCACCTGTCTTCCTCTCCTTCACTTCCTCAGACACCACTGCACCTGCTCAGACTCTTGCAGGGTCTCTGAGCCTTGTATTTCCTGTTTCACCTACAAGTTACTTCCTGTGGGAGGAGGAAGATCTCTAAAAATAGGTACTCGCTTCTTTGGTTGGATGTGTTCTAATAAGAAGAAAGTGTTTCAAAGGAATTAGTACATAGTCAAAGAAGAGAATCAAGAGAAGGGGACAGAATTCTGAGCTGTGCAGTGGTGCTTTAAATGTCAGGATTGATATTTAGCTCCCACCAAACCCCTCACTTCTGGTCTCTGCTACTGTTATTATTGTATCATCATCACTATTCATAATAATAAAAAACCAACAGTGGTATTTTATTATTAATAAAATGAAAGGATACTTTAACATCACAATTATGTCTTTAATCCTTCCCTGGTTCTAGTTACACTGAGCACAAGAAGAGTCCTCTACATTCTATCAGTACATAATGGTTCAGCTTTCTAAATGTGGGTGAGAGAGGAAGCAGCAGAAAGGGATCTCAACCCTGGATCAGTATATAAACCAGCACTGGAAAGGAGAGAGTAAAAGAAAAGCTAGGACAATATAAAAGGCTCAAAGGGATATTCAGGAGATGTCCACAGAGACATCCCAGAAAGCGGGGCTCAATTCATAAGAAATCTCAATTCCTAAGTCTCTGCTCCACTTTACCCAGCATGATTTCCCAAAAGGTGCAGCCCTGTGGAGACCGAGCTCGTTTATATCATACTGGGGATATTTTCCTGGGTACTCACTAACTTTCCTTTTTGGCCTTTTCTAAACTTGTTGCCTTCAGTTCTTTTCTGGTTCTACCCCTCTACAGCTTTTTGCCATTAACTACATTCTGTAAAAATGCAGTCTGCACTTCAGAATTCTTTGCAAGCAGCAGGGTGGGTCACACTTGGCAATTACCTGTTAGCAAAGGAAAAAATCATTTCCCTTAATAGAGTTTATGCAAAGATGATCCAGAATGGATTATTAGGGCAAGTATCTAAATTGTGATTCTATACATGGCATGGCATCAGTGATTTTATGTGGTTTTGAAGCATTTGCTATCAACGGATGAAAAGTTTAAGATGCCCATAACATGAATTAAAAATATATTAGAATACAATTTCACAGTGATACATATAAGCCACCTTCCAATGCTTATTTCCACTTCCCCCACACGTTTTAGGACTACAGCATTTGCCCATAGAAATTTAAATGCCCCAAATAGCAGCATTAGCAGAAACATACTTCACTTGAAATATGAATAATTTGAGTTGGATTAAAAAAATGAACTGACAGAACTTAGCTGATAACAGATCTGAAAACTGACATTTAAATACTTCCTTAGCACTTTGCATATAATCATCATGGTTCACCATTTCTCTTAAACCCTTCACAGTTTCTCTAAATTTTAAAGCATAAGCTTCTGTTTCTGTATGGCAAATGGATTGTGCCCACTCTAATGTAATTATATAAATCTTTACCCAGTGATACCGATCTACTTCCTTGGAGGGATCTTAATTAATTAAGAGAACAAGACAAAACAATAATTTTGTAAAAGGAAAAGCAGTAGAGATGAGCTACATTGCAAAAAGTAGCAAGACTTGCCTCTGAGCTCATGGTTAGCTATCCTGGCTGTCTCAGTCTCTCCATACGTGGCAGAGAACCACACAAAATCGGACACAATTAATGGGCACTAAGGAGTTAGAACCAAACACTTCCTTTTTAGAAGCAGCAACTTTCTAAATCAGTAACAACATGCTTTCTTGTATACCAAGATGATGCAGCCAGCTTCCCTATTGGGAGGCACGTGCTTTGATGTATTTTTCTAGCAGTGATGATGGATAGAAGATTTGTCCCATGGGAATAGATGGCCGGTGACAGGTGCAAGACAACTGGCCAGTGTCAGCCATGCAATCTGACCAGCAAACAAAGCAGAATTCCTGCTTCTTCTGGAAGGAAATCTCCACCTTGGGCCCCACAAACCCCATGACTGACCTGGTCAGATAGACTAAGGCAAAAAAGCCAACATAAGACTTCGAGGGCAATTTTTCCTGTCTACTGAATACCTATTTTCCTATGGATCAACATTTGGAAGAACCTCACTGCAAACCAATTAAAATAATTCAACAGTACACAACAACAATGACAACAATAAACACTTTACTAAGCAATGAAAACATTGCTAGTCAATTTATTTTGCTAAAGTCTTTCTTGTGAATGTAATCGTGAAAGTGGTATGGTTAGAAGAATCATATAATTAGTCTTAACTTTTTTTTTTTTCAACGTTTATTCATTTTTGGGACACAGAGAGACAGAGCATGAACGGGGGAGGGGCAGAGAGAGAGGGAGACACAGAATCGGAAACAGGCTCCAGGCTCTGAGCCATCAGCCCAGAGCCCGACGCGGGGCTCGAACTCACGGACCGCGAGATCGTGACCTGGCTGAAGTCGGACGCTTAACCGACTGCGCCACCCAGGCGCCCCCTTAACTTTTTTTTTTCAACACTGTATTTATGTGTCACTATGTCTGCACATGAAAGAAACGGATGTTTATTATTTTGGGTAAAATCATACGGGATGCTGTCAAAATCAAGAGATTTAGATAGGAGTTTCCCTACCCATGCAATTTATATGAAATTTTGAAACATGAATGGAAGGGTATGCAGAAATTTAGATATGCAGAAAAAACAAAGCACCCTCTCAGTGTGGTGTAAAGAATCAGTCTTAACAGTAAGCATTTTACTTAGAGAATAAGTTATAAATCTTAAGTTCCCTTCATTACTTTTAATTCTTATAATCATGCGGTAAGACAGGACAGCTGGTAAAAATGTCTCTGGACCTGTCTGCAAAGGGAACTAGATAAATGCCCCAGGACCCCTTGGCTTGATGGCTTTACAATTTTATAATTCTATAAATATTCAGAGACAGCAGAGACTCCCAGAGACACTACTACACCACAAAAATAAACAGGTATACCCCACCTTATAGAAAGTAAAAAATTGTACACCTTTACAATAACCTTGTGTGTAAGCAGTCCCTTTAAATATAGTCTCCAATTTATCAGAGGAGAAAAAAATGAAGGAAAAGACATTCAAAAGCACCAAGAACTTATTAGGAGGGATACCTAACAAATTTACTAAACACTTCCCTTAAAATTTCACTAAAATGAAAACATTATCAGTACTCACTAACCTGATATAGGTACTGTGATAGAGATTATGCAAAAGGAGGAACTAAAGATTAGATATATTAAATGAGGTCATTGCCTACAATCATAAACTAGTGAGTAACAGCACCCAAATGATACAAGATTAAAAGAACAAGGTGGAGAAACTCAACTCTCCAATTTTTTCCCATGGAAATGATTTATTCATTCCGCAAACATCTGTGACTACCCTACACCAACTACTGCTGGCCCCCTAGAAAGAAAAGAAATAACATAGGATGAATATTGCTCCTATACAAAAAGCTCATGGTCATAATGTTAGTACAACAGATCTAAAAGTAAAAGTAAAATGCACCTGTATGTTTTAGCAAATAAAGAGTATTTAAGTTCAGATGCATTAAAATATAACATTAAATACCACACTCCGGGGCGCCTGGGTGGCGCAGTCGGTTAAGCGTCCGACTTCAGCCAGGTCACGATCTCGCGGTCCGTGAGTTCGAGCCCCGCGTCAGGCTCTGGGCTGATGGCTCAGAACCTGGAGCCTGTTTCCGATTCTGTGTCTCCCTCTCTCTCTGCCCCTCCCCCGTTCATGCTCTGTCTCTCTCTGTCCCAAAAATAAATAAACGTTGAAAAAAAAATAAATACCACACTCCACCTTAAAAAGTGTGTTGTGGGTAAAGAAACCAAAGCAAAAAGCCATTTCACTTCCTGAAAATCTCCTACTGAAGTAATGACAATGGCAGAAACAGAATTCTAAATCCAATACCATGATCTCTTATTTTAAAAACATGCTATATTCCCTCCCACTGATATTGTGCTACTAATATGTTCTTCAAACAAAAGCTACTATTGACCACTACTTCTCAGTGATTCTATTCATACCCCTGGAGGTGATGTAACGGATAATCTCAGCATACCCAAAAGATGAACAGATGCCAAATACCAAAGAAGCTTTCTTAACATGGAAGAAAATATGTGACTCAAGGTTTGAGAAACACATTTCCTACTGGCAACCAGATATACAATGTGCCTATAAGCAGTCTTATTCACTGTAGCTTATTTTAAATAATCTAGCATGAAATAGTATCTCAAATGGTTTGTTGCCAAATGAAAGGTACATGAAAAGAAAAAGTCAATAGCTTCTTTATTTTTCCAAGTTATTAACACTTAAAAGTCAAATATTTGCTGCATCGATTTCGGAGAAAAGTTATTCAGTCATAGCATGATTTTAAGGGATAATAACCAAGATTAAATATGCCAATCCTAGGGTACCTGGGGGGCTCAGACAGTTAAGCATCCAACTCTTTGATTTCAGCTCAGGTCACAATCTCACAGTTCATTGGATTGAACTCCACATCAGGCTCTGTGCTGACAGCGTGGAACCTACTTGGGATTCTTTCTCTCCCTCTCTCTTTGCCTCTCTCTCTCTCTCTCTCTCTCTCTCTCTCAAAATAAATAAATAAACTTTTAAAAAAATATGCCAATCTTTCCACTGATTTCTGAGTATGCTTCAGACAATTTAATCTCTTTAAAGAACCTTTGCTCTTAAATTGTCCAAAAACTCAAAACTCAGGAGTATAATCCTTTTCTACTACTAAAGGAATTTATATGCCACTTGTAATTGAAAGATTTTTCAGCATTATCTATTTGTTATATGATCTGGAAAAAGTATCTGAAGAAGGTAGGGAGGTCTTTGATAAGGAATTAGGATAAACCAGCACTCAATGCAAGTTTCCAATACATAATGGGGTTAAACGTTATTTCTTACTACATAGAGCAATGTTATACTTGATTTCCTCTTAGAGTTACTTCTGTTTTTTCTTTCCTAGGGAAACCAGGTTCCATCCATGCATCAAATCCTCCAACCTCAATGGCTCTCTTCTTCCTGACTGGAAGTTCCTCCTGGCTCTTCCTTCTTCTCCTACTGGTAACATCCTACCCACCTTTCAAGCCCAGCTCAAATCCACCTTCTCAGATACACCTTCTCTTACAAAACATTACCAGCTGAAATCCATTGTTACATCTATATTATTACACTCCCATTCACTGTTTTACAACTAACCTTCCACATTATGCCTTCCATTCCTGTTACCCAGGTGTGTGCGTGTGCCCCCTGAGCACCATACCTTAGATATCCAACAAAAGGTTTGCCAACTTGAACCGAATGATGAGTTTTTAAAATGTTAAAACTTAAATTAAGGATATTCACACACACAACCTAGTTTAAAACTCAGTTAATACGCAGATCTGTGAAACTGTCTTAAATTATCCTTTTAGAGACAAGGAAACTCAGAATCAGGCAATTTTAATGCGTGATCCCAGGGACCAAAACTTTTGGGTAATAGAACCAGGACTGAAACCCACAGCCTGGGCTCAAAGGCCTGCAGCATGGTGCTTGGCAGCGGCCTCTCAAGGTACGAAATGGAATTCCACCCCCCAGAAGGTTTTATCTGCACTGGAACTCTTCAAAACTACCAAATGCCCTAATCCATATGCCATTTTTTACTCACAATCGCCCTGTGAATGACATCAAATGACAGCAGCCTATATAATAAATAGAAGGAAAAGGAATGACTGGGTACTAAGGAGGTAAAAATTTCTTCGAATTATACAACACTGCAAAATTACACATCTACATTCAATAAACGTAAATGAGCTATTCCCTATGTTAGCATATTGTGTTCTCACTTATTCATTAATTTCTAGTCTACAAAAAAAGCAAAATAACCATAGAATTTTGTCTGGACTCTTTATGTTGAAAGGAACCTCTAAGATCATCCCGTTCTACTCACTACTTTATAGACGAGGAAACTGGGCCCAGAGTGAGTAGATAGGCTCTAGGTCATATAATCATGAAATGAAGGCAAAGATGAGAACCTGGCCTCCTGAGGCTCAGCCTAACTGCTTTCCCACTGTACTGGCAGAACTCTATACGTATTTCTAGAGAAGCACTAGAAGTAGGAACATACGAAAAGAACCTCAAGATACTTAGGCCTTAGTTTAACAACCTAAATTTTATGAAGAAACTGAGGCCAAAGTAGCCAATATCATTTTGCCCAACTTTTAAAATTATTTTCAATCAGTTTAGTGAAAATCCCCCCTCAAAATATTAAAAATATATTAGGATATAAAGAAAATTCATCACAGTAACTGACAGAGCATCTCTGTAGAAGCAGGATCCTTTCCTCCTTCTTAAATTCTCCACATATCCTAAAAAGACTGTCATAAAACCTATCTGATGATAAACATAATCTCCTCTACCTTTAACCATGTCTGAAAACAAGACAAATATCCCCTAATTACATCCTAGCGAAGTTGTCTTTTTATAAGAAACAGAGATTAATGAACCAAAAGAAAAAGTATGTTGACATGTGTCTATTGTATAAAATAATTTTAATGTCACTGAAGTAAGGAAGAATGGTATATTCAATCGTCGCTTGATTTTTTGATAAATAATCACAATATACGTTTCATTTCTACTCAGGTCTAGAAGTTTCTATGTGTAAGATCAATAGAACTGCAAAAATTAAAACTTTTCACAAGATTTTTTTTTTTCAAAGTTTATTCATTTTTTGGGACAGAGAGAGACAGAGCATGAACGGGGGA
>NW_024412376.1:41090791-41151965 GCF_014898765.1 Herpailurus yagouaroundi | reverse complement strand
GACGCGGGGCTCGAACTCACGGACCGCGAGATCGTGACCTGGCTGAAGTCGGACGCTTAACCGACTGCGCCACCCAGGCGCCCCTTCACAAGATTTTTCTATCAAGAAAGTATCTACGTCTTCCTGGCATCTCTTTTTTAATATCATGAGCAAATAATCCTTCCACAAATATAACATTTCCAAGCCTTTTCTTACATTTAAAAGAAAAAGTTTCAAAAGGGACACACCCTGTAGTTGAAAGGCAGAACCACACACCCTTCATTTCCCTCTACCTCTTTTCAATTCAGCAGCAGCCACACAAATTCCAACACAAGGGGAAAGTGACTTGGTAACGTCAGAAGTAAAGCAGGCACATTAAAACTAGAATCTAAAACCAAAAAGATTCTAGGACAACAGGAAGTAAAACCATGATAACAAAGAAAAGTAGGAAACACCAACACGGAATTAATTTTTAAAGTCAACACAGTGTTAAGTGTTCTGAATTCAACTCAGTTCACACTGCTCTACTCAAGTTCTTTTCATTACCATGAGAGGACATTGTCCTTTTAAAATTTAAGAGTAATAAAAGTACTTCTGCTTATTTCAGCAGAAACGTATCCAAGACAAGGAGGAAGGCAGGAAAAAAAAAATGGACTGTTTGGGCACTTTTTCTCTTGACCACAACAACTGTTTTTCTATCTACGATAGAGGAAACTCTTCAGTATGGAAGGAGAAGGCAAATAAAAGGAAGAACTGTAATTCTTGAGCCTGTGCCAGTTTACAGTATTTAAAAAAAAGAATCTGCGCCACAGCTTGGCGGTCGGCCATATTTACAGTAAGCTATCAGAGTTTTGCCCAACAGGAAGAACAAAGGACTCAGTGTAGTGCTGCTGGTTTTGTGTGCTTCAAACATTGTACAGGCTAGGAATGCAGGTCCACGTGCAACAGACCCTTTGCTTTCTGTAGCTCTGTCTCTCCTCAAGGACTCTCAAAACATGGTCAGAGTCTACAAAAGGGCAAGAGACAGCTTACTGCCCTAAGAGTTTTAGCTTAAACTTTAAACAACCATTTCTTTTACTTTTAAAAATACAACCTATTAATTCAGCTTGAACTTTTAAAGTCAAAAGCTTTAAAAGCACGTGATGTTTAACAATATAGGTAATTCTATCTTCCAAGAATAGCTAACCCTGAAAAAGAGCCCCGGGTACAATTTTCTTAGTGAGATTTAATATATATTTCTTCCATTATACGATTAGAAATTTTTAGCAAATAAGTGGAGTGAATAACACCAAGGAAAATGATGTTAGGGACTCAATTACTATTTTAATATAGTGCATTCCTAGTTTATCTCCAGATAAAAATAAAAATTTAAAGGTACAATTTTATGACTGCAGTATTAAAATCAGCAAAAACTCTTTTCCCTCAAAGTTATATTTCTTTTGAAACTTTGCCCAAATATACTGTAAATTCAAATTTGTGTTGAAATTTACATATTTGCTAAGGTCAAACTTTTTTTTTTTTAATCCTAAACTGACACAAAGGACAACACATCTCTGATTGAACTTTTAGTTTTCTCACTGACATTTCGTTCTACTGGGGTTTCCTAAGGAATATGTAAGTATTCTCAACTATTGTGAAGCTCTTCTCAAAGGTGGGGGGACAACAAAGGTAATTTCATCTAAACATAGATGCTGTCCAGAAAACAAGAAAAGCAGCTGGCTCTGGGTCAGAAGGAACACCAGCAGCTAGAAAGTTTATGAGGAGAAAAGGTGTATTGAAAGAGCAGATGAACACAGGAGAAGCATAGCAAGAGACAGGTGATAATGATGTTGAGAGAAAAGTTAGTGCCCTAAAACTAATTATTACAATAGCTAGACGCTAGACACCTGTGAAGAGTCTGTAAACTGTGGCAGCCTGGAAGAGGCTTCTCGTCAGAGTCCGAGCAGCTAAGCAGAAGAATCCCAGAGACAATGTCAGACACTTCTACAGAAGGGTAGTTTACCGAGATTTTATTTTTTGTTGTCTCCATTGTTTTGTTTCTTCCCTGTGGGGAAAAAATGAAGGAGAGAACTTCTCTGGGATACAGGCTATAGAGCCTCCTGGTGCCCAGGAGATAGCAGGAGAGAGGAGTGGCTGCATGGTGCAAATAGAGACCAGGCAGGCAAGGCATTGCGTGGCAGCTGAGTGTCACTTCATATGGTTACAGGACCCCGGTGGTAAGACACACCAGCTATATGGGGGAAAGTGTAGATGGACAACCAGAGGAACTCCTCAAATGTCCTACTGTGTGTGCAATTGCTGGGTCCTTCCCATTGGCCATGGAGGTGGCTGGAGGAACAATAATGAGTATGAGCTAGAAAGATACAATTTCCCTCCAATCTGGTTGCTTGGGAGCTCTTTAGAAAGAAGAAAAAGCAATTGAAAAACAAAAAGAAAATACTCATGCCTATCAGAACAGCAAAAACTTTTAACTCACTGATAACAGGGTTGCTAAGAGTGAGAAACAAGGAGGACTCTCAGACACTGTGGGTAGGACTACAAATTGTAGAACTTGGCAACAACTAGGAGGAAAAATAAAGATAGTCATACACCATGCCCTGTCAATTTCATTTACAGGAATATACTCAGAAAAACCTTTGTGCCATTGTATGTTTGCACAAGGAAACACAAAAAACATTCAATGCGCTAAGGTTTGAAATGAAAAATTACAAAGAATTCTCATCAAAAAGAAATTATGCTCATTATACTACAATATGATGTGGCAATGAAAATAAATTCACTGAATCACCCTGTACAAGCAAAAGATCAAAAAAAAAAAAAAAGATAAAGTAAGCTACAAAAGAATTCCTAGTATATTACATGAAAATTAAAAGCTGGAAAACAATACAAAAGAGATTAAGCAACTAATAAATGAAAAATACAGGATGAAGAATCTTTATCTCAATTTAATCATGTGTCTAAATTTAACTCTCTAGAAAATCTAGATAACTCAGAGTATGCATGTCATTTTAAAATAATTCTTACTTAAAAATTCAATTTAAGGATGTAAGCCAAGTATCCTTTATAACAGAAGTTCTCAAACAGAAGTGGTTAGGAATTCATCAATGAATCTAGGCAGAGATCGACCTCCTCCCCACCTCCGTGTGACGAAGAGAGGAAAAGATTCAGACCCTGGTGTGCACATGAGCAGAGCAGAACACACAGCCTAACAGCAACATGTGCAGTGAGCCCACCCTCCCTGCCAGAGTCGCACAGCTGACAAGCAAGGCTGTCTCCGCGTTGAGAAATGAGATCTTGGAGAAGCACCAAGAAGGCGCCAGGAGAGCTGCTAAGTGGGATTTTCAAGGGGGTCTAAGACACCATCACTTTATAAAAACTACTTAAGCTTCTACTCAGAAACAAGTGTTGATAAGAGATAACAGGCCAATTTAAAATAAAAGAAAAATTTTATAGTATTCTCCCATGTTATTTACTAAATAGGGAACTTTGATTTCTAATGATGCCAATGATAAAAAGAAAGACGAGACGCAGCAAAAGGTTCAAAGAATACTTTGGAAATCTACTTCAACAACCTTAAGGATATTAAGAAGCAGGATAACCTTCAACCTGGCCTCTGTCCTTGTTCTGCCTCATAGATGCTCTCTTATTAAGTCCATATTTCAGCATGAAAATACTTTAATACCAACCAATACTCTATTTTCACCTAATTTGGAAAACTAAAATTGAGAATTACATGAAAAAGTTCACAAAAAGAGATTTAAATGACTTTTTATGTTATTCAAAAAGGCATACAGGAAACTTAGGCTATCTTTGAAAAAATATAATGATTTAGGGGCGCCTGGCTGGCTCAGTTGGTTAAGCCTCTGACTCTCGGGTTTCCATTCAGCTCACGATCTCACTGTTTCAGGCCCCAAGTCAGGCTCTGCAATGACAGTGCGGAGTCTGCTTTGGGATTCTCTCTCTGCCTCTCTCTCTGGCCTTCCCCTGCTCATGCTGTCACTCTCAAAATAAATAAACTTAAAAAAAATGTTTTTAATGTAATGATTTAGGGCAAATATAGTACCAACGGCACTACACATGCACGCAATCTTTTTTCCCATTTTTTTCATTGAAATAGAATTCATATGCCATATAGTGCATGTTTTTAAAATATGCAACTCAGTGATTTTTTAATACATTCACCAAGTTGTGCAACCATCACTTCTAATTCCAAAATATTTTACCACTGTATCCATTAGCAGCCATGCCCCATTTCTGCCTGTCTCCAGCCCCAACAACCATTAATCTATGCTCTATGTCTATAAATTTGCCTATACTGGACACTTCAAATAAATGGTATCAGATAGTATGTGGCCTTTTGTAGCTGGCCTCTCTCATTTGGCATAATGTTTTTAAAGTTTCATATATGTTGCAGCATGTATTAGCTCATTTTCTGGTTCAATAATACTTCACTGTAGAGCTATACCACATTTTGATTATCCATTCATCAGCTGATGAACATTTGACTTTTTGGCTATTATAAAAGAATGCTTCTGTGAACATTCATGTACAAGTTGTTGTGTGAATGTATATTTTCAGTTCTCTTGGAGCTTCTGGGTCATATGGTAATTCTACATTCAACTGTTTGATAAATTGCCAGACTGTTTTCCAAGAAAGTTGCACCATTTTACATTCCTACCAGCAATGCATAAGTGTTCCAATTTCACCACATCCTCACCTACACTTGGTATTGTCTGTCTGTCTGATTATAGCCATCTTGGTAGGCATAAGTGACATCCCCCTGTGGTCTTGATTTACATTTCCCTAATTCCTAATGATGTTGAGCATCTTTTCAGCACACAGATTTTCACAATAAGAATTTTCCATATAGTTTAGACTGATCTAACAAATGCTGTAACAGTAACAATGAATAATTTTTCAATTCACATATATTTTTTTACGTTAGACCTCACTAAGTAGACTTACGTACAATCAGTGAATATTCTGTGAATAAGAAAACTAGTAAAAGATAAGAAGTCAATCTTAAAAAATTACATACAGTGATACAAGGTTTTATACATTTATATACGTATAATAATACACTGTCCTTTAGCAAAAATGGTTGATCAAAGGATCGTTAGGGTAAGAATAAAGTCTGTAAAAAGCAGTTCAATATCTTACAGCAAAGTAGCAAATGGTGGCAGGCGAATGAGCCTAGTTGTTTAAAAGCCATTTATTATTTTTCTAGAAAAATGTACTGATTCTAAATAATCACTACAACGTTTCATCACTTGTAAAAGTTTCTAAATTGCTTTCAAGTTTACTTCTGTGACCTTTCTATTTGCTAGACCAAATATTAAATTATATTCAGAAACATTTCATTATTAAGTACTAGAAAATATACTCTGTCATATGACAAACTATATTACTGCCCACACTTGTGACATTTAAGACCTCTGTACAATAAAAGTATGGAACCTGATGTTTAAAACATGGAAAATTCAAACAAAATGCTTCTATTTTTAGAAACCTAAAACAAGGAACCAAAAACTCAAAGTACTGCTGATAGCAACTGTTAACTCACTTAGGTTACGATCACTTTTTAACTCACTTGGAAGATGCCCACATTATCATTTAGTAAATGACACCATGATTTTTTTCCACTGAAAGAACCAAGCCCAGTGAGCTGTGAACATTCTGTGTGTGTTTTAAATGTTCTGGTCTGACCACTCCCCCACCCACCCCCCACCCCCATATGATACTTCCAGCCTCTATACATTTGTCTGTGTAAGTCTCCTTGTCTGGAATTTTCCTTTCCCCAGTGTTCTTTTCGTCACCACTGCAATCTATCCAGATCCAACAGAGGCTCCATCTTGGATATAGAGACGTCCCGACTGCTCCTTCCACTGAGCAGTTACACCAAGTATCAGTGAGGGCAATTATATTCACAGGTAGGTAAAAGAAGCTGGATTCTGAAGGACTGACAATGACTCCCAGTTTCTAGTTTGGCTGACCGTGTAGACAGTCACAACCTGTTCCACATAAACCTTTATGAAAGTATGAGTCACGTCAAAGGCGACCGTCACCAAATTACAAGGCACAAAAGTAGTTGCAATCCTCTCTAGGATCTCTAGATGAGTTAGTTATTACCTATTCTACCTCCTCCCGACCGGACTCTGACCTTGGTGCTAAGGATAAAAATAAGAAGATGGCCCATGAACTTAATAAATATCTCATATTATCAAGCACTTATTTTGTAATAGTTGCTCCACTTCCACGTTACTACTTTCATTTATTTTTTAATCTTTTTAAGTTTACTTATTTTTGAGAGAGAGAGAGAACAAGAGCACAATCCCAAGCGGGCTCTATGCTGATAAGCACAAAGCCCAATGCGAGGCTCAGACCCACGAACTATGAGATCATGACCTGAGCTGATACCAAGAGCTGTACGCTTAACCGACTGAGCCATCCAGGTGCTCCCACACTACTACTTCTAATCTTCACAAAAGACCCTGCCATTGTACTCACTGCAGAGAGCAAACAAACTCAGAAGTTAAATGGTCTGTCCCAGCTCACAAACCAACCAGTACTCAGGCCAAGATCAAAAGACAGATCTGTCCGACCCCAAAGCCACCCACTTCAATGCCTCAAGCAGCTCAACCACTGAAAAGCATATGGAAGGTATAAAATAAATATTATGCAGATGCAATCATTATGCATTTATAGCATGTAAACGTAATGTCTACAGTTTCCATGATATTATACATTAAATAAGCTTGCCTGGATATTTTATTCTAATTTGTAACATCGTCTCTTTTTAAAATACGCTATGAATGGCAGTCATCAATTTAGTAGAGTTTTTACAACATAACCTGTTTATAGGTAACTAACTTCCTACTGCCAACCAAGAGATCTACTATGGAAAAAAACCATAAAAGTCACTCTAAGTATTATTAAAAGCAGGACACAAGTAAGATCTTATAAATAAAGGAGGAATGCACGTAAAGCAGTGAAATAATATTACCCCTTCTCTCCAACAAAAAACCCCTGCTCCGTACTCATATTCTTAAAAAAATGTAAATGGTTAATGTTGCAATTTACTCAGAGACAGTATTTCAAATCCAGTTTATAACCACAAGTTCGTTTATCCAAAGTGTAAATAAGACAACCTATAAATTAGACAATAAGTAAACATACTCAGAATATTCTCAAAAATAAGCTATTACAAAAGTTAGAATATTCACAACCTGAAAATTATATACTAACTTGTAGGTAGAATGAAATATCGTCATGCTGCATGTTTCATTATATTGTATAAAAAGTGGCTATAATAATATGAACTGAGGCAGTAATTCTGAATCATTTTCTAGCATTTTCCTTTCTGAGCTGAGAAAAAAATAAGCCTTAGGCAATGAGGATGGAGATAAATCTACTGTAGTAAGAGGCATTTTAACTTCATTTAAATCAAGACAACTTAGTTATAATTTTCTTATTGTCCAGCTTGTAGTAGCCTAGAAATTCCAATAGATCTTTATTTCTTTTAGAATCATTTCATACTTTTGCCTTTGGTTAACAATTATGGGTTTTCTATATTTTGAATGTATCTGAAATTAAACACGACAGCTTTGCCACAATTTTATGAAGTTGTATAAATGTTAAACAACAGCTGTTTGACTAGGGATTTACCATACCAAAATGTAAACTAACATCACCAGTGCAAAGGGCCTGAGTTTACAACTTTAAAGCAATAAGCCAAGGACAGTTTGACTTCACAGAGTCTATAAATAAGCACCTTTAAAGCTGAATGACAGCAATAAGGAACTATATGCTTAGTAAAATGATAGGAATTTGTGTAGTTTTTTATGAACCAAGATTCACCGGCAATTTCTGGAAAGAAAAAAAATTTATGTAGATTACACTTGGTATGTATTATTCCACCATATTCAAAACAGAAATTAAATGATCATGTATGACAAATAATTCATGTTTTCTATTACCAAAAATATTAAAAATGTAAAAACAAATATCTTCTACATGTAACAGAAGCTAAAACTTTTTACAACATAAGAATACTTGGTAGTAATTCTAGATCTTATTCTTATACATATGTTTCACATATAGTATAAATCTTTATATTTATTTAAAAGCACACTGGATTTGCTTTGTAAGAAAGTACCGTGAGAATTGTAATACTAATGTATTTTTTCTAGATGTTACTGACACACACACACACACACAAAATACATACCATACGGTCCAATCAACTGAATAAGTTTCTTTAATTAAAATTTTATACACAGAACCTACTAATATTATGCACATCAACACCATGTGGTTTTGAACTTATCACTCAAGTCCAAAATTCAGTACACACTCTAAACAAACAAGAAACTATATTTATACTTAATTCCCCAATCAAATACAGAGGATTTTCTTACTCTCTTTGGTGAAAACTACAGTTTTTTTTTTCTATGCTTTTATCAATTTTGTAGCCATGATGTTCTATTATCTGTTCTTACTAAGATATAACATAAATGGAGAACTGCAAATCAATTGAATAAAATATTCAATTGCATTTTACGGTTTCTTTTTGAAATCAGTTGTCAAAACACCAGTAACTAGGCATACTGGTAACCAATCTGCAATTACGGGTCTTATAATAACTACAAAGGAACACTAAATAGTGTCAAAGGCCATCAGGGCAAAATCTGTCCAACTCTATTCATGGAGGCATCATCTCCCTGGACACCGTTTTCTGAGGAGAGAAAGGAGATCCTAGACCTTGCCATGCTCATTTTATCAAAATGGAGGCACATTCCTGTGGTGTTCATGGGCCTTGAGAGGTTAGCAGACAGTCAAGTAGGAATAGCACACGGATTCAGGGGCCTGCATCAGACCCCAGAGATCCTCCTATGGGCCAGCAACACTGAGATTGCCAAAGGCAGGATCTGAGAAATAAGCTACCACCTAAACGGAGGAACAAATTCCCAGGAAAACAGACTTATCACATCACTATTATATAATAGGAAGAAACTCTATGCATCATGCGGCTTGTGCTAAAATGCTTAGTGATCTCATTCTTACCATAACAAATTATCTGCCAGAAAAGACCTTCAAGGTCAACCCTGGCAACAATTAAAAAATAATGAAAAGCATTCATCCCTAAGGCAGAGTTAGAATGTTTTAGTTTGAAGCAAGGTGCTGTATATTTTATTAGCTATAACTTGTTTAATTATTCATTGCAACTCTTCTTATATTCCATACAGAAACCTCAGGTTGCTCAGATTTCTATCTGAAATCCCCTTTTTCCCCCTTATTCAAGGGCAAATGCCTTAAGAACCCAAATTTCTATCCACTATTTCCAACTGAACACAGAGCTATACTTGTTTAGAATAAAATGCTAAATTAAAGCCAGAAAGATACAGAGGGAAAGAGAGAGAAGGGACAGAGAGAAAAAGAAAAGACAGGGAGACAGACACACTGTTTCATCATGATCCTTTCTGCACCTCGGCTGCGCACGCACCCCACCTCCGTCCCGCCTGCGTTCTGCCCTCGCCCTGTGGCGTTCTCAGTGTCCAGGACCCTCTGCAGCCTGAAAGGCTGGCTGAAGCATTGCTAGGGCACCTTCTAAAAACACTTCTGCGTGGCTGCCCATCAGTGATGCCACTGCTTCCTGTGCTGTTTTCGGGCACCTGCCATCCCTACGGAGAGAGCTACTGTCATCGGCTGATGGTCTGTGTCAGATAGGCTGGACTGCCACAGGTGCTCTCTGCTGGAGGAGCCGGGGGCTGGTCTGTGCTGAATGCCCACGCAAATGAAGGAATGTTGTTGGTGTTTGCAAGCCGGAAACCGCCCTGATGCACATCTGAGAAGCGGTTTCCCTCATTCACATGAAATTGAGGAATTCCCTCCTCTCTCTCTCTCTCCAGCCCTGAACAGCAGTCAAAAAAAAAAAAAAAAAAAAAAAAAATCCTACTTCGGCATCAAAATGAACAGGACCATTCGCATGTGTGGTCACAGATCCAAACCAAGCTACAGCTGAGTCTCAAAGGGGTGACATGCCTGAAAAACAGCCTATCCTAGCTTTCCATACGAATGAAAGCCCTAGCAAGTAACCTGATGCCAATTTTTCATAAAAATGACCACCAATACTATATACGCTTAATCAACTTCACATGTGGGGATGCAGAAGGGAGCTAGATTTGGGGTCAAACTGAGGAAACTGTGAGCAAAAGACCCAGATAATCAAAACGTCTTTTACCTCAGAGGGATCACAGTGACTCATTCAATTCCCTAATTTTAGAGAAGAAAGGAGGAAGCCCTCATGCCAAGAAGAATGCAGTGATTTGTTGAGCATAACAAAGTCAGACATCAGCAGATTCAGGGCCAGACCCTGTGGTCTCCAAACACTGGGTCTGTAGCATTTCTACAGCACTACTGACTGCTTTAACTTGAGAACTACCTACAGTCAATTTTAAAGAGAAGGACTGTAGAAGGCTACCTTCTTTTTACTCTATTATTCCTTAGAGCTTTGCCTCATTCCTAAATCAAGGATTTTTAAAAAACAACAAAAAACAAAAAAAAAGCAGTTCTCTTCTATCTGCCATTTTCCTGGGCTTTGTCTTGGGTCTCTGCCATAGAAATCTCTACACACAGGGTTGCTGGATCCTTCTACCTACCTACTCCAGTTTACCCCCCTTTATTCTTAGTGACACTACCCCTGCTTTGTACACAGCAGCAGTTCCCAGCTAACAAACTATATACCCCAATCTCTGTTTCAGCTATGGATGGCAAAGAGACTTAGTTCTGGCCAAGGAGATATAAGCAGAAGGCACCATTTGGAGCTCCCAGTTTTTTTAAGGGATACTTGACTGGTTTGTGCCTTGTGCTCTTTGCCTTTCGCCTTCTTTGTTCCTCGGAGGATTGTGGAGGTCCAGCAACGACACTGTCATCATGAGGCAGCAAGCATGAGGATGAAAACTGGACAACAAAAAGGAGGGCTGAACAGAAAGTCAGGAAGCTCCTCAGATCTCATGATGTTGTGAAGCTACCTATCTGGCTCAGGCTGCCTCCCTCTAGATGACAGAAAAGAAGACTCGTTTGATTAAGCCACCGTGGCTTTAATTTTCTGTTATGTGCAGCTGAAATGATTGCTGATTCATGTATCAGGTATCACTGGATGTCACCATGAACAAGAAAATCACAATTGTATATTTTTAATTGTATTCTTCACGTTTTTAATGGTAGTGTGTTTAGATCAACCATTGCCTGAATGCTAATATTTTTTTTGGACAAACGGGGCAACATTGCTGGGATGAGAGATCACTCTTAGAAGAGGTATTGGTACGTCCCACTGTCAAAAATATCCTCACCTGATGTATAAAGCATTAAAAACGGTTGTATCCCAGGAAGAGTTGACGTAAATTGTGGTAAGATCTAAGAATTTAACAGTGACAACAACATGTCCTGCATGAACTCCTCCTACTGAGAAAGATGTGTTTTTATTCTAAATGGCTAATATCTCAATGTCTTAATTCCAAAATTTAGAGCAAGCAGTATTTTACAGGCGGCGCAAAGAACATATAGGTATCTGGTTCCCCATTTCCTATCAAATACTTGGCAGCCGGAAACAGTGTATGCGCACACTACTGAAAACCTGGCCACCTACCCTGCATTTCTGATAAGTTGCTTTAGTTTCTATGTCCAGAGTCATTCCCGAGACCACCCGAGAATTCTGGACTGCTACTACGTCTGCCTCTGCCACACACACTCATTTTTATTCTTCTCTCACTGGCAAATTCTAATAAGCTGAAATGAGAAAATGGCTGCAGAAAACAATTTATATGCTACAGTAGTTTTCTTTACTTTTTCTCTAAATATTAGGCAAGTAAATTAAAAGTCCAATATACCTGGACAAAGTATTGTGAGGCTGCAATGACCTCTTCTAAATTTTAAATTGTAAAAATTTTGCTGTAAAAAAAAGTATACTTATGTCACATCACAACTTCACATAAAAATCTATCAGCCATCAATACCAATTTCAACATATAAAACCAGACAGAAAATGACAAAATGCTTAGATATAAGTAGGAAAACATGACACGGTCACTTATTTGGAACTAAACAAACCCATTTCTTGAAAATGCTTACTATTCAGTCACTGTCTTGACCCAATACTAACAAAGGAGTAATAAGTAGAAGAACTAGTAGGGAATGGCTGGGGCCTGAAAGGTACTCTTTAGTCACGGGGCTGTAGGAAAGTCAGGCCAGAAAGAGAGGAGTTTCTCTGACTCCCCCCACCGTTCAGCTAAGCTTAGTCAGGGGACTTCGGTGGCACACATCCATGGCAAGCAGGCTGGAAAGGGACATGTTCACTCATAGACACTGGCTCTGCAGGACTCCCTATAGCATGCTGGCTCTACAAGAGAAAACTCTGCCTGGCTACTGCATCATAATTAAGTTGCACTACATGTCAGTATTTTAAAGACATATGTTGTACCTCAATTGATTCAACATTCAATTTCAAGGTCTTTCATCTAAGATTTCCACTTTCATTTGCCAAAGCATTATACACGGCTCTTCCCAAGACTTGAAAAAAGCCCATCTCAGCCACACCTCCAGGTCTTTGAAGCATTTCAGCTTGTACTCAACAGCAATGAGGGGCCTGGCCACATCTTGCAGAAAGAGCAAAGCTGAAGATTAAAAAAAAAAAAAAGGCTCACTGCAAAGAGAATTTGGTCTATCTGTATTATGAAGAGGATAGCAGGTGCTCTGCCATGATCCTATAGTGCACAGATAAAAGGTGGTTCAGCTGCAGGATTTAACAGAGAAGTTTCCAATGTAAATGTACTATTTACTAACTTGGTAAATGTGCCTGTCCTTTTCATAGTATATTTTAAAAATACATAGCTTTGTAGCTTTAGAAGTCTTCTTGTCCTTTGCTCTTGTCTTTCTTTCCTTATTTAGATCTTAGTATTACCTTTGTGAATTACAAAAACTAAACTGTACAAAAAAAATACTTTCCTTGGACTGATCTAGATGTATCTTGCATCTTTGATACATTTCATAATGACTGAGAGAATCCACTCTCACATGTATGTTATTTCATTTAAATATACAGAAAGCATTCTGTTGGTTATTAATTATAAAACATGGAGGACAAAAATACTAAAAGGATAACGGATATTGCTCAGGCAAAAAACCTAGATTCGCAAACTACTACTTTATAAAAAATGAATTAAGAAATTTAAATTGTAAAGAATATAATAACGTTATTTTTTTTAATTTTTTTTTTCAACGTTTATTTATTTTTGGGACAGAGAGAGACAGAGCATGAACCGGGGAGGGGCAGAGAGAGAGGGAGACACAGAATCGGAAACAGGCTCCAGGCTCTGAGCCATCAGCCCAGAGCCTGACGCGGGGCTCGAACCCACGGACTGCGAGATCACGACCTGGCTGAACTCGGACGCTTAACCGACTGCGCCACCCAGGCACCCCGAATATAATAACGTTATTGAAAAACTTTCATTTATACATCTTATGTTACAGGGAAACGCAAGTTAAAATGATGAGCTACGACTACACACGTATTAGCATGGCCAAACTCCAGAACACTGACGATGCTACATGCTGGCGAGGATGGGGAGCAACGGGAACTCTCACTCACTGCTGGTGGAAATGCAAAATGATGCAGCCATCATGGAGGCCAGCTTGACAGTTCCTTACAAAACTAAACACACTCCTAGCATACAGTCGTGCTCTTTGGTATTTATTCAAAAGAACTTAGAATGTGTATCTGCCCAAAAGTGTGCACACAGATGTTTACAGCAGCTTTATTCATAATTGCCAAAACTTGGAAGTGACCAAGATGTCCTTCAGTATATGAACAGATAAAGTGTAATGCGTTCAGACAACAGATTATCATTCTGTGCTAGAAAGAAAAAGGGCTATCAAGCCATGAAAGGACATGGAGGAACCTTAAATGAATATTAATAAGGAAAAAAAGACAATCTTGAAATGGCTATATCCTCTATGATTCTAACTATATGATACTCTGGACAAAGCAAAACTATGGAGACACTGAAAGATCAGCGGTTGCCAGGGGTTGGTATGAGCAAGGAAGGGATGAACAGGCAAAGCACAGAAAATCAGGGGCCAGTGAAAACGCTCTGAATGATACTATAATGACAGATACATCTCATTCTACATTTGTCCAAACTCATACAATGTACAACACCAGAAGTGAGTGATGATGACGTGTCAATGTAGGTTCATCCCTGATAGCAAATCTACCATTCTGGTGAATGATCCTGATAATGGGTGAGATTATGCATGTATAAGCTAGCGGGTATATAGGAAATCTCTGTACCTCCCCTTTAATGTTGCTGTGAAACTAAAACTACTCTGAAAACAAAGTCTTTAAAAAATTCACTTGTAACACTATGCCTCAATTTTTAATATCATTGCCTTTTACATATACAAATTTAAGAATATATAATGCAATAGGTATTGTTTGTAGGTAAATAGGAAAGTGGTAAAAGAACACATGTACTAGAGAGGGGCACACAAGAATGGTCATATCTGGGTAAGGATATATAATTAGGAAATATAATTAGGGAACCCTTCAATTACACATTCCTTTAAAAAAATGGAAGGGGGAAAGATCTGCAGTCAATATGCAAAATGCTGACAATTAAATCAGAAATAAATGCCTGACTGTTTATTAGTGTGTTCAATTATTTTCTAGTCGTTTCTGCATGAAAAAAAAAATCTTGGAATTATAACATTCCCAGAAGAAAATATGACCAAATGGGATGTAGGGTTAGGTAAGAAGTGTCAGGCTGCAGTAAGAACTGGAGAGAGTGGCAGGAAGCATATGCAGAAGGGTCAAAGAGTTGCGCCGAATCACCTGAAAAGAGGACAAGGTAGGACTGTCTGGGGAGACAGTACACTAAAGGCACTGTGTGAATGGAAACAATGGATGCTGTTTACTTGGTGATGTGTGACCCCAGAATTCAGTACTGTATATATCAGCTTACTAAGAACCAAAGAGAAAAGATGCTTGATTTGCTAGCATAAAACAAAACCTTAAACACAGAGGAAACCATTGAAATAGTGTTAAGAACAACAATCTTCAACTGGGATTTTGACAGCACACATGCAAAAATGGTTATAAAATACGTGCTTACCTATAAAAGTAAAAAATTATGCCTGCTCATAATATGACTTTTAAGAGTGAAGTCAGGAATTTATTTTATCTGGTACACCACAGTAATTTGCTGTAAAGCTTTATGAAACAGCTAAAATAATGTTACAGCCAGGAACCAATTGTTGCTAAAATGCATTCAGTTAAAATGGAAAATATAGGGAAATAAAACACTGTAATTGTCTCTCAACCCACATTATATATTATGTTGCTAAATTATATACTATTATATTCTCTACATTTTAATATGCTTTCCCATAGAGGAATTGATAACATAAGGAAATGATTCTCTGCTTTTATTTCTGAAGACCTAAAAAATATATCACACATATTTATAAACCAAACAGGGCCTCAGCCTCTTATTAGATCCCAAGGCTTATAAAATCTTTTTCACAAAACCACAACATGCAACAATGCATGAAAACCCAACACAAATGGTTTTCTGTTCTACTTCTTTATTCACAACTGGGGAGTTACATATTTAAAGTGAACTATAATATGCAAGAAAAAATCAAGATTTTCTTAATTTTAGAAAATCTTTTAATAGTATATTGTATAATTCATAAAAATATTGTCTTTGGCCTCGACAATATTTTTTTTTAAACTTGTCCATCCACTGAATAGTTGGTGCAAGTAAAGAAGAGATTTCTCCCCAAAGGGATGAAAGAATTCCATAGCCCTGATCCAAATTTAGCAGGATGCTGACAAACCATATAGTGGAAAGGAATACTACTTAAACAAAGGGCAAATGTCTCCTTTACTAGAGACCATGTGAGAATTTTTTAAATGTCATAAACTATTACAATTAATAAAATAGTAAAAAAACTTTGGCAAAGAAGCTTAGGTACCTCAAGAAAGTGAATAATTTTCCAAATAAGATGCATTTACCAAATATGAACAGAGAGACTTGAATCAAAAGAGACAGACCTTGGTGGACGTTTTAAAGGAACCACTTCCTGGGGTGCCTGGGTTGTTCAGTCAGTTAAGCATCTGTACTCTTGGTTCCGGCGTAGGTCATGATCTCATGGTTTCGGGAGTTCAAGCCCCACATCGGGTTCCATGCTGACAGTGGAGAGACTGCTTAAGATTCTCTGTCTCCTTCTCTCTCTGCCCCCTCCCCAACTCACAATCTCTCTGTTTCACAATAAATAAAACTTAAAAAAAAAAAAAAACTTTAATAAAGCCACTCCCTAATTCCTTCCAGGTTATGTTATCAGTTCAGATTTTCTATGAATACCTGAAAGCATGAAACAGGAAAGACAATAATGTGCTCACCCCCCTTTTAAAGTTCAGACTTCACTGAATTCACTCTGGGAAACTACTGTGCTTCTGAAATGTTTGCCAAAAGCAAGATTCAACCCATGTATTTCTTGCTGACTTCCAGAGTAGCCAGCAGGAACCCTCTCTTAGGAGACTTATGACAACGATCACCCCCTGACATTCTCCTCACTGAGGGCATGCGTGTCTGACTGGTGTTGCCAGGATCTAGTGTAGCACTTGCTTATGACTCTGTGAATCTGTACCCTACAGAGAGAGAAGACTGGACTAACAAAACTGAGAAGGCAGGTCAAGGAAAACAAAGCCTGACCACAAAACATGGTGGTGGTGTTTTGTTTTGTTTTGTTTAAAGCAATCTCAAATAAGCACTGACCATATCTAAAAAATTATGTAATTTTATTATTGTAAAATAAAAGTACTTTACTAAAATAAAATAATATAAAAGCTGCTGCTTTCTGAGACACAGAAGGAAGACACGTTTTGTGTGCTTCTAAGTCCGTTTAATAAATTAAGGCTTTACCTTAATTTCAAGGTAAATGGTACTAGCTCCACAGAATTTTCTATAGGTAATCAACTGTTAATGTTCACAATTCTCCCCCATCTTTATAAAGACATCTCTCAATAGGTACAGATTCAAGTGCTAGTAAAAGGATCACTACCAAAATTTATTGCTGCTATTGGAGTTTCCTATAAGTAGAAGATCCCTCAAGCTGTAATAAATGATTTTTTTTTAATATGAAGAAGGTAGAGTTTCAGGAGACAAAATTAAATTTTCCAGCAATTCATAAATTAATTTCCCTATCTTATTTCATCACCTATTCTTTTCACAGAGAACTTGTGAGGAAAAATTAAGTGTGAAAGCATGTAACATTTGTTAAGTAGAGAAAATAGGTATATTCAAAGCATAGCCATTTTTCGATTATTCAGTATCATTCAAATATGTGAGAGCCTTATCTTGGGTCAGTGGTCCTTAATGATGGGTGTGGAGAGAAGCACCTGTGAAGCTATGGGCCGCTGCATATACCCAGGCTCTGCCTCCCAGTGGATCGTGTTCCATAGGTCTTAGGTAGTGCCCTGGAACTGGCAGCTTTAAAAGCTTCACAGGTGGTTCTGGGGTACCTGGGTGGCAGTTAAGCATCCGACTCTGGCTTGGGTCCTGATCTCATGGTTCATGAGTTGGAGCACAGAGCCTGTTTCTGTCTGCCTCTCTCTCTGCCCCTCCCTGACTGGTTCTCTCTCTCAAAATAAATAAACGTAAACAACAAGCTTCACAGCTGGTTCTGACACACAGTGCTGGTTGATGATGAGCTGTCACAGGTTCAAAGGCCCTGGGAGCTGTATAGATAATCTGAACTAGGGAAAGGGCAGTGGTGGGGACTATGACAAACCAGAAAAGACACCCCCCTATCTGAAGAGGCAGTCTACTTAGCTCCAGCCCCTTGGGGACTTGTGGATGCAAGCCTCGTATTCCAGGGCTTCCATTTTGTTAAAGAGAAGAAATTCAGGTTCAGTTTAACGTAAAATCTCTTGGGTCCTAAATGTTTAAACACACCGATGATCACACTGAGGCCTTGGCAGTCAGTTTGTAATCCTTGGTTTGTAAGATCAACACTGTTGAATAATTTTTGCTTCTCAACGGGAATACTCAGAAGGGTATATAATACTGGGGTGGCAGTTTGAAAAAGCATGGCTACGGTATTTTGCGGCTCTTTCCAGAAGCAGTGGGGTCTATTTACCTGCCCCATGAGTCTGGCTGGCGACTTATTTCGAGCAAGACAGAAGTGACACTGTCTAGTGTTCCAGAGCCAGGGCCTCAAGGGGCCTTGCAGCTTTCCATCCTCTCGGAACATCCCTGCTGCCACATAAGCATGCGTGAGGCTGGCCACTGAGTAATGAAAGACTACATGGAGCGGAGGGCCCACCTGCTACATAGCACCGAGGCCCCAGCGCGTGAATGAAGAGATCATCTCTCAAGCCCCAGTCGGCCAGGCTATCACATGACCACAGCTGCCTGAGTGGACCCAGCTCAACCCACCCAAAATGCAGAATCATGTCCAAAGAGTTACTGCCTGAGCCACTAAGCTTGGGGAGGCTGATTAAGCAGAAATGGAAAACTGCTACAGGCACCTTACTGAAGGTAGACCGCAACCGCCATAAAAATAACAAAGACTCGAAAGAGGTGGCGTCAATTTTGGGAGTGAATGGTAGGCAGGAGCAGGGAAAGTTACGAAACCATGATTAAAGACTGGAGAAACGGCAGCCTGTGGTGGCGAAGTAACTGATAGCATTTTGCCTCCGATAACTTGAAAGACAAAGAATGTGCCTAATGAACTCATTGAGGCGGCTAAGACCACCCCAGAAGGAAGACAGAAAATAGAACTTAGTTTCCTTAAACCGCTTATGATAAAGGCACAGAAAAAGAAGAAGAGCTAAAAAAGAAATTGTTCAGTTTGCAAGCGGAATGTGGCAGGGGGAGGGGCAACGGGGAGAAATAGAGAGTCCAGGATTTGGCGAGTTAGAAATAAACCTGTCTCTCATGCTCCAAGTTTTCAAAGTTATAGATAACCAACATGACTGTGTGCGTGGGAGGAGGGAAGGAGAGGTAATACTTGAGAAAAACGGAATATATATTTACACAGACATGCACATGTGTGAGCAGACATGTTTTTCTATCAGTTATTTAAAATATCGTTTTTCATCAAAATAAATATAAATATATTACGTATAGATTCTAAGTTGGCATTACTTTTTAAGACACAATGTAAGAGACTTCAAAGATATTTGATTCTTGGGACTAGTGGTTAGGGATACATCCCTAAATCATCTGGGACAGGCATTTATTTCCTTCTACCACTTTAGGAGTACCTTGGTGGAAAAAGTGAAGCTTCAGGGAGATGAGCCCCCCACCCCCGCCCAGGTGAGCCTCACTTCACATGGTTTAGAAACCTGGCATCCATGAGAAGTCCCAACAAGATGAGGAGCGTGACAAGCTGCTGTGGAATTACAACTGTGCCACAAGGGTGATCCCGACTCTCACATATCCACTTTTCAAAAGACTAAAGCAAATGGCAGGAAAATTGAAGAACACAGACCTCTGTAATTAAAACAGATGACCTGGAATCCATGTGCTGAGAGTGCTCCCGTACAGGTAGAGGCAGTTGGGCTGTTACCTGGAGCATACTTGCTCTCAATGTACATAATACTAAACCACACTCGATTAAATTTTCCTGACTCATGACAAAGGGCATAAGGTATTGAGGATGAGCTCGACAAGCTAGATAAGATTATAGCCCCAAAGCAGGAAGCAGCGACAGCAGTCTGAGATCATTTATTCTGATGGCAAAGTACACTAAAAATATCAGTTGGTATTAAGGGCATCATATTTTGCCATAATGGTTTCATTCATTCAACTGAAATAACTGACCATGTGTCTATGGGCCTTGTTATGTGCCAGGGATTAAGAATCTTAATCTGGCCCTCAGTGTAGTTACAAGCGGGTAGAAATGGTAGTCATACTAGGCTAGGGATATGGAATACTACTATGCTTATGTAAGTAACCAAGCTCCAAAGGAGCTTAAAATAAACCATAGTTTGATCATTCATCAAGGAAAGGTTTTTGCTCAGAACAATCTATTTAAGACAGGAAAACGGGCAATTTATTTTAGACAGACTTCTATTCCAAATGTCTAAAACAAAACAGTCTTGAATTTTAAGCAAACTCTCAGCTCTGGAATGATCCCAACGCCAAAGTTGTACTGAACATATCATATGCAATATTTCATGATACCTCCTATAAATATAAAGCAGAACATAAAATAAATTACATATATAAACAGAGACTAAAAATTCATATGTTAGTACTTATGAGTAATAAAACTTGAAATAGTTATGTTTTCCCTGGGGCAAAGTTTCTTCATTTTATCCATTAAAAGTTCAAGGCAATTTGAGAAAAATTTATATCCAACCATTCTGTATACATCTAAATTACCCTCAATGTTGTATATAACTGAAGCACTTCTAACAAAGACTAGAAAAATAACTGAAGCCTAAGTTGAATTTTTTAATTGCAAAAGAAATTATTTTTCTTCCAGTTAACAGAATACGTTAGTTTCATTAAACTATAAAAAAGAAGCACAACTTTCATACCATGAATTTGATATTCTTTCAACCTAAATGATAAAATAGGGACAAAAATGTTTAAGTCCCTGGAAACAGGTTCCCATAAAACTGCCTTCTTGGAAAACAACTGCAGGCACTGAAGAATATTTTTAATTCATTTAGAAATCATACAATAGCTCATCTGAATGTATTCCATGAAGTAAAATATACTCTCGATTAGCTGAAAACTTAATATACTCTAATAAACTTTGAATAATTTTAAAGCAATTTCTGATCTTTTCATTAACTTTCCAAACTTTTCCTTACAACATTACATTACAAAAAAGAACATGGTTCTCTCCAACCCCTACTTCTGTTTATAAAGGACAATTCAATTTACAGAAGTTGATGTTGTGCTCATTTCTTTTCTGTCAGACATTAAAGAACATTTCTTTTGGAAGAATTTGAAGGTTTTAAGCATCAAGTGTAAACTACCATTTACAAATATTCTCTAGAAGTTCCAATATCAAAATGTGCCACATAAAACCCCACTGAGATTTACAGTTTGAACAGCTACTTTGGCATTTGACTTCATCGATCACATCCCATGTTGCAAAGCTGCTGCTATCACTGCACATCCCTCCAGGGTCCTATGGTGGGAAATTCCAGTGAGGACCCGTCTCCTCCTTTTCCCTCACCCTGACTGGCTGCCTAACTACCAGACTGGGCTCTGCACCCCTGAGGGCAGGCAGCCTCACTCCTGACCCTGAACCCTTGGGCTTTCATCATGATCCCATTTCAGGTAGCTTCAGGTAGTAAAAATAGGAAAGCTTTTGGAGCTGTAGTCCTGGGATCTAAATCCTGGCTTACAGCCCAAGAACTATACAGCCTGGACCAGTTAGATAACCACTGTATAACAGATACATAGCGACCAATCTTAGATAGCTATTAAAATGGACCGTCACATTTTTAACTACATTATGCAATCGGAGACAAGAACCTAAGGTTAAGTATTCCAAATTCATAGATGAGAAAAACAGACTCAAAAAATTAAATAATTTTCCCATAGCCCACACAGTTAACTAGGAATCAAATTCCTAATTCATTCATTCAGGATATTGAGTGAATGTTCCATACAGAATGGCCACAGATCTGTAAACGTAACAGATAATCTCTTCCCTCATGGAATTTACATTCTATTAAGGAGACAAGAACTTAATAAATTGACAACACCTGTCACCTAGAGAAATACAATGGTGGTTGAGTATGGGAGAGTAACTCTGTGTGCGTCTGTGTGTGTGCACGCACATACATGGACGTGCATATGTGTGTGTATGTGCATGTGGTGACAGGACGCCAAGGAGTTCAGAGTGTGTCTGGGGAAGGCCTTTGATGAAGAGGTTAGCTGTTCAGCCACCACGTGAGAGAAGGCATTTCCATAGAGGAAGAACATTCTAGCAAAAAAGAACAAATGTACACACTTAGGGTGGCACAGACAAGGCTCTGTAAACCACCTCCTGGTCATCTCTCCAGGCTTATTTTCTTGCCAAACTGCCCAGCTCAACCTCTATGCTCTGTCATCCATTCAGAACCACTTTCCATCCTTAAAACTGCCTGCCTACTCTTGCCCCAGGCCTTTGTGTAAACGTCTTGGTATGTCTACTTATACTCAGAAAACATACAAGATTATTCTGCTTTTATATTACAGTGCACATTTTCTGTACTTGTATGAGCTTCATGATTATGCAAAAATGGCAAGATAATATTCCACTAAATGTCATTCCATAACTTACCATCTTATTATTCACTTATTTTTCTAATACCTAACCTAGCATTTTCCAAGTATGGAAGTATCCAGGCTGTAGGTTCCAAAATGGGACACTGGTGCAGGTTTTTAATCTTAGCCCAGTGGAGTGGTCAGTAGTATATGTATAGCAATAAGCCTCATGAACAGTAGACAGACACAAAAATTACCTTTTGGGCTTTGAATTCTTAACAATAAACTGCCAGACTAAATTACATTTCAGTAATTATTCTGAACTAGGAATAATGGGAGATAGGAGGAAGAGGAACTAATCATGATGAAGCTCTTAATAACAAAGGCATCTAATATTTAATAAAGGAACATCATCAGAAACCATACCTGCATTGTAGCAAAGGATATGTGAATATGAAATATCTGGCCAAGATATTGTCATTCTTAAACCAATAAGCTGTTATTTAAGTGAATTTCAGGTTTTGTAGAGATATAAAATTCACATATCTGAGAGAGAAGCACCACAAAGATGGATGTAAAGACCCCAGACGGAATGGACTGCTCTTTAATTTGCAGTTAGAAAACATCTTTAACATTTGTATTGTTTTTTGTGTACAGAAACAATACAAAAATCACTCTTGAAGTCCTTGAGGTCAAGCAGCTATAACTTTTCAATATCCCTAGTACCTATGTGGCAAATGATACACATTCAATAAGTATTTATTTTATGAAAAAATAAATCGCTCAAATCTATTTCTTTAAAAATTTTAAGTTTTTTTTTTTTTTTTGTACATGCCTTATTTATTTTTGAGAGAGAGAGACAGAGCATGAGCAGGGGAGGGGCAGAGAGAGAGGGAGACACAGAATCTGAAGCAGGCTCCAGGCTCCGAGAGTCAGCACAGAGCCCGACGTGGAGCTCGAATTCACAAACCACAAGATCATGACCTGAGCCGGTCAGACGCTTAACCAACTGAGCCACCCAGGCACCCCAAAAGTTTTAAGTTTTAAGATTAAAATGTCTACATGCCATGGAAAACAAAATATGCTTAAAAGGCTTTTCTGACTGACATGGAAATAAGTCCAAATTTTATTATTAAATTTTAAATGGCAAGTTGCAGACAGACAATGAGTAATTTTTAAAAAAACTGAAAAACCTCTGAAAGGATATACACCAAATAGTGGCTCCTTTGGCTTTGATGGTGGGTTTTTTGGTTTTGTGTTGTTATTGTTGTTGGTGGTAGTGGTAATCAATAGAGAACTTTTTGGTCTATATAATTCTGTATTATCTCATATATACATATGTATTTGTATGTATATACATATATACCACATATAAAGATACACACATACTTTTAAAACACGTACTCTGTAAAAGAGAAATTAAATGAATTTTAAAACTACCTGAGTAATCTAAATGAAAATAAATCAGTTCACAAAACCAAAAGCACAAAAATAAAAAGTGTTTAGTATGAAATCCTCACATTTCACTTCTCATAGAACTATAAAGCTTCAATTGTATGTTTCAATAAATTACTATTTGAGTACCCAATCATATATGGGATGCTGAAAAAGAAAAAGAGTTCTCTCTATTCCACCAGTCCTTAATTTTTACACTTTGTGACCGTCTTTCCATTTACTGGGCAACAATATCTTTACTCCAGGGGAACCCCACCCCCGGCTTCCAAAGGAAATCTTCCATTAGAAAATGGTCAAGTGTTGGGGTGCCCGGGTGGCTCCATCAGTTAAGTGTCCAACTTCCACTCAGGTCATGATCTCACCACTCGTGAGTTCGAGTCCTGAGTCGGGCTCTGTGCCAACAGCTCAGGGCCTGAAGCCTGCTTCGTATTCTGTGTCTCCCTCTCCCCCGCTGGCGCTCACTCGCTCTCAAAAATAAATACACGTTAAATTTTTTTTTTTAAGTAGTCAAGTGTTGAAGCCCAAAGGAAAACAGAAATTTAGGGAGATGTTCTATTTTCTAATGATTGAAAGGAAAATATCGACTTCTAGCAGATTTCAATGCTTGCCCTCTCGATGTAATGTTACCCAATCTTATTTTAGAATATGCTTTCCAAATTACTCTTGTGCTTGAGAAAATATATTTTTATACAGAGCCAGATACTGATTGAAAAATAAGGCCATGAAATTAAGACAAACTTTTCACTGCACTAGATTTGATCATAGTAATTTGAAAATTTAAGTGTTCTAAATAATACAGAGTGGAAAATAGGTACCGGTATAGAAGCCCAAGATTTCTACCAATTATGAGCACTTTTTATACTTCCTCTGATAGCTAGTTTCTTTATGTTTTAAATGAAGGTATATTTTCTGAAATCTTTTCAAATGCCAAAAACTTCATGTTCTGTTTTATATACTTTCTATCTTAAATGTACCTGAGGAACTGTTTATCTACTGAGAGGAGGCCAGTGATAATTTGTTAACTATATGAAGTTTCACATTCCACTATAAGCTTTACATATCTGTCTACTCTTCTGTTAAGTATTATCCCCATTTCTTGTATGGGAATCCAAGAGTGAAAACAGTTGTATCTTCTGTTCAGGCTCAGAGAGCTGGGTCAAATTTTAAACTCAAATATTTTGGATTTCACAAATCTGTGCTGATGCTTTCCACTTGGAACTACTTTGCAAATTATACATTCAGATCTAAGTTATCTCCATTTCATTTTATACATCAGGCTTAAAGGCAGGTACACCTGCACAGACTAGCTGAAAACTCTAGTTTATAAAAATTTACATTTCAAGGTAGAAATTATTCGCGGATTATTTACATTAGATAATATTTTTCTTTAGAATAAGATTCATTTAAAATTAAAGTTCTTCTGGGGCACCTGGGTGGCTTAGTCAGTTAAGCATCAGATTCTTGATGCTGGCTCAGGTTGAGATCTCACAGTTCAGTTTGTGGGACTCTACAATGACAGTGTGGAGGGAGCCTGCTTGGAATTCTCTCTCTCCCTCGCTCTCTGCCCCTCCCCCCCACTTGCACGTTCTTTCTCAAAATAAACTTTAAAAAAATAAAAAAGTAAAATTAAAGTTATTCTGAGTAAACCTTAAATGTGACATAGGAAACTTAAGTTCACAAAAGAGGAATAAGAACACATTTATTAAATGAAGTATATTAATATTTAATAGTCAAAGTTTTGGTTTTGGCCAAAGACCATTTCAAGGCTCCCAGAGCCTTGTTTTGTTTCTGTTTGTCTGTCTGTATGGTGATGGGGAGACAAGCTTCTGCACACAAAAACGCAAACAGAAATTATTTCAGGTCTCCTGCTATAAGCATAAGTATCATGCTAGTATAATGTTCTGTTAATTTCAGGGAATCGTTTTTGAACACTTATAATCTACCATCTCATCTAGAAATTCAAATTCAAACTAATATACATAGATCTTGATGAATTTTTTGGAAGGAAAATGATAAAATGATTTTAAAACATAATATCAAAGCATAAGAAAACATAATAAAAAAGGAGGAAATGTACTTAGGGGCATACTTTCAGTAATGATGAAAGTCTATGTGATGTTTTTCATTTACATTCACAATTTATTTGTGATATTTGCTTCTCAGAATGTTACCTGAAGGAAAATATTATAATCAAATTTAACTGACTTAAAATAACCAGAAATAAAAGCATATATTTAGTAGAATTTCCTAAGCTTATAAACTATAACGCATGTGAGGAATTAAACAGTTCCAAATTCATGTACTGGAGTTTTTAGCTAGTTATTTCAGCATACAAGGTCAGTGGACTGATAAATTTTCAAACATTCAAATATACAGAAATTTTTTAGGGGCACCTAGGTGGCTAAGTAAGTTAAGCGTCTCACTTCAGCTCAGGTCATGATCTCATGGTTCAGTTCGTGGGTTCAAGCCCTGCATCGGGCTCTGTGCTGACAGCTCAGAGCCTGGAGCCTGCTTCAGATTCTGTCTCCCTCTCTTTCTGCCCCTCCCCCACTCATGCTGTCTCTCTCTCTCTCCCTCAGAAATAAACATTAAAAAAAATTTTTTTTAAAGATAGTAATGTTTTAGAAATGTTTTCTGCTCCTATAATATTCGAAACCCAAAATGGACTCATTTTGCTTAAAGAAAACTTAGTAGATAGAAATGACAAGTCATGGCAGTGACAATTTGACATGCAATATGCCTCTGTACAGAAAGATACACTATTCTCTCCAAAAGTCTGTATGAATTGCATTATATATAGCAATCATCTTTCTCCAATTCTCAAGAGTAAAAATACCTTGCAAATCTTTCACCAATACACATGTGCAGCACACACACCACACATACACACCCCTTTCTCATATATTCACAAACTGGGACTAGGAAAGGGGGAATAGGTGCAAGATAATAGTGCCCATCAACTTCCAGAACCACATCAATTCTTTTTACAGATACATTCATAGCAGAGGTGCAAAGATTTCATTCACTTCTCCCAAAGGATTATACTTCTGGGAGTTACTAAATGTAACAAAATTCGATCACTACAAAATGCTGATCAGTTCCTGAACTAGTCTGAACTGGGGTTTACCTACAACAAGAGGAATCAGCCCCTTTCTAGCAAAGTTTGAATGCTCTGTATTGAGAAAAATTGAGAGAGCTTTGGATTTATAAAGCACTTCACAGATGCGTGGTCTCTACTGGAAAGTTAGAGGTCTCTAAAGGCAAGTTCCTGCTTCATACTCAAAGGGCAGGCAGCAGAGCACCTGTATGTGCACCTGCAGACATAACAGTTGTCCAACAGAAGCCCAGTACCTCCAGCAGCTCTCGCTGGCCTTGACACTATTTGCCAACTCCCAGGCTTTCCAACTTTCAAATAATAATCTCTATAAGAATAGTAAGAGAGATCCAGCACTATCCTAATGGGACATGCATTCTAGAAGGGAGGTATAGTTCAATAGGTTATAGAAAATTATAAAACAGTAGCAGTAGTAATAATTGCAATATTAATAATGTACATATTTGGTAAAGAACTATGAAAAGCCATATGAATACACAGAAGGAAAATTTAAGGTCACAAAGTTTGGAATGCCTTCTTCACGGAGAAACGTTTAAGCTGAGCCCTGCAGTACTAACAGGCAGGACAGACTCATGAGGCAAGGCAGTTGTGGTGGTTGGGAGGTATGCAAAGAGAACTGCCCTGGAGATAGAAAACTGCCCACAGAAGAGAGTACATACTGTTGGAAAACTTGGAAGAAATTCAGCACATAAGAACTAGGTTGAACTAAGGATCCTGACTGATAAGCTCCTAAATATTGACATTTAGGATTTTTCAAATACTAAACTTAACGAATGTTAAACTAAGACCATTCGTTATGATACAAAATAACTGTCAAAATTTTTTTTTAATTTCTTGAACTTCAGGATATGTGATCTATAAAACACAAAATAGGTATATATCTCAGTGTTGGAATCTGACAGTTGACAGCCCCAGGAAGATACGAATTTAAGTTGCAGGTTTTAGTCTAAGAAAACGTAATACCAAGCAGTTAAAAAAAAAAATATGTTATCTTAATTAACTAATGGCAACCATGTGCATAGAGTTAACACTTACATAAGTGCCAAGCACTGTGGTAAGGACTCTGTGTGCGTATTATTTGGTCCTCACAAATTCCTAGTGAATTAAATAGATTATCACAAGTGGAGAAAACTGAGGCTTATAGAAATTAAGAACTTTCCCAAGGGCATAATACTAGCAATTATCCAGAATCAGAATATAAATGTAAGTCGATACGATTTCAATTCCCACCAGTACACCATACCAACAGTCATAGATACCTGTTAGGAAGATGGTACCTAGAACACAAGACAAATATGCCTACAAACAACAACAAAAACCCCATTACGTGTAGAATCCACTTGATTATATTTTCTTCAACTAAACAAAGTCTTAAAATCAGAGGCTGTGGCCATAAACTGCATGGTCCTAAAAATATATCTCTTTTCACATCATTTCCCATATTAAAATTATTTTATCATGTCTCCCAAACATATAATTAGTTTTGATTGAATGGTTTACTTTTGTGAAATTGTATTGATCCATTCATTACACAGCTTATTCTTCAAAGAAAACAGTGTTAACGTCCGCATATATTACTACTGATAGACAGGATTTCACTAGACTTTCCAAGTACGCCAATACATTTTTTTCACAGTGCTAGAATATGATTTGCAAGCATATGCACATAATGAATCTAAATGAATTGTAAATCACTCAAATCTATCAAGTGGTCCCACTTCGTTGGAATACATTCTTCTAAAAAAAATTAGTTCGCCATTCCATTTTTACATTAGTTAGCAGTTCTTTTAACTATTTTAGAATTTACTGGATTATAAAATGCTACACTCATTTTTATAAAAATTCAAGTATCCTCGCCCCATCACTATTTGCTAGTGGAATAGTGTTCAATCTAGAATGTTAGCACAAATATTAGAGTCTTTTCTTCTAGGTAATTTATATTAGCAAATGAATGTAAAGAGAATTCCAACAACCTGGTGACAGGCCCTCAGGAGCACCTTCCTGGAAATTAAAACAGAACAATTTTTATATTAAAAAAACAAAACAAAACAAAACCTTGAGAATCCTCCCTCCCACCGCCCTCCTTCTGCTATTGTGTAGTAGCAGGAGGAAACCCGACATGTGGCCAAATTAATATCCTTAAAAAATTAAAAGGTTCCTTTATTACCTGTCACATATGAACTAGCAGGGACCCAACACCTGCAAGTAACTTTTTTATTTTGTTTTTTAAGTTTTAATCTGAATGTGGAAAAGGTGGGGGACAGGGAGTGGCATGGTACAGATGGGCCAAACCAGGCCTTAATGAATTAGAGTAAATAATCAAAATCATTAATTCTACTAATCACTGCCAGTTATCAGGTAGTTATAAGGACGTAAGTTGGATTTCCATCCTCCACTTCAGAGGTAGTTTCTGAAAACCCAGAGAATTTATTTGTAGGACTTATAGAAAAGTTTTATCTTGCCTCTCCCACTAAGGCTTATACTCCAGGAAGGCAGAGATCATACCTTATTTCTTCATCTTCCACAGCATCAAACTCAGTAATTACAGACAGTTGAAATAACCAAATCACCCACAAAAACTTTACAATTCAAAAGAGTATTTTTTAAAAAAAATTCTTTTTAACATTTATTATTGAGAGACAGAGCATGATCATGGGAGGGGCAGAGAGAGGAGGAGACACAGAATACGAAGCAGGCTCCAGGCTCTGAGCTGTCAGCACAGAACCCAATGTGGGGCTTGAGCTTCCGCGAGATCATGACCTGAGTTGAAGTCGGATGCTTAACTGACAGAGCCACCCAGGCACCCCAAAAGAGAGTCTTTTTTTAAAATATTATGCGGTATGTTTACTTATAAAATGTAGCTGCTTAATTTAATTTCTGTTTATAAAAACAACAGACTGACTACAGGAAACAGAATAAAAGCATTAAGAAAAATGAAATCACTCATAATATTACCATCCAGAGAAACAGTGTATTTCATTATAAATCTATTTCATCTGTAAGCATGTCTGAGAACGTATATTTTTGCATATATGGATATATGAAAAGATCATGCTGAATATGTTGTTTTATACCATTTTTAATTCAATATTTTCCTAGGTCTTCAAAGTTATTAGAAAATATTTAAATATTTATAGTTAGAAAGCCCCATATAATAGGAATATAGCAAACTTTGTTTCATAATTCACCTCTTAGTTGTCATTTTAAACCTAGGTCCTATTAACTCTGTGATGAATCTTTGTAAATATCCACATTTCTCATTATTCTCTCAGGACAGTTTCCTGGAAGTAGAGAAACTGGACCAAAGGGCAAAGGAATAAAGCTACTAACATCCTGCCAAACTGTCCTCCAGAAAAGGCCCTTCATCCCTCTCCCATGCTCTTGTTAGAAGCATACATGTATCTCTTATTTAAAAAAACAAACAGGGGGCGCCTGGGTGGCTCAGTCGGTTAAGCATCCGACTTCAGCTCAGGTCACAATCTCACGGTCCATGAGTTCGAGCCCCGCGTCGGGCTCTGGGCTGATGATGGCCCAGAGCCTGGAGCCTGCTTCCGATTCTGTGTCTCCCTCTCTCTCTGCCCCTACCCCGTTCATGCTCTGTCTCTGTCTCAAAAATAAATGTTAAAAAAAAAATTAAAAAAAAACAAAACAAAAAAAACCAAAAACAAACAAACAAAAAAAACGTAACTTTTTCAAAGTTTATTTATTTATTCTTGAGAGAAAGAGAGAAAGTGTGAGTGGGGGAGAGGCAAGCGCCACACTGGCAGCGTGGAGCCCAAGGTGGGGCTCGAACCCACGAACTGTGAGATCATGACCTGAGCTGAAGTCTGACACTCAGCGCCACTGAGCCACCTGGGTGACCCCAAAAAACAGAACTTATTTTAAAATGTGTCAATACAGAAAGCAAGCAATAAATATTATTGTCTTAATTTCTATTTCTTTGATATTAAGTAAGGTAAAACATCTTATCCCAGGACTATCCTTTTCTCTTCTTTCTCTACAAAAATTCTTCCTATGTGTCCTTATCATGAACCATGAACTATTCAGAACCTGATTTCAGAAACCCAGGAGTTTCTGCCTTCAGGAAGAGCTATACACTCCCAAGTATTTAGCCACTAGACTTGGGCCATATCTTTATTGCCACAATTTTGTTTTTGTCAAAACTTTTAAACCTAGACTTCATCATTTCTTGATGGAACTTTTCTATAGTTATGTTATTTTAAATTTTATTCTTATTTTCCACAGAATTACCTACAAAATTATCCTTAATTAAGTCAAGAAGTCACTTTCTAGGTTAGTATTTTGTGACTTGAGAACATTATATAATAAGATACTGAAAATTGGAAACATATTACTAAAATTGAAATATAACCACATTTATCTTTAAAAGTTATGTAAAAATGTGATTTTACATGATGTTTATTTGATTTTTTAAATTTTATTTGGTTACATGATTTTATTTAACTACCTAGGTGGTCCTCTTAACTATCATGTCTCACAGAAGTTCATGGTAAAACATCGCAAGGAAAGTAATCTACTTAGTCCTAAATGCTGCTTTTTTTAAATTGAGGTATAATTGATATACAACCTCATATTTGTTTCAGGTGTACAACATAACAATTCAATATTTGTATACACTGTGAAATTATTATCACATAAGTCTAGGTGATATTAATCCATCACCTTACACAGTTACAAAATGTTTCCTGTGATGAGAACTTTTAAGATCTGTTCTCTTAACAACTTTCAAATATGCAATACAGTATTATGAACTACAGTCACCATGCTGTACATTCCATCCCATGACTTATTTTTTTTAACTGGATGTTTGTCCCTTTTGACCCCCTTGTACCCATTTCTCCCACCCCACATTCCCTAAATTCTGTTTTTACCAGTGCTTTTCCTCAGGACTTTAGGTAAAACATACTTTGCCTTTACTAAAAGTTCCCCTGTACACAATGGAGGGTTTAAGAATGCCCCTATCATCACAAGAGAACAAGGTTATGAGTCCAAATGACATGTGTCTCTAAAGTCCTTTAAATTATCTTATATTTAAAAAAAAAAAAACTCTATATAAGTTCCTAAAACTACCATTATATATAATGTTTTCTAAAAACAACAACAACAAAAACCATTAAGTAAAAGTCACATCAATATTTAGGTACTTTTATTTTTTATTTTTAATTTTTTATTTATTTTGAAAGAGATAGAATACAAGCAGGGGAGAAACTGAGAGAGAGAGAGAGAGAGAGAGAGAGAGAGAGAATCCCAAGTAGGCTGAGCAGAGCCTGATGCGGGGCTCAAACTCACGAACTGTGAGATCATAACCTGAGCTGAAATCATGAGCTGGATGCTCAACCAACTGAGCCACCCAGGGACCCCAAAATATAGGTACTTCTAAAGGGCTATCTCATTTTTAATGTAAAAGAAAACCATCTTTTTAATGTTGATTTATTTTGAGAGAGAGTACAAGTGGGGGAGGGTCAGAGAGAGGAGGGACAGTGAGAATCCCAAGCAGACTCCGTGTGTCAGCACAGAGCTCAGTGTGGGTCTCGTACTCACAAACCCGGGAAATCATGACCTGAGCCAAAATCAAGATCAGATGCTTAACCGACTGAACCGCCCAGGCATCCTGAAGAAAACTCTAAATGACAACCTATATTCATTCATTTCTCAATCGATAAACTGTCATTCAACAATACATCTGAAATTTTAGAAAAGTATGCTAATAATCATATATGTATGAATTTCCTGTTATTATGAAATACTAAGTAGTAACTAAATCGCTTTCTGAACTAGGATCATCTCAGACCAGCTGCTACTTCTTGCCCATACTATTCCAAATCAGGTCATCTGTACTTCCAATAAATGAAACAGTGCTTAAATTATCTATTTAAAACGTTTTAAATAAAAGTCTACTCTCAAAATGAGGAATGGACACAGAAGGCGCCAAGAAACCAGACCAACCTCCAAAAGATAACAAATGAGCTTGTCTCAAATCCTCAGTTCATAGCATATTCCCCTTTAATTGAGCAATAACAGGAGTTTATGGGTTTTAAATTTATAGACTTAATTCAGGGACCTGTTAACACCACATTTTAGTTTAATTGCAGAAGTGTAAATCAAAGTATAAGATACAGAAATAAAATTAAAATACAAGTTAGTGTCTGGTGATGTACCTACACGAGACCTTTCACTACATTTCAAAGAAGCAGGGTGTCTCAAATTATTTTTCTTACCTGTTGAGTCTTCTTGAACATCTTAGACTGTGAGGAGAAAAAAGTAACTCCAAGCACTGAGTACTCGTAGACTGGCCATTCAGACTTCTTTACCTATAATACCTGAGGTTGTACTTCTATTATTTATATGCCCACAGAGCACAGTACAGGCACACAGTATTTCACCAAGAGGAGTGACAAGGGATGCTTTATAGATGGCAGAATTCACAGACATACAGAACATGCATAGCTACCAAGGACACAAACCAAACCCAAGCATACAAAGAAGCCTCAGATATTCCAACTCTCAAGTCGGTGTCACCTTATCCAATTTGGGGGTCCTAACACAACAGTTTCTTGCTACTTCCCAACTACATATTTTTAGTTCTGGCAAGAAGAGCTACTTTTGGCTGCTTGCATCAGGCTTCTTGTCGTTTCAATGGCTCAAACAAAGGATTAAAGAAACGATTTAGTTCTAGGTTCCAAAATATTTTTGTTTGGAAGTATAGTAATTACCAGCAAATCCCCCTGGCTTGTGGCCATTTGTTGCCGTGGTGGTTATTTGAGTGAAAAAAAAAATTCATATACAGAAAACTGGAAGCAACTTTGGTGATGTCTTTGTTCCATATTTTTATACTTCCATCATGCACGCATATAAACAATAAATGGACATATTCTATGTGCTTTTAAATTTGTATACGAATGGCATCACACGATATATATTGTTATACAACCTGCTTTTTCTCTTTCTTTCTTTTCCCCCTAACTCAACAGAGTGCTGCTGAGGCCCATTCTCACACATTCCGGACCGTGTGGTCCTACTGTACGTTGCCTTCAGACACCGTCACCTCACAAGACACTTACATAGGGTACCATCTGCATACACATCCAGGACAAGCTCTAACATTAACTACTAGACAAGCAAACTTAGTCTTCAGTGTTGCTAATATAAATATTCTCTTTTCCCTCAACTTAACTCCTCTGCAGGTACATAGCAAGATGAAGAAACCCCACGACTCCTCTTCTACTCAAGAATATAAAAATCCTCTCATGCCGAGACACAAAGTCATACCATTATGAAACCACTGCTAATTTTAATTAAGACAGCAGTACTGGTAAGAAAGGGGTTTTCAGAGTCTGTCAGAGCTAGGTTGTAAGCCCAGTTCAGCATTCGCTAAGTGCATGATCTAGCTACTCAGCCACTTCAAAGCATCCGTTTCCCTATAAGCAAAGCAAGAGTTAGCACACCTGTCTCCTAGACAGTTGCCACAAAGACTAATGCTTGGAAAGCACAGGGCAGCTAAGATTGGCGCATGGGCAGTGATGAAGCCATGGTTGACCACGGCTGCAAACGGCTGCTCGTATATCCAAAAGGCTTTCTTCTCCACGGGGTGGGGGGGGGGGGGGGGTGCGGTGCGGCAGTGATGCCTTGCTTACTGCTAAGAAAGCGATGAATCCTTTACATTTAATGACTTATTTTCTAGGGACTGACATTCCTAAAAGTACAGTTTAAATTAGTTAAATTTCAAAAGACTGAAATTGTGTTAGAATACGTAAGTGAAATAAAAAAAGATCAAGCTGGAATTCGAACTACTTTCTTGGCTAAGTAGTCACAGTTACGGGATTCAGATTTAGCCTTTCAATGATAAAATGCAGGCAGCGTCTATTGGTAATTTAAATTGAAGAAAGAAGCAGAAGCAAGAGAAGTAGAGAAAGGGTAAAAAATGTTCCTTCCTTTCTTAGGAAGAAAAAATAGGGTTTGTCTGAGAGCCTTATAATGGCAACACCAACTGTGGCTTCAAAAACTCAACTGCCAGCACTTTCCAGTCTCATGAACATTCTTTTTCTTACTTACAGTTTCTAAAAATGTGTAATTTTTATCTTTCAATCTGTGATGAATCTCTGACCCAGACCACACCACATGAATATCCACCCCCTATCCAGGAATCATCCCCAAAGGGCCACTGAGTGCTTCTGTCACACCTCAGGTGGCAAATGCTGTTCAGAGTACAGAGTACAAATTTGTGTCATTTGAGCTTTTTCCATCTGGGTAGTCTTATATTTATTTCCAAAGGCACTTAAGATAACAATCTAAATCTACACTGAATAACTGCGATCATCAAAATGAGAAGTTTCCTCTCTTTCATCTTCTTACACCAGCATAGGATTTTCACAAATATTTGAATTTCAAAACCAAATAACAAATAAACAACCCTGACTTCTGTGTTTTATCTTGTGTTTATTGAACGCTTCTAAATAGCTACATAGCAGTCACTCTTGGTTAAGTCAGTGTGTAACAGTTTTCGGTTCTTAGCTCCACCAATATCATAGGGAGTTATTCCTATTGATGTGAAGATCAGCTCTGAGGAGAGTAGTGGCAATGCTTCACTTCCTAGGGTAACCTCATTTCTGAACACTAAATTCTTTTATCAACTACTACATGAAAAGTGTTCAGACTTAAAGAATAACAAATTCTATAGAAGTACAGATCAAAAAATATCTTCATGAATATAAGGTAGGGAAGGATTTCTTTAAGAAAGCATCTAATGTAAGAAAAACTGAGGGGCAGGGCACATGGGTGGCTCAGTCAGTTGAACAGTCGACTTCGGCGTAGGTCATTATCTCACAGCTCGAAGGCTCATGAGTTTGAGCCCAGCATCAGGTTCTGTGCTGACTGCTCAGAGCCTGGAGCTGGCTTTGGATTCTGTGTCTCCCCTTCTCTGTCCCTCCCCTGCTCGCACTCTGTCTCTCACTCTCTCTCTCGAAAATAAATAAACATTTAAACATTAAAAAAAAAAAAAAAAAGAAAAAAGAAAAACTGAGGCGCATCTGGGTGGCTCAGTCAGTTAAGCATCCGACCGTTGAGTTTGGCTCAGGTCATGATCTCACAGTTCATGAGATCAAGTCCCATGTTGGGCTCTGCGCTGACAGAGTGGACTCTGCTTGGGATTCTCTTTCTCCCTCTTGCTCTGCCCCTGCCCCTCCTCTGCTCACAGTTTCTAAAAATAAATAAATGAACATTTAAAAAAATTGAAACTTTACATCAAAAAATTTGAATTATTAAAAAAATACCATAACAAAGTTAAAGAACAGGCCACAGATTGGGAGAATATATTTTCAACTCACATAACCAAAGATTTAATGTATGGATTGTTTTTATAAATCAATAAATAGAACACAAGCCGAAAGAAATGTGGGTAAATGGGATATGAATAGCAATTTACAGAAGAGGAAACCCAGTCTCATAAATCTATAAAATAAGTCCAACTTCACTAGTAATGAGGAGATTCACATTTGAACCACAAATGAGGCACTATTTCCTACTCATAATACAAAGTGTCAGCAAGGACCTGAGGAAACCAGGAATTCACACATGCTGTTGACAATGTAAATCAGTACAAACACATTGCCAAGCACCACGCAAAACTTGTAAAATTTAAAATATATACATCGTCCCTTACCCAGAAATTCTAATTATATATCCTAGAGAAATCTCTGGTCATGTGTATAAGGAGACATTTATAAAATTGGTCTTTGCAGCACTATTTTTATTAGTAATAAAATTGGAAACAACCTCAATGTCCACCAGTAGGGAACCAGATAAGTAACAAAATTCTATAAAGCACTTAAAGTGGAATGAACTAGATCTAAATGCATCACACATAGAACTCAAAAATTGCTCAATGTTTTACAAGGCTAAGATTCCATTTCTGTATAATTGTTAAATATGTGCATATACATATACATGTGTAGGATAAAAACATGGGCAGAAGATACACAGGACATTCTTGACTTTGCTTCTGCACAGACAGTAAGGGAAAGGCAGAGAAGGGATTCAAATGGGACTTGAAATTCATCTGTAATATTTTGTGTCAAGTTTAAATAAAGATCTGAAACAAATGAGAAATTAACATGTGTTAACTCTGGGTGGCAAAATATGAATATTATTTTTGCCTTTGGCAGTTTGATTTTAAAAACAATAAAAAAAGGACAAATAAGGCATTGAGTGAAAATTCCTAATCCCTGTCTAGACAATTTAGCCTCTGTTTGGTTCGACTGATTCAGCTTCCTGGAAAATAATGGTAATCTACCTTGACTGCCATCTACCTTCAGTAATTCTATTCTGAATTTCATGCCACTTTCAAAAAACACAGCCAATAACATTATTACCAATAGGTCAAACTTAATTACATTAAGGTCTTTGGAAGATAATTTGTCATATATACTGATGCTAAACATGATAACTTCTGGAAAAAAATACATTAATTTGTCCTTAATTTGTTTAATGAAAAACTTATTTTTTCCTATAAAGAAATATTACTTAGGAATAACAACAGAATAACTATAAATATAAATCTAGACAAGGCACAATTTCCACAGTCATCATATGCTCAATGAATATAAATATCTGGTCAGCATACCAATTCCAAACCATAACATTATTAACAATGTTAGGCACTTTTTTAATAGTAAGAATTTCATATTACACATAAAACCCAATCTTTAAACATCTGGCAACAGATTAGCCCAGATATATAATATTATATATTTAAAAAAATATAATAAAATCTATTAGGCTTGCAAGGTTTCCAACGATCCACCCAATATCAAATAATACAATTCTTCCTGTTTTTTCACATTTAAAACTTCTCTTCATATCATTAAGGTAAAGGACCATTATGTGAGAACAGTTCAACTTTAAAAATAAGTTAAAGAAAAATCAAAAGGCTGTCCATCTAATCTAAGTACCTCAAAGAACCACTGTTACACAATCATAGGAATTGAAAGGGTCAGATTTCAGGCCTGATAAAACAGAGACCCCATGGTGGAACAAGAGGAAAGAGAGATCATTAAGGTAGAGGAGAAGTAAATATGAGGATAATGGATTTTTTTATGCACTATTTTTATTCTGCCCAAATAGCTCTTAAGTTCCTGTATTAGCTTAGGAAATAAACCAAATTATGAAAACTTTGCTTTATTCATCATGCGTGCTTATTCAGATAATTATAAACATAACAATTTAACTCTCAGATAGTTTTAATACACGTTACAACAAATGGCCCTACAACTTCAAAGAATCTAGAAGCAGGCAGAACCTCGCAAGAGGCAAAGCAAATATTCTGAGAGGCAGGTGCAGGCCTACACAGTCCTCCCTCGACACCCACCAGGTCTTCCAGACTGGTCTAGAAAGCAAGACAAACATAACCTTCAAGCACAGATTCTAAATGCACAACAGCCCAGAATTCTTTATTTCTCTCTGAAAATGGTAGTGCCACCTGGAGGCAAAGATGATCTTGTTCTTATAGGAGAGATTTACTCCACTCTCAAATGAAATCATTACTGGTGCTCTTTTAATAATTTATTGTAGTAGTCATAATACAGTCTCACTGTAAAAACTTTGGTAAATACAAGAAAGAAAAATTAACAGAGCAGTAATCCTATTATTTGGGGATAACCACTATTGATTTTTAGGCAATTTCCATTCCATTAAGAACAAAATATATACATTCATTTATTTCCACTGAGAATAAAATACACACACATAAATGTGCAAAAATTCTGTAGATGCAGTTGCATATATAATGTTAAGTGAAAAAATTAGATTTTAATGACTCCCCATGTTATTAATTTTCTCTATAGAAATCATTGCCTATATTACACAATGTTATTAAAAATAAATTTATCAATCCATTGAAAAAAAGGTATTTATTTTTTTAAGTTTCCAAATATATTTTGAGAGAGAGAGAAAGAACCAGGAGGGGCAGAGAGAGACAGACAGAGACAGACAGAATCCCAAGCAGACACCACACAGTCAGCGCAGAGCCCAATGCAAGGCTCTAACAAACTGTGCGATCGTGACCTGAACCGAAATCAAGTCAGACACCTAACCAACTGAGCCACCCAGGCACCCTGATAAAACATCTATTTAAAATTTTATAAGTTAGGGGCGCCTGGGTGGCGCAGTCGGTTAAGCGTCCGACTTCAGCCAGGTCACGATCTCGCGGTCCTTGAGTTCGAGCCCCGCGTTGGGCTCTGGGCTGATGGCTCAGAGCCTGGAGCCTGTTTCCGATTCTGTGTCTCCCTCTCTCTCTGCCCCTCCCCCGTTCATGCTCTGTCTCTCTCTGTCCCAAAAATAAATAAACGTTGAAAAAAAAAATTTTTAAAAAAATAAAATAAAATTTTATAAGTTATGCTAAAATGAACATCATTATACAGCAATCTCTGAGCACATGTATAATAATTGCCTTATGATACAGTCCTAGAAACTGGACCTTATGAGGTACAGACAATAATAATAATAATAACAATAAAGCAAATACACATACGTAGGGTTACTATAGGTCCAGGACTTTTCTAAGCAGTTTACATATACTAACTCAATGAGCCCTTAGAACAGTTGGTAAATTCTATTATTGTTCTCCATTTTACAATGGGGACAACTCAGGCATAGAGGTTAAGTAACTTGCCCAAGGATACTCAGCCAGTAAGTGGTAAACAAAGCTCAGATCCATTTAGCTGTAGAGTTCATGTTTAAGAACTATATCATACTATTTCTGGTGTTTTATGCTGTCAAATTACTTGTCTCTCTTTATTTAAACTCCCCACTTTCCAAAGCACCATCCATCCATCCATCGTTCCCCTCTCTGAAAATCTGATAGATGAAAAATGCTATCTGTTGCTTACATTTGTCTCTATTTACTAGCATGACTCAACATGCTTTTCTATGAGCTGCCTGTTCATGTTCTTTGCCTGTGTTTTTCCCCACCCCCACTGGAAGTCTTCATGATCTTCTTATCGATTTGTATTAGCTCTTAACATAGTTAACCTAATCACAACTTCCCATCTTTGTCTTAATTTTACCTGGCATATAGGCATCTAGAATTTTTACACAGTCAGAAGTTTTAGTTTATGTGTATGTACTTTCTTCCTCCCCTCTAATCTTAGAAAGCACTTCTCTCTCCTGGGGTCAGAGATGCATTCAACTAAATGTTTTCCTTGACCAAGGTTCTCTTTAAACCATCTGGAAATTATCTGGTGTATGGTGTTGGCATTAAATCTTAAGCATAGTGGAAGTGTAAAGATTTGCTACTATAGGTGGTTTTACATAATATGTTTTTTATCCTTATGTAGATTTCAGATTAGACAGCAACATATGCTGACTTATTACAACAGAATTACTCAATATGAGGAAAAGCCATAATTTAAGACACTTCTATTCTGGTTACAGCCACATCAAAAACATCTCAAACATGAAAATCATTCTTACCTTTAAAAACCCACAGAGTAAAAGCTGTCACAGGCCTTCCCTGAACAATAATTCTAGCCCAATGTTCAATATAAAAAGTCAGATTTTTCATAGCTCATCTGAATCCCTAACAGGCCTTCTTCTTGTTTTATTCTCTTGTCCAAAGGAAAAAGCAACTATATATTTAGTATCATTGGCTTACCAGTTCTTACATATTTTTTTAGTGTTCAGTATTTACTTTTGAGAGATACAGAGAGAGAGAACGCAAAAAAGGCCAAGGGCAAAGAGGTGGGTGGGGGGAGAGACTCTGAAGGGGCTCTGTGCTTACTGCAGAGAGCCAGATGTGGGGTTCGAATTCATGAACCGTGACATCACGACCTGAGCCAGTTAGGCATTTAACCAACTGAGCCACCCAGGAGCCCCAATGGTTTTTATATTTGAATAGCATGATTACACAGTGATTTTAATTGTGTGGAGGAGGAGGAAGGGTCTGGCCATTTTTACTGACGTCTCAGGGTACCCTCTAAATCAGAGAACTATATAATAGGGCATGATCAGTTGTGAGTGGTGTGCCAAGTAATTTGTTAATAATGATGATACTGATGTTCGTAAATTACTTTCAAAACAGAACCACAAAACAAGTTCACAATTCTTCCCATAGTAAAGCCACTTACTTGTTTGCATTCTCATGTTTTCACAAGCAGGAGAAGAACTGGAAATTAAAGCCATTACTGTATATTACCATGCGGCTTATATTCCTAAGCAACAGCCCATAATAAGCAATTCTTAGTGAATAATATTTTTATGCCGAGTATTGATTTTTTATGAATACCACAAAAACAAAAAGCTCATGGTGCTATTTGCTTTACTGCCCACACACACATACCCACGCAAGGCTTCTAAATCAAATCTGCCACTGAGTTTGTGATATATGTGAATATTAATCTTCATTTGTATTGCTCTAAAAAAGAGTTGAGAATCCCTAGTCTAAACTATCTTCATAATCATCTCTATTTTTGGAATTCAGAAAAGAATGAGTTCTCAATTAAGGATCTCATGAGGGCACAAAGAATTGGAAGGATTTCCTCTCTCTAAAATAATGTTAGTTTTGTGGTTGAATTTATTAAATCTACATTGCTAATTCTTTTCACAATGGAATCTCTTAGGTCATACTTTCTTATGAGCAATTATTTACCCATGTAGTTCCTATTTGTTTCTATTCCTCTATTTCAATTCTAATTGAAACTGATAATAAAAATCAACAAGAATAAAAACTAATATTTTATTTTCACTGAGCTGTCACTATATGCCAGCACTTTACATGGACTAGCCCAGATAAATTTCCCAATAGCCATAAGGGTAAGGACTATTATTGTCACTGTTTTAAGATATGGAAACTCATTGATAGAGAGGTTAGGTAACTTGCCTAAAAATATACAAGAAGCAAGTAGAAGTGCATTCCCAACGTCAGCGTTCCTATCTACCACTCTTCTCCTATACATTCATTTGTTACATTTTATCCAATGTACCAAGACCATGCGGGCTTCTGATTATACCCTTCCCAAAAGATGCTACCTGTACCTACAATATCTACAATATTGATCTTTATCTTTTCAACTTATCACATACCAACTAATCAGATCAACTGATAATGCTGGCCAGTTTACATGGGCCACTCAGTACTCCGTATTTCATGGGATTCTTTTTTTTTTTTTTTTTAATGTTTATTTATTTTTGGAGAGACAGAGAATGAGCAGGGGAGGGGCAGCGAGAGAGGGAGACACAGCACCTGAAGCAGGTTCCAGGCTCCGAGCTGTCAGCACAGAGCCTGACGCAGGGTTCGAACCCACGAACCGTGAGATCATGACCTGAGTCGAAGTCAGATACTTAACCAACTGAGCCACCCAGGTGCCCCTTTCACAGGATTCTTTTTCCCAAATAGCCATCTTGCATAAGTATTTACCACGTGTTAGGAGATGTTGTGACTGAACATATAACCTAGCACTACTAGCAAACAAACAATTCAAACCGCATTTTCAACTATAAATGTTCTCTTGGTAGTGGATCACTACGGTTCTCTTTCTGTTATACAATTATATTTTAACAACGACCAAGAGAAATAGTTCTTAACGTGGAGCAGGGAGTTCATAAAATGGTGCGTGAATCTTCTGAAGCCATATGCAAAATATTGTAAGTATGCACATATTTGTGCTGGTGAGTAGGTAGAAGTTCATTTCCTTAGTAATCCTCCCACACTAAGAAAATATCATTTGCACCAAGAACTGAAGAGGCTCTCAATCAACAGACCAAAGAAAATAATAATATAAGATGGACACTTCTTAGGTGCTCTTAGGGAGACCATCTCTGGATGGTCTAGGGCCATATTTATTAATGGGGTCAATTTAATAAGCCTTTTGGTGTTACATTAAAGCTGATTTTCCATATGTATCAGAGAATGGGACTGAATCTGCAGTGTACTGCTCTTGGAACACATTCTGGTTACTACCAAATTTTATCATCATTAAAGTATCTATAAATGTACTCCACAAAAGAGACTATCAGATCTCTCTAAAAAAAGTCACCGTGGCCTTTCCAATCATCAATTTTCTGTCCTCCACAAGTTCTCAATACAACTAGATAGTCTACTTCAATAATAAAGTCTTATTAACCATAATACACAGAGAGTCAAGCATTGTAGTTAATGCTTCTAATTAAATACAGGGTAACTAATAACTGACTATATGATCAGTTTTGAAATTACTGACACAGAGTACCGTTTTTGTTTGCTTGAACACTAGAGAACTATCTTCCTGTGTTCTTAGCCCACTGTGCTGGGCAAGGCCAAGCACCCACCCCCGCAATGCATATGTGCACACAAGAGCTATCTCTGCTCCAAGCTTGTGGTGAGACCCAAGCCAGGCCAGTCAAAATCCATCAAGAAAAGGGCTGATCCTCTCACCGGGATCAAAAAACTAATGAAAATGCAAGCCCAGAGTGAGGCCGACCATACCTTCGAAAAACAAAGTTGAATGAAAAGAGAAAAACTGCAATCGATGGAGAAATAAGGAAACTCATGACACCACCATGTGAAACCTGGGATCTAGCCAAGCCTGAGGTTTGCCCCTTGAACTTCTCCCATTTTGTGAGCCAAGAGATTCCGTTTTCTTGAAGCTAGTCAGAGATGGTTTCCTGTGCTGTTTACAAACCAAGACTTCTCATTAATTACATGAAACTCACTTATGGGCATTATATAATTTCATTAGTGAAATTAATATTTAATTCCGAAGTATTCCCTCTCCGTGTGCCCAAAATATTGTTTGCTACCTCCAAAACAAACAAACAAACTTGCCACAATCTACTTTGTAATTGGATCTTGGATGTATCTTGACCGGGTGTCCTAAAGGATGAGGAATTTCTCATTTTTGCTCTGACCACACACCTAGGATCATGCTTTGACAGAATCCAGTGCTTAATAAATGCTTCTTGAATGAAAATCAGTATTGAACACAGTTCATATGGGATGCTGTACTTAGTAGTCCAGAAGATCAAAGCTAAGGATGACATGGTCCCTGCTTTAGTCTCTGCTCGGAGGGGCTCACACAGTGGACTTTCAGTACACCTCCATATCTCTGGATGCCAAATTTCATCAACGCAAGGTACTCCCATTTATGTCAAGATTAAGTGCTACTTTATTTGTGATAAAATGTACGCATGCAGAATTTACTCTCTTAACCATGTTTAAGTATATAGTTCAGTGGCATTAAGTGCATTCACAGTGTTGTGCAGCCATCACCACCATCCCTCTCCAGAACTTTTTCGGATTAAGTGCCTTTAACGTGCATTGTTGTTTGTTATAGATTCCAGGGAGTTCAATAAATAGAATTGATATTAGTTATTTATAGGTGGCAGTGCATTCCTCTTTGAAAAATCTCCACGTCTTCTGTCTTGTAATCATCTCTCTTCCCTCTCTTGGGCTAAGGACCAGGGAAGAGCACCCCCTTTTAAAGCCAAGCAACTGAAGTATCAACACTAAAAACAGCATGACAAGCAAACTTTCAGCATTCTTCATTGATTAAAAGCCCTGAATAACTCAGGTTATCATGCTTAGCATCCATTACATGTGTGGAGGAGACAGACTGTATAGACTCTGACATATTCACAAAAATTTAGCCATTTTTCCCATTAAAACAACATTAATTGTTTTATGTCTATTCTCCTTAAAACCCTCATGATACCAGATTTGATGATTTTTGCTGTAGTAAAAGTTGGAAAGAATTAAAAAGTTTTAAAAAGCATATTGCATCAGTGTTATGACATCACAAAGATGAGGCCATGTTCACAGTTAATATATATATATATATATATATATATTTTTTTTTTTTTTTACTTCTTCTACTCTCAGGTACTGGCAACAAATTCATCCTTTAACAAATGCACAGTTGACACAATTATACTCATCATAAAAATCTTTGGCTTTTTAAGTGAACATTAGCTCAAAAATAAGGGGTACCTGCTAATGGACACCTAAGACCCTCCCATGAAGCCATTTCAGATTCATATAAATAGGGGTGCTTGGGTGGCTCAGTTGGTTCAATGTCCAACTCTTGATTTCAGCTCAGGTCATGATCCCAGGGTTGTGGGATCGACCCCCATGTGAGGCTCTGCTCTGAGAATGGAGCCTGCTTGAGATTCATTCTCTCTCTCGTTCTTGCTCTCGCTCTCATTCTCACTCTTGCTCTCTCTCTCCCTCCCCCCCCCCAGCCCATCTCCCCTGCTTGGGCTCTCTCTCTTTCTCTCTCCCTAAAAAGTGAAAAAAATAAAAATAAAAATGTTAAAAAGTTATATAAATATAAGAGCTCTCGGGTCTAGGTTTTCACTACAAAAGGTTACCATGCTTATAACCTCTCCTTCCCTTACTCTACCCATCTGTCAGTTTCTTCAGTTTGCTAAAAAACAGTATTTAGGACAGGGGAAAAGTGCTGTTTGCACCTGAATCATAGCAACCAAGTCCAAAATACAGGGTATATGTCAACAAAATTATCATATTTCTACCACATACAGAAAACTCAAATGCTTCCAGGAATCTCAAAGGAATACCTCACATGCACATTTACCTCAGCTGGGTCTGAAAATGATGGAGAAACCAAGAAAAAAATACTTTGCATTCGATGAACATATATTATTCTGCCATCATACAGTAGTTCCAAGAACAAAAGCTGCTCTGAACAGAATCTGCACTTCAAAAATACAGCTAAGAATCCAAATTGGAGCAAATTGGAGATCTGCTCCCATGAAATCTCTCCACTCCCAAACTTTGTCCTTGGAATCTCTTCTCAAATTTATCAGAAAAACATTTATTAAGTAAATACAAACTGTAACATGTGATGGAGGAAAACAACCATGTGCCCAGTTTCGGAATGAGCCCTGCTAATTCAAACAGCAGTTACTTGGGGACACAATAAACGGGCTTCCGAACAAGCTAGGATTCTGCTCATTTACAGACCTGTGTGCACCTCTGAAATCCATAATACTTCTGATGCATTTATATCATCTTTTACCAGCTTGTTTTCCAACTTTGCCAAACCTGTTCAGCTCTTCCTGTTCCATTTCCCAGGGGTATTTTTTTTTCCTCCACAGTCTAATAAAAAAGTATTCTATTTTGGTATCGAAATGATCAGGTTTTATCTTCATCCACATAAAATTATTTCACTTCTTTTCTCTTAGAGTCATAATTATGTTTAAATGTCTTCCTTATTACTATTTTTGTTCCTTATACCCCGTGGCAATCTACGTCTTGTGGGGTTTAGCACATATGGCTTAGTGGTATAGTGGAAAAGAAAAGGCTTTGGGTCAGATGATCTGGCATTCAATTATTTCTTCCTTCACACTCGAACTTCTATCCCCAGCCCACCATCCCAACCACTCAGCACTTATCCCCTAGGTTTGAATTATCAATACAATAGCCTTTCAACTGTTCCTATTGTTTCATTCACTATTTCTTATCTCCCTCATCAGATTTCCCTATCTACCCTTTTATGTCATTTCCCGGTTAAAAGAATGTTTAATAATGCTATGTTAAAAGTGCCCAACACTTCTTTTTGGCACTCTCGGATTTTCTATAATCTAGTTTTCCCTAAATACAATTAAAGCAACCCAAGGGGGCTTCGTCCTCTGTCCACACACCTGACCTGTGTTGATGCTTATCCTCTAATACATCTCTACTCCTCACCAAACATCACCAATCTTCAATTGTTGCCTGAAATCTCATCCCCTTTATGAAGCTTTTCTTGGCTATTCCAGCCCACAGAGAACTCTTTCCTTTCTAATCTTTGGTAACAGTTCTCACCTGCATCATTCAATGGAACACATGATTACAGAACTACTACCCAGCCCCCTCGCACAAAAAAAAAAAAAAAAAAAAAGCTGTATATACTCATGTGAGTCATTTCCACAGCTAGAAAGGAATACAGTGAAGACCACATTAAGAACACAGCGGGGTTGGGACGCCTGGGTGGCGCAGTCGGTTAAGCATCCGACTTCAGCCAGGTCATGATCTCGCGGTCTGTGAGTTCGAGCCCCGCGTCGGGCTCTGGGCTGATGGCTCGGAGCCTGGAGCCTGTTTCTGATTCTGTGTCTCCCTCTCTCTCTGCCCCTCCCCTGTTCATGCTCTGTTCTCTCTGTCCCAAAAAAAATAAATAAACGTTAAAAAAAAAAAAGAACACAGCGGGTACTAAATAATCCGAAAATTGTCTATTATTTTTCCCACTGTTAATCCAGAAATTTAAATAGCTAATTTTATCTTCATTCTAGGTCTTCTGTCAAAACGTTTACATTAATATCCACTGATAACAGAACTCAAAGAGAAGAAAGTAACCCAATAAAAATGGACAAAAGGGTTAACAGGTATGAGAAGAAGGCATATGGATGGCAAGGAAGCACATGGGAAAAAAAATGTTCAGTTTCATTTAGGCATTAGAGAAATGCCAATTTAAATGACAATGAGTTTTCATTACACGCCTATCATAATGTCTGTAATTAAAAAGACTGACTCTCTCAAGTGCTGGCAAGGATGTAATGGAACCAGATCTCACACAGTGTTGGTGGGAATGTAAAAATGGTACAATCACTTCAGAAAACAGCTTGACAGTCTCTTAAAAATTAAACCTACACCTACCATATGATCTAGCCATTCTATATGTACGCATTTACTGAAGAAAAATAAAGCCTATGTCCATACAGGGAGCTGTATGTGAATATTTACAGCAGCTTTGTTTGTAACAGCAAAACCTGGAAACAACCCAAATGTCAATCAGCAGGTGAGTGGATGAACAAACTGTGTGGTACAGCCATAAATGGAATACTACTCAGCACTAAAAGGAAACTAATAATACGGGCAACAACATGGATGAATGTCAAAGGCATTATGCTAAATAAAAGAAGCCAGAATCAAAAGGCTATAAAAAGTGTAATTCCATTTATAAGACAATCTACAAAAAAATAGATCTACAATGATGGGGAACATATAAATGGTCACTATGGTTTGGTAGTGAAGAGGAGTGAAGGGACAACACAAAAGAATCCTAGTGGAAGATAGAACTATTTTTATCTTGAACGCATGGTGGTTATGTGACTACTCACTTGGCCAAACTTCTCCCAAAACAATAAATTTTACCATTTGTAAATTAAAAATAAATAAATGACCTCGTAAGTAAAGACTATGTCACTATATAGCCTGTAATACATCACCAACTACCTTATTATGCTGAGACTGGATACAATAAGAACAGTACCTATTGATTATTTTTGTGAAAATCCTTAAAAATATGTTCATGGGTCACGACTTTTCGCTAACAACACAATTCTGTTATCTAACAATAATTGTAGGAGTCTTACACAATCACCAACACTTATCCAGTCATTCCAGATACATGTCTGCCCCTAAGTCCCTCTGCAAAGCAACTCATTCATTCATTCATTCATTCAGAATTTACTGGACATCAACAACGTACCTGGCACTGTCTTAGGTATGACAAATACACTGGCAAACAGGACAGATAAGGTTCCTGCTCTTAGGAAGTTTACATTCTAATTGGAGGAAGTAAACAAAGATAACTTCTGATAGGTATGTGCTATGAAGACAACAAAAGTTTGTGACGTGTTGTTAGAAGGTGGGGGGGTGGAGTCACCACTTTAAATAGGATGTCAGGGAAGACCTCCTTGAGAGGGTGACACTTAAGCTAAGCTAATTCCAAGTGACAAGAAGGAACAGGCAACCAAAATCTGGAGGCAGAGACTCAGTGGGGAGAGCAGTAAGTATGGAGGCCCCACAGGGGAGGGGGCTCGGTTAGTTTGAGTCACAGAAAGGTCAGTGTGCAGAATGAGAAGGGAAAAACAGATATTAAATAAAATAGAGCTCTGATATTTCAGTGCTTTTCAGACCCTCGATTATTTTACCTTATGCTGCTTGCAATGAGAGGCAGCCAGAGGGCTTTATATCGGCCACATAATTTGTTTTTAAAACTTCCATCTTTCTTAGGACATTCAGTTTTCTTCTCTATCTCAAGCATTTGTTTCTTCATTTACCTTAGTTATGTGGCCTTAGGCAAATCACGAATACCATCTGAGCCTCAGTTTCCCTATCTTAAAAACAGTGATGCTGGCTGCCCGCAACTGCTTACATATACTGGTTCGATATGGCAGTTAAATACCTGACCCTGCAGCTAACCGTAGTCTCCCTTTTATTCTCAGCTTCCACAGACACTGCCCTCGTCATTCTCTGCCCTCCTTCTCACATTTTCCATCTCAATCGCAGCACAGTCTCCTCCACCACCCTCGTCATATCTCACCTGTCCAACGAAATCCTTACTCTGATCCTGCTGCTCCTTTGTGCTACCACCTGTTCTCTCACCCTTTCTCTTTACCACTGAACAGATGCCTCCCAAGGGTAAATGCTGTGCCCACCTCCCCTAAGTTTCTCCTCTTCCTAACTTATTCCTTAACCGATCACGGTCTAATTCCCATTCCTACCCCTCTACAGAAGTCCTTCTTGAAAAATCACCAGCGCCAACTACTCAGTCTAATTTCTAGTCTTCCTCACCCCCATCACCAGGTTTTGAACCACCACCTCCTACTGAAGGAAAGAATGACGTAATAGACAAAAGGGCAGGATCTACTCCCAGCTCTGCTACCAACTGCTTTGTATGATATTGGAAAAGGCATGTAATCTCTCTGGACCTTAGTTCCAGGCCTGGATTTACAGATAGCCTTAGAGCCCTTCTAATTTGGAAAGTCTAAGACTACATGATTCTTCCCTTTGGCATCCATGACTCGGCACTATCTTAATTCTCCAAACAACTCTGTCTCCTTTATTAGGATGTGTTGCTCATCTCCTAAATGGGGTTCTGTTCCTCCAAATACCTCTCACAATGCACTGTAAGCCATACCTGAGTCATACATACATTCTCTCCCTGGGCAGTAGCACCCACATTGACACCCTCAACTGCCACTTCTATGAAGAGGCCTCCCACATCTCCAGACCAACATTTCCACCTATAGGGAGGACTCTTACTGTCAGAGGTAGTACGGAACTTAAAATTCATGGAACCAAGATAAATCATCACTTCTTCTCCGACCTATTCTTCTTGACCTCTCCATTTCCCTTAATTGCTTACCATTATCCATGACAGTCAAACTCACAACTTGAGTTTTCGCTGATTTTCCACATACTTTACCCTCCATTTCTACCTAAGTATCTAGTCCTCTCCTTTCTCTTAATAATTCAGTCCTAAAACCATTAGGCAAGACATAGCAAAGTAAAAATCCACAGTAGGGGGTAGGGTGTGAACAGGTCTCTTGGCCCACTGTAGGGCACCAAGCCCAAGGGTGGCTCTGATGCCCAATGCAGGGGGGGGGGGGCGGAGGGAAAGCATGCATGTGTCTATGCGTTCACATGGTCTACTGCAGAGCAGCGCCCAAGCAGGGAGAGGATGGCCCAGCAGGGGGAGTCAGTGCTGGAGTGGGCTAAGGAGGGCATCTGTTGGGGGGAGTGTGGCCCTGTGACCCAGAATACCGAGTTAGATCCCAAAGGCAGACAGGAAAGTATCTGTGAGGATGGGGCAGTCCTTGGAGAAATAGCTGACTCCAGGACTGGGGCAGAAAAAGCACAAGATGGGCCTAAAGCAAGTAACTTAATGTTAATTTCTTGATTTTGATGGTTATATTGCGGTTATGTGAGAGAATGTCCTTCTTTTTAGTTCATAATGGACTTTTTTTTTTTTTTGGTAGGTTTGTGATTATTTCAAAATAAAAACCTTATACAAACTCCTACAAGGGCTTCTTCTGTAATGTCTCACATCTGTCTCTTTTTTTCCATTACCCTGGACATCCTTGCTCCAGAGAACCAAGTTCCCATTCCCCTGCACTGCTGCAAAAATTTCTTAACAAGGCTCCACCCCACAGCCATTGCCTAATTAAGGTTTTTCCAAAGTGCACTTCAGCTCATGCCACTTCCCTGCTCCAACATTTCAATAGTTCCTCATTACCTACCAAATTAAGTACAAATTTCTTAGTGTGACTTTCAAGTTCCATTCCCTTCTAGTTCCAAAGAACTAATTTGTTACAGCCTTTCTTCTCCTCATTCGCTATTGTCACAATCAGCCATACATCTTGACACATTCAGTGTTTTCTGCCAATCTCCAAGTTTAGCTCACGTAACTCCCTCCATCAGGAAATGACCACTCCTACCCTCTGCCAATTTTTCAAGACTAAGGATAAATATCCACTCTGACCACCACCACCCCACTCCTCATTTTCCAAAACTTGCCTAGATAATCTTACACTGTCAGAATACCCAAAGTTGACTTTGCCCATTGTAAATCTTATTTCACTGTTTTAGATTATAATTTTTATTTGTAAGTCTCAACAACTCCTAATATATAAGGTAAGGATACATAACAATGAAGATATCATCATTAATTAAGTCACAGCCATGGTTACATATTCAGATCGCCAGTTATTAGCTCACTCTCCCTCCCTAGTGAATTAACTTTTTAGGTATTCAAATTACTTTTTGTTTGTCCTTTTTCCTTCCTTATGCTACAGTTTTCTATTTCTTGCATAAATACAAGTGATTTCTACCTCTTTTCTACATAGATAGTTTGGCCTTGGCCTTACCACTGACAATAATAAATCCAGAGGTTTCCAGGCATCCATTAAGTAACAGGTGCTTATATGTAATTATGTTTTAACTTCATCATTACCTCTAAAACTCTTAAAACTGAAAACAAAGCCTATACTTGACAAGTTTAAAACTAGAAATTCTAAAATTTAAGATAAATACCAACACATTTAACACAATTCTTTTTCCTGGGTCTTCACTAACAAACTTTGGAATGCAGTCCACAAAAATATACAATTTAATGACTATATTTAAGTTCCATATAAAAGCTAATATTTTTCTCTTGATTTGAATTTAGCAAATGAAAGAAAATGATACACTATGTAGCAGGAGAGCCGAAATTTTATCAGTAGATGTGTAGTATTAAACTAAAGCAACAGTTGAAAGCCTGGAAAAAAAATATATTATTTTGGAGAAAAAAATTAATGCCATCAAAGCATTAGGGGAAGTGAAGTGTTACTCCTAAATTACTTGTGATCAACATAACATCTGGTACCACTCTAAACATTACAAGTATAGAAAAGGTCACACACATCCAGAATTTTACTCCTGCAAAAGGTATCAAATCCATAAATGCTACATCCCCTGGTCTTAGTTCTAGCACACCACTGCTGGATATGCAAACAGCCTGAATAGTCTGAAGTTGAATAATTTGAGTTTATTTAACTGAAAGCAGGGCTTTTATCTCTATTTTTAAAGTATGAAGTAAACAGTTCTAAGTATATTAAGTATATCTAATACTTAATAAAAGGTAGACATACTGACATATAAACCTAGGACACTTATGATGTTAAAAGCAAAATTTATCAAACTGTACATAGCGATTTGTTCGTTAAAAACCACTAAGGGTTTTCTTTTTTTTTTTTCAATAAAATTATCACTACTCTTACCAGAAATACCATAAATGAATGAAAGTGGATGAATCATCAGGAGAAGCAAGTCTCATTGTGAAATCATTTCTAAAAATATTATTTAGAATACTAACCAGGAGAAATTCTAGGTACACCAGCAATTTCAAAATCAAAATATTGTAAGACAAATAGTAAGAAAAAGAAAGTTCCAGGTTTTCACTTCCAAATGACCTAAGTAATTCTTAATGGATTTATTTATTATAGGAAGTATGAATACTCAATCACTCCAATTCCACCTCCCCTCCAAAAAAAAAAAAAAAAAAAAAAACAACAACCCATCAGTCTTTCATACTCTGCATTACATAGACATATATTTAGATCTCACTGGTTTACTCAGAAAGTCTGCTAAGGGACAGGTAACTATTCTAACAAACTCCTTGAATTCTAAACCTTTTGGTGTACTACAGAAGGTAAGTTTTTAAAAACTCTAGGCACAACTGAAAAAAAAAAATAACCATAGGTTATTTACTAAATTGTTTCACTCTATCATGGAAAAAAAACGCAGCATAGAATAAGATAAACACCTGATCATTCATCTTGAAACCTACCAGAATATGCCCTTTGAAACAGTGAACTTTACATTCAAAGGTCTAAGTCAATGTTAGCGCATGTTATGATGCTATCAGGGTGACTATGACCATCACCATAAACATCAATGTTGTGTCAACAGAAAAACGCTGTCTTCAAAAGAAGTGGTGAAATTAAAAGAAAAATAAATTCATAGTGAGTATCAAATTTTACAAAAGATTTGATTTTAAAAAAACCTCTGCTTTTCAAACTGAAATAAGTCACTGCTTCTTGTTTTTAAATGGTAAATGGTGGGGCACCTGGGTGGCTCAGTCAGATAAGCATCTGACTTTGGATCCAATTTGGCTCTGCTCAGGTCACAATCTCACTGTTCGTGGGTTCAAGCCCCATGTCAGGCTCTGTGCTGACAGCTCGGAGCCTGGAGCCTGCTTTGGATTCTGTGTCTCCCTCTCTCTCTGCCCCTCCCTACTCATGCTCTGTCTCTCTCTCTCAAAAATAAACAAACATTAAAAAATAGTAATAACAAATAGCAAAATTACAATAATATTTTTCTATCCAGGACACCCTGGAAACCACAGATCTGGACCTGCCATTAAAATATACTCCAAACCAGATTAGCAAATATGTTAAAGGATACTCTTGATTTTTCACAAACAGAACTCCAAGGAAACTGCACAGCCACTCCATGGTTTTGCTGGCAGACCCTCAGGAGAGCACCGAGTTCAACACAACCACTTTAAATGAAGAAACTGAGGCCAAGAGAAGCTGTGACTCACCATGGTCACAGTTTTGTGTCCTAGATGACAGGGAAACTCCAATCGACATGACACAACTAGGTCCAGTGTCCATCCTCAAAGCTTTACATTCAGCTTGTGTCATAATTTACTTTACACTGTGGTGCTCAGGCAATCCACTCACTGGAAATGATTAACAGACAGATGGCTTTCGTCACCGCTCTTACAGGATGCCCACAGAGAGGAGGACAACACACACTTCACAGCCATTACTCACTTCTATCAGCTTGAAAAATTAACTAGAGGAGAATCATTTTTCTTATTTGAATAGGGCACTCCTTCCTCAGCATCATATTCAGGAAGGCTAACATAAATAAAGTAATAATGTCTTTTTTCATTCACTGCCAAAGGGTGTAGAGAATAGAAGAGACGGGCAATTCTCAACTTTGGGGTCTTAGGACACCTTTCCACTCTAAAAATGTACGGAGGATTCCAAAAAGCTTTTGTTTAGGTCAGCTAGATCTAATGGTATTTACCATATTAGAATTTAAAACTACTGCTCATTTTAAATCATTTAAAAATAAGAAGCCATTACATGTTCACATAAGCATATGTCTATGAAAAAAATAACTGTTTCCCCAAAAACTTGAATGAGGAGAGGCACCGTTTTACATCTTTGCAAGTCTATTGTCTCCCTTAATAGAAGACAGCTGGATTTTCATATCTACTTGTGCATTCAATGTGTGGCGACAGGTTTTGGTTCAAGAGTATGAAGAAAATCTGGCTTCATACAGATATGTTGTTGGAAAAAGGAGGAGCATTTTAACGATCATTGGAGATAAATGCAGATGTGATTCTTTGACACTACCTTGAAAACTGCAAGTGAATAGTTTCTTAAAGGTTAGTTGCAATGTAGAATCTGAAACCCTATTAGTAAATTTTTCATACACTAGCACTGGTCTATCTTCCATTTTGAATGGATCTTTTACCGATGCATGATCTTTCACTTCACAACCCTCCTTGAAAGGGTCTCAGGAGGGGCGCCTGGGTGGCGCAGTCGGTTAAGCGTCCGACTTCAGCCAGGTCACGATCTCGCGCTCCGTGAGTTCGAGCCCCGCGTCAGGCTCTGGGCTGATGGCTCAGAGCCTGGAGCCTGTTTCCCATTCTGTGTCTCCCTCTCTCTCTGCCCCTCCCCCGTTCATGCTCTGTCTCTCTCTATCCCAAAAAAAATAAATAAACGTTGAAAAAAAAAAAAAAAGGGTCTCAGGAATCCCAAACAACACTTTGACACCTACTAGAAAACAGTTTCCAGTTCAATCTAAAGACAATGATTATTACAAAACCTAGGAACAGTCACACACCGCCTTGATCCTCCACAACCTGTAATTCTTTAATCTATTCCACATCCCCCAGAACAGGGTATCATCATCCCACATTAAGGTATAGACAAAAAGGCTCGATTTTGATCCAAAAGACACAAAATAAGAGACCAGAGATGAAGCATAGATGAGGTTAAATATTATAACATGTAGACTGCAATCTAGAAAAAAAATCTAAATATCTTCTGATCCTTGAGCCTTTATTCTGAGAATGATCAAAACAGCAGGTTTCAATAATATTCACCAGAAAAGGCTGTAAAGAACCAGCAGGCTATAAGTGGCTTCAAATGACAATAAAGCTTTGTTATTAAAAGTTTGGGGGAAACTTCTACAAACTAGCAACAACACTAACATGCATGTAAACAAAATGAATCCCCTCTGATGATGCTAACACATACGTGAAGAATTTTGGAATCCTCCTGAAGAGACAATTCACAACACCTCCAGTGCCCACAAACACAGAGCAGGCTCAAGGTCCCTGATTCACATTAACATGTTTAAGGCTATGGGTCACTAGAACATCGGGAGGGGCTTCAGGAGTGTAAAAACTACGATTAAAGTAGTGGAAAGAGGATGCAGAACAAAACAGAGCAGAGAACTGATGATGATTTTATCTACTATATCTCTACTATTGCTACCCAGAATATCATTACCTAAAGCAACTGCCTTCAAAACTAATAAAGCATAAATAGAAATGTAGTGGCAGGGGTGCCTGGGTGGCTCAGTCGGTGAAGCATCTTTAATTTCAGCTCAGGTCATCATCTCCTGGTTGTGAGATGGAGCCCCTAGTGGGACTCCATGATGATCATGGAACCTGCTTGGGATTCTCTCTCCCCCCTCTCTCTGCCCCTCCCCCTGCTCATGCTGGCTCGTGCAGGTGTACACTCTCTCTCTCTCAAAATAAATAAACATTGAAAAAAAAAAGAAACGTAATGGCAAATGTATGGTGCCTAACCATAAAAAATAATAATAATCAGAGTAGGATTCAATCATAAGAATTAACAAATATTTCTTTCAACTATGTATAAAATATTTCTTCAAAATATTTTATGTAATTTCATATAATGAAGAAAACAAAAAACTAAAAGAAATGAAAACTAAAAATTGTGCAACCTAATCAAATGTTAACAGGAATAGCTAAAATGTATATAATACCTACTGCATGCCAGATGATAGGCAAAGTGCTTCTCATAAATTAACTCAATTATCCTAACTACCTTTGAGATGGGTACTACTGAATTCTTTTTCTTTCCTTTTTTCTTCCCCCCCCCCCCCCCCGGGGAGGAGAAAACCAAAGCCCAGGGGTGAAGGGATTTGGGCAGTGACACAAAGCAATTAAGTGGCACAGCTGAGATTTCGACCATGGTAGCATGCCCTCCACTACCAGGCTACACTCCCTCATACTAACTCACTAAAAACATCAGTCACGAAAATATCAACATCGTGTGCAAAATTTCCTTCTCTGAAAGTAAAACAAAGCACTAGCAGTAGACCACATGCTGAGTTTGTTTCTGATGAAAGCCATGCTGTCTTAGGCTACGTTGCATTAGTGTTTAGAATTTAAGAGACAGAGGCAGGATCCCAGTATGACAGTTCGTGCGATGGACAATTGTTATAACGTATCCTTTAAATGGAATGTTTGCTTCCATAAAGGCCAGAGGAGCAAGGTGTGCATCAATGACAAGGAAAGGAGTGCACCATTAAAGTTTTAGCTTTTGGCTCATAAGGAAGGCAGAACGGAAGAAGAAAGATACAGAAATACATGTAAGCCCTCTGTTGCTAATGGGATGAACGTATCTCCCATAACATAAGTTTTTAGGGAAAATATCTGTGTATTCCTAAATGCCAAAGGAATGAACTACAACTAGGAAATCTATTTTTTATATGTTCAATAAAGGGATCATTTATCACAACCATGTAATAAAAACAGTACTGAAGCAAAGTTCAATACAAGTATTCACTATATAACTTAGAACCACCCTTTACAGTCATACCAAAAACCTCGTTTTTTTCTAAACATACACAATATGCCATCTGCAAAAAGGAAAGTCAAGAGATATTTTACAGCAAGTAATGCATGTCCTCTTGCAGATCATAAAAGTTGTAAATCTACCAATTCAAAACTGCTGTGACATAGTTTACTTCCAATATGAGTAAGAAAACAAGACTGTCCACTTAGTAATTTTAGATGTGCTGAGTCTTTAAAAGCCCTCACAGTTAAGGAAATGATTTATTTGTATTGAAAACCATAACTTACATACAATTAACCTACCTAGAAAAGGACCAAGAGGGTGCAGAGCTTGTGGGTAACTGAATTGGGTTCAATTTCATATTTTACAACCAATGAAGAGATGAATTTAAAAAAAAAAGCTAAGGAAAAAGACTAAAACCACAAAGAAACGAATTTAAAACAATTCTAGTGAACTGGTATACAGCTAAAGAAACAGTCTAGCGCTAGTCTGCTAAAGTAAATACAGTAGCAGGCAGTACAAAACAAGCCTTTCCCAAACACCTACAATAGGCAATGTAGAAGCGGGAGAGGGGATACCCATATAGGCTCCCTCCTTGAAAATCAACACCAGTATTTCCTAAAAGATTTTAAGAGGTTTTTTTTTTTCCTCTATTTCAAAAAAGCAGTAACATTATACTAGCAAGGAAAGAGGGGAGCACTCAATGACCATCCTGAAAGCAAACATAAAACAGTAAACTGAAATGTGTTTAAAATTACCAACTGTAAATACTTTTTCAACATTTTATAAAGCCATGATTTTCAAAAAAGGAGGAAAAGCCAACTTACCTGGATACGTTTTCTGGAATGTATTCTAGAACTGGATACCCATCACTTCTTCTAGACGACAGGTCACCATGTGACTTCCATGACTCCACTAAAGTATTAACAGGAGGAAAGGAACTCATATGTTGGAAAGATTGGTCTCTAGCTGTTCGTGATAAAGATATTGTACCTTGAGCACCAATCCTGTAGTGAAAGGACTGTCCACCTGAATTCACACCAACAATAGCGGATGAAGGGATGCTGGCCTCTGGGTAATAGCTCCCATCATCTGGTTCCTGTTTAATCCCCATTGGGAATCCACTGCCTTCACAGTTACCATCAAAGCCGGGCACAGGTGGTCCTAAAATTCCTGATAGAGAATAATAGTCTTTATCATCCATAAAGGAAAAATATGAACCATCCATAAATGGAAATGGGTTCACTGTTGGATTCCCTTTAAAAGCGGTGCCTGAACACGAATGCTTGGTTGATTCTTGTTTTATTGGTACCGAGAAAGGGGAGTCAGAATTTATTTTGCTATTTCCTCCTAGGCATGAGCTGCTAAAAGCCCCGTCTGGCTCCGGTTTTATGTACTGTACAATGTTAAGCTGGCCAGTCACACCATTGGAGATGGCACTGTCTACTTCCTCACTCTTAGGAAAGGGGACCTCGTGAGCACCTTTCTCGTGGGTGTCTGGACTAGGAACCACATCCCGGGCTGCACTGGATCCAGCAGGGGTGCCAGAGGCAGTGTAGCTGAAGGCATTGTTTACAGGGCTACAGATAGATCCCACAGTACTAGCAGTTGGACTGGAAAGCGTGGATCTGTTGTTTGTGTTGGAAGGGCTGGAAACAGAGCACCTTGAGTTGTTGACGTTTGCAGGGCTAGACACAGAGGATCGCAGAGTGACGTTAGTAGGACTGGAGACCGGAGATTTTACACTGCAATGACTCGGAGGGCTGGATATTGGGGATTTCATGCTACTTAATGGACTTGATAGAGGAGAGCCCACATTACTGGCATGTGCCGGGCTGTGCGACCTGGAGCCTCGGTTTTCAACATTAGGGGAGCATGTCAACGGAGTCCCCTGGGTGATAGGGCTGTGCACTGTGAAGCTGCCAAAGCTGGCAGATGTGGAGGACACAGAGCTGATTCCTGCAGGGCTGCAAGCTGAAGAGGCCATGCTCAGGGGGCTGCAAACGGATGGACTCTTCTCATGACACACGATAGGGCTTTTAACGATGGCACGCATGACCCCACCATTCACAGAGCTCCCAGAGTCAGACAGGAAGGATCTCAAGGGCCTGTTCACACCACCTAGGGTGGAAGGATGATGGCCATTTTCTTTATAAAATTTCACCAGCTGTTCAACATTTTGATAAATCTTCGCTGGACTCATGCTTCCTTGTTGGTTCTGCTGATCATAGGTGTAGTCAGCATCTCTTACGGAATCCATGTATAAACCCATGGACTCAGCTACAGTTGCTGCAAGTTCCTTGGACTCCAGCTCAGTTTTAATATCAGATGTTAAAATCCCCGACCGATTATTGTCTTGCTGAAGGCAAGGGAGTAGTTCGTGTTTTTCTTTGCTGCTTCCTTGAGTACTGTTGTTTGGAATAGCACCGGAAACACAGCTTACGTTGACAATCTCCATGTAGTTATTCTCATCGGTCCTCTCTGTAGGTCCCAGGGAAGAATGTTCCACAGCCTGAGAAACTTGACCCCACCGTCTTTCCATATCTAGACCTTCAGGGAGACTGTGGTAGCCTTTGGTCTCCATAGCTAACAAATAAATTTATATTAAAAAATCGAATTAGAGTCATTTATAGCCATATCACCCTAGAAGACATTCTAAAGTTGTATTTATTAAAGTATAAATGCATATTCTACTTAACATAAACAGTACTTCTAGTTATATTAAAATTATTACCTTTTTGGGGTGCTATAACACAGTACTGAGTATAACTTGTCCAGAGGCCAGAATATGAGCAGCATACAAAATTATTTTGCATGTAAGTAAAAGTAACATATTTGCTATAATACATGTTTTAGAATTTGCAAAGAACGTTCACAAATGTCAACTCACGTAATATTCAGAGTAATCCTGGGGACTGATGAGGCAGACAAGGAGGAAACTGAGAGCTCAGTCATATGGGATATTTGCCCAAAGTCAAAGACATAATAAGCGATGAATATGGGTTTAAAACTAAATATTCTGACTCCAAAACATTTGGAGTCTTGCAGCATATGGAAGCTGCTTTCCAGATCTACATGGTTTTATTAAAAACCATATGGAAATGCAATCAATGTTACCATTTCTCAATATAAAATTAAAGTTATCGGGGCGCCTGGGTGGCGCAGTCGGTTAAGCGTCCGACTTCAGCCAGGTCACGATCTCGCGGTCCGTGAGTTCGAGCCCCGCGTCAGGCTCTGGGCTGATGGCTCGGAGCCTGGAGCCTGTTTCCGATTCTGTGTCTCCCTCTCTCTCTGCCCCTCCCCCGTTCATGCTCTGTCTCTCTCTGTCCCAAAAATAAATAAACGTTGAAAAAAAAATTTTTTAAATTTAAAAAATAAAGTTATCAAGTGAATTATCGCAGGAAAAATAATTGAGATTTTTTTTAAAAAAATAAGATTTTCTTAAAATGTGTTAGTGATGAAGATAATCCCGTATCAGTTCTAAAAAGAAAAGATTCATATATCCTGATTAACTAAGATGGTCCATAGTTCAGACAGGCAGTATGAGAAGCTGGGAATGTCACCACCAGATTCTCTGTATTTCAATACTGACAGGGACTTCAACATGCATCCTTACTTAGTGGTACCTCTGCTATAAAGACTTCTAGCAAAGACAGTTTTATTTTCAAGAGCAAATGGAGGAAGTCTGAGTCCTGACAATTTATGTGTTCATTCATTCAACAAATATTTACCAAGTGCGTGCTACATCCTAGGCCTATAAAGAGTCACTGAATCTATAGTGATAAACAAAACAGGTGCAGTCCTCATCCTCAGGGAGCCCAAAGGTTGTTTTTTTTTTCTTAGATATACAATCATATTCACTGACTCTCTATATAAATTTATTTCATAGACAAAATCATTATAATAGGCTATACTTACATAATTCTATGCATTATATAACTCAATTCAACATTATAAGTCTCTTATTTACCCTAATAACCCTATAAGGTCAGTAAAACTATTATCCAAATGATACACTGGGGAAACCGAGGCTCTGGCCACACAGCTATACGGCAGGGCTGAAATGTAATCCCAGGTCTCAGGTATCTCGACCTCGGCACTACTGACATTTGGGGCCTGATAATTCTTTGTGTGAAGGTCTGTCCTTCTGCACTGTAAGATGTTTAGCAATATCTCTGACACCTAC
>NW_024412376.1:41081975-41090691 GCF_014898765.1 Herpailurus yagouaroundi | reverse complement strand
CAATATTCACTCCTCACTTTGAGACCCACCACTCTCAACAAACATATTTTAAAGAAAATTAACTCATTCTCAGTACAAATTTCATTTGTACATTTTAATATACAAAACTGCTGAAGTCATTATGTATACATTTTTCAAATCCTTTCAGGTCTGTAAACGATCCATGACCCAAATAAAAGTCCAGTGCAGTTTCTGCAGATCTGTACACCAACATTACTTTAGGCCCTCTCATCCTTCCCCGCCCCACCCCCACCCCCTTGGCCATGCACTACCTCCATCCTCCCTAGCTTCTCCTGAAAAAGAGACCAGGAAGTCCTCAGGCCACAGAACTTATGTTAATTAACAGAGAAAAATAAGAGAATGGCTCTACTAAATAAATTGGCAATAGACATCACAAAGCTGTATTATGACATTTAATGCCTAAATTGTCTGAGTACCATAAATACCTCTTACTTCTTTGTATTCTACACTTGATTTGAAGTTAAGAGGCAAAAACTATCAATTTCACCACTGCATCCTAAGCAGATACCTAGTACAAATAAAAAATCTTTCATTATAATATAATCGATACTCAATTTGTGATGATTAAACTCCGGTATGTAGCCTACTTTTTAAAGAACATTCTATAAGTTCTTAATCACAAGTCAATCACAAAACAGGGGAAAATGACAAATTACAATAGTTGTTTATCTGGTAACTCCAGCCAAAAAATTTAGTATGGATGAAAGACAAGTTGAAAAAAAAACAGACTTAAGTTGAAAACTACAAGTATTCTGTGTTTCTACTTCCACCTAAGAATATTCTGTCCACCCCATACCAAACTTGAATGGATGCATATCTAAGGTATAGATGTTTTAGGTCCAAATACATTAAACACCACAAGAAACATGTCTATTCATGTTCAAAACTGAACATCTTGGGGTGCCTGGGTGGCTCAGCTGGTTAAGCATCCGACTTGGACTCAGGTCATGATCTCATGGTTCAGGAATTTGAATCCCATATAGGGCTCTGTACTGATAGTGAGGAGCCTGCTTGGGATTCCCTCTCTCTCTCTGCCCCTCTCCCACTAGCTCATGTGCACTCTCTCTCTCCCAAAATAAATACATAAAAATAAACTTAAAAAAAAACCAAAACTGAACATCTTCTGTGTATCACACCCCTTTCCTGGAACCCTGTCCCTAAATCCACATTCTTGTCTTGGTGAACTGCACCACCCTATACCCTAGTGACTGCAGGTTAACCATGCCTAGGCACCTTTGCCAAAGGCCTCCAAAGGCTCCAGCCTCCCCACCTTCCACCTAGCTGCATTATTCATCTGCACCCCCCCACCCCCCCCCCCCCACTCCAAGCAACAGGCCTATCTACCCTGAGTCTGAAAGGAGAATCCCCACCTCCAGATCCCTCTCCAAAATCCATCCTCCGAACGTTTTTTTGGAAAGGGTGATCACTTACTGCTTTTTTGAAGTTTCACACTGTAAATCTGCCTGCTCAACTCCTGAGAAGTTTTCCAGTACAGAAACCTGTTTCCTTTCTAATCCAATGTCCTCTAAATAATTTGGCCACTGCCCCCTTTTTTCACAACACCTACTAATATTCTAAGGGATGTCTTTCATCATACTGCCTTAAAGCAGGAGCCAAATCTAAGACTTGTGAGGCTGTATGAAGATTTGAAGAGAATCGACATGGGAGATAGCAGGCAAGTACAATCTTAAGGCACTCTACAAGAAAGCACCTTATCAGCTAATATGCAGCTGATCACAACTTTCCAAGTCCTGTTTGGCTAGCCTTGAACCCTTAATAATAACATAAAACAGCCTGCATTTCACCACGTTATTGACAGGGCTATCGTTAAAGAATTTGCAAAAGGCTTTACTGAAATCTAAATTAGTTCTATTTAAGGTACCGTATTCATCTACCAACTTAATGCACTTCTCAACAAAGGAAATAAAGATTGGCAACAGTAAGGCACAAGACTAGAGGACATTAGCATCTTCATGGCTTCTACTGCAAACATTTTTCAAGATCAGAGTTTTTTTAAAAATTTAGGATTATTAAAATATTTTATACTGAGTTCCCCCTATTATTTTAATCAGTCTTCTCTGTAAAAAAAAAAAAAATAGATTAGGTTAAGCATTTATTTCCTATGTTGTCCAAGAAACCTAGGTTGTCTTTCTGGAATTGGCACAATAACCATGGCTTGATCAGAATTTCAGTTAACCTGAATGTACTAGTAAATAATGATAATTTTAGTTGATGAATATGAGCCTCATAGAACTTAATAACCAGAGGGTAAAGGAAAAGTTTTTGTTACTGAAGTATAAGATGAAGCAGACACTGGTATACACATCTAGCTTATATAGAATCAGACTTGTCTCCCTTACATCGGAAACTATAACAGAGGCGCTCTTGGGACAAAGACAAGAACCAGAAAGATCCTTTAATTTTCATGCAAATGACCTCCCCCCAAAACATAAAGGAAATTTCACAAAAGAAAAAGCACTGATAGAAGTTCTACCTTAAGCTACGCATATGCTCTTAAACACTATTTCTTCAAAGGAAAAATCTGACTTTAAAATTTTATGTTTTACAGTCTGTGTAAAATTGTTCTTTTCCATAAGGAAATAGCTTTTTTCAGGAATATTAACAAAGATTCTTGCCAATTTATATTTTATCTGAAAACTTTCACTTTTAATATCCCCCCCAACCTAGTCCCACTTAAAACATATCATTTTCTATAGTTATTTCACTATAATATGGCACCTTAAAGACAGAATCTTAAAGTCACAATTTTCACTGGTTGTATCGTTGTAAAAGTTTGCCATTCTTAACTACTTTTATGTCACCCCCACTACGGAACTATTATGATGTTCCCCTCCTTTATAGAGGAGGTAAATGATAGAAACCTGCCCAAGGTCACCTAAGAGACCTAAGAGACCTGCTGGAGAACCAGTTAGAACTGAGCACACCTGATTTCTATTCACTCACCTAATTCACTCAGCCACCTGATCTTTCTAAAATCCCCAAGCCACACTATTTCTCCCTTAAAGGAAAAAGTCTCCTTTAGATTATTTTTTTTAAACGTCTATCCTCAGGCATTTCAGCGACAGTGTGCCCTGAACTCAAACATAAAATTAAAACTTCACAGAACTTCACAGATGGGGAACGCTGTTATCATTACTATGTAAATACCATCAATAACAGCACCTGGAGAAATGGCAATACAAATGTTAAGAAGCAAATTAGTGTATTAGGAATTCGGCGGTTTCCAAAACTTGTCTGCTAGCAAACAAAAGTTTTCCTAACTTCTAGGTTATAATAAATAGTTAAAACTGATGGTACCCTAAATCATTATGATTCAAACCTGGTCTTTTAAAATTCAGTAGGAAAAGCCATGCACCTAAATTCAGTAGTAGGGTACGGATGACATCAAAAGAAGCTTCATCCCTTCTCCCCTGCCTTTACAATTGCAACTGATGCCACAGAAAGCATTTGCCTCTCCCAAGAGTTTTATAATACTAGGGGACGGTAAATGCACGAATTTCCAGAGCCCCCTTCATACAGGCTCCATCAGGATTCTGTATCTCCTTCAACTGCCCTTTTCCGCTACACCTCCAGCTAAGATCTGGGTGCTTCCGCAATTGATAGAGGAAAGAAATATTATTCAAACGTCCTTTAAAAATTGTAAAAGGAAAACGATCCGAAATTCATCCTTGGGGAAAGGGAAGGGTGGTAGACCTCCCACTGCCAAAGGCAGTTGAAAGCTGCTCGTTAGAGGGCATTTATCCAAAGTGGCCAAACTTTCCCAAAATAGTCCTCTGGCGGCCAAAGGGGGGAAAAAGTGGAAAACCAAAACAAAACAACAAGCACACAGCACCATACTGACTGTGCCTCCGGATTACGCAGCCACTTCTCCCTGCAAAGTGCACGCTCCCGTGCGGCGGCCGCAAGCCGAGTCCGGCAAGCGGCGCCCCGCGGCGCACCCCTACACACCTGCCTCGGCCGGGGTCCGTCTCTCGGCGTCTACCTGTTGCAGCGCTCGCCAACGCCACGACACCCCTGCTGCGGAGCCCCCCTAAATCCAACCACATCCAGGCCAGCGAGTGCCGCTCTCCCTGCAGCGAGAGAGCCCGAGGCAGCAACGCTCTTGCACCCAGGTGACTGCACGGGCTTCCTCCGAGCAGCCTGAAGTTGGCTTGCGTCTCCCCGGCCCAATGACACCCCGGGCGCGGAGAGGCGGAGAGGAGGGGGAGGGGGAGGGGGCAGGGCCAGGGCCAGGGCCAGGGCGGGCGAAGTGGGAAGGGAAAGAGCGAGAGAGGGCGGGCGAAAGCCCGGAGGGGGAGTGGGCCAGCTCCAGGGCCGGGGTGGTCACATGTCCAGATAAAGTTCAGGTTGCTATCCCGCCCCCCTGAGCCCTTCCCATTGGCCCGGAGGGAAGCAAGGCTCCACGCTGCACAGGTCAGGCGGGCTTCTCATTGGACAATCGTGGCTGTCAGTCACCAGGAGGGCGACATGACTGATACAAAGTTGCTGCGACACAGCCTAGACTCGGCAGCTCCCTTAAAGCCGCAGCCACGGCGGGTGCTTGGGGTACCGGGCAGCAGCTACGACACTGGGTACTGGGCACCATCCACGCTCTGACCCCAGCCCCTCTCGCTCCACTGCCCCAAACTTGCTCGCTCCCACCTGACTCTCCTCCTGGCCGACCTCAGGCTATCTGGAAAGACGTGAAAAGTGTGGTGACGCGGAAGAAGTCGGTTTTCTCGAGATCCAGTCAAGGTGTTGTTCCTTCATGCTCTCCACCTGCAGCGCCAGGTGAGCGGCAGTCCTGGCCCAGGCACCGCCCACAGCGTCCACGCGCAGGGGAGGACTCCTAGTGGGCTTTACCAGACCCCCGAGGTTCCTCTCCCCGCCCCTTTTCTCGGTCTTGCGAGTTACCTCTCAGCGGAGCAGCCGCAGCGTCGCTGCCAGCGAGCAAAAGGATCACGTTCCCACTCGATTTGAATTTCCTTGTTTTAACCGTGCGGGAAAAGTGGGTGATTTCAGTGCAGCCAAAGCCCTTTAAACGCAGCCTCTCTCCCACCCCCACCCACCAAAAAAAAAAAAAAAAAAAAAAAAAGTGCCAGGGTCAAAAGCTGATGGTCCCCTTTATGATTTTGTTGGTGCATTTATTAGTTTAGTATTGGATTTTTCCACTAGCTCAATTTGAAAGAAAGCTTACCATCAAGGGTATTCACTTCTTTATAATGGGTGGGAGGGGTTGCACATAATTGGGAGAAACATACATGAGGGGTATGGAATCAAACAGTTTTCTAAGGATCGAGTGTCTGCAAGAAGAAATTTCGGTTTCCCTCCAACCACCCCCACCTTGACTCTCCTCTCGCCCACCCGAACGCTTTAGTTACTAAGCAAAAGGATGGGCTTCTTAACTTTGATTTCTAAGGACTTTGAAGCTCCGCGTCTGACTCTCGGTTTTAGGCTCCCGGCTGGCCGGGAGTCAGCACCAGTGACGTACACACCTAAATCTGGTCCCCCGGCCCTCGGCGACCCGCAGCCCGGTGGCGGCAGCTGTGCAGCCTCCAGCCTCACCCTTGTCTTGCACCCGCCAAAGTCGGAGGGCGGGGGAGGTTCACCCTGGCTGTGCCCAAAGGCCCCTCCTCTCTTTACAATAATTAAGCTTCGGGATTCCAGACCCCGAACGCTGGAAGACTCGAACTCTCCGCCGCTGCAGGTAGGGAACTCCCTGGCGGCGGGGACGACTCGGTGCTCAGCAGTCCCCTGCGCAGAGCGGCCGAGAGGCCCCCGGGACCCCGCAGCCGGGAGTCCCCGCCAAGTGTCCCAACTTTCCCGCGGGGCCCGCCGTCACGCGCACTCTCCCGACCAAGCGAGCAGTCTGGCATCGATCGCACCCGGGCCGAGCGCGGGCGGCGAGCAGGAACGAAGGGAGTCCCGGACCAAGCGCCGGGGCAAGCGAGGAGGCGGCGGCGCAGCCCGCGTTGACAAATTATTCATTATTAAAGCAATGGACGTGTGTCTTTTACTAAGTTTTTACCTCCCTTACGGAGGGCCGGTCTTGCCCTGGATCTCAGCTTCTTGTAAAATCTAGGTTAGAACCGTGCAGGGTCAGCCGCCGCGATCCCTTGCCCGCCGCCCAGCACCCCTGCCCGGAGGCGGCCCGGCGGGCACCTGGTCTCCTGCCTGCAGCCCGCCTCGGTTCGCCCACCCGCGCCCTCCACGCGGACCCTGCCTTTCCCAGAGCCGCCTCTGAGCTCCCCGGGCCCCCTCCCGCCGCTGTCAGCGCAAAGTGACTGTCGCTGCACTCACCTTTTCTAGGACATGGTGGGGAAGCTGGGGCGCGGGGCGGGGGGGGGGGGGGGGGTGAGGACAGCGAGACTCCCGCCGCCGCCGCTGCCGCCGCCACCAGCAAGTCCAATATTAGCAGATCGGCGGTAAGGATGGAGAAGAAGATAATCCCGGCAGTCGCCCTACTGACGGTGGGTAGAGCAATAGACCAGTAGTGTTGTTACCCCGCAGGAGGAGGCGAGGCGGCGGCGCCAAATCGCGCAGAAGGGGACGCGGGCGCCTGCCCGCCCCCAGCAGCGGCGGCCCGGCCTCCAGCCGGCCCCTCTCCCGGGGCTGTTGGTCTCCCAGGCGTTGACGGCGGCGGCCCTGGAAGCCGGGAAGTACAGCGGGATGATTCCGAACCTGTGCCCCGCAGCGCGGCTCTCCGCGCCCCCTCTTCGGGCCTGGGGTGGCCGGTGACAGCTCCGGCGGCGGAGCGAGTGTGTCTGTGTGTATGTGAGGGGGCGGCCGCAGGGGGAGCCCGCGGCGCCGCGGCCCCCTCCCCGGGTCACACCCTCAGCGGCGGGAGGAGGCTGCAAAGCGTCCAGCCACCGGCTGGTGGGAAATCGGGATGGGGGCGCCAGTGGCTGGCTGCCCTCTCACCCTGGCCCCTGGCCGCACTGAGGCCGAGGGAAAACGGTACCCCCCCCCAGGCACGTAACCCTCCCTCCACCACTTCCCACGGCCCCCCAAAGTCTGGGCCTGAGCTCCCGCCCTGGCCTCAGGTGCAATCCCCACCCGCGGGGGGCGGCGCGGGCTGGGGACCACGCGCGGGGGGGCGGGAGTGAAAAGTTTCTTTTCCTGCTCCCTCGCCGCCCACCCAGTGAAGCTGCTCCTCTCCCCCTCTCCAGGGCTCGCGGCGCCTTTGCCCCACCCCCACCGTGGGGGGGGGGGGAGGGACGCCGGGTAAGGACCCGGTGTCTGCGCGTGGGGGCGTGTGGGGAGAGTGGTGAGGAGCGGCGGCCGTGACCGGTCCCCTAGCTCTGACAGCGGCTGACACACGGCCGTCTGTGGCTCCGCGGAGCGAGCAGAGTAAGGGGCCCAGCGCCAGGACCCCTCCCCCTCCGCTCGCAGAGCGCTGCGCGCCCCCGCGCCGCCCCGCGCGCCCCCGAGCCCTCGCGCCAGCCGGGGCAGACACCTACGCAGACGCGAAAGTGAAAGGGGGGAGAAGCAGCGGGGTAGGCTGACGCAGGGCAGGGGGCAGAGAATGAAGCTGTGGCCCGGGGTCCCGGGATTCTCCCACTCCCTCTGCCCTGAGGAGCAGTCTGCCGCCTCCAGGCTTCGCAGCCTGCCCAAAGTCCCACATCCGTCACTCTCTGCCACACAGATTCCCCCCCCCCCCCAAATCAGGGGATACGTGTGCGCTTGTGTGTGTTTGTGTGTGTGAATGTTCACGTGCATTCACGTGTGTGAGATACACGTTCAGTCACAGACTCTCCCACTGCACCGTTACACTTACCTTTGGTGAAAAATTGGGGGGGGGGGGATGGGGGTGCATTATGACTGTCACTACCACTTACAGGCTTCCTTGCTTCTTGTCCTTTAGGACTTGAATCCCGCGAACTGACCCTGCACACCCCCTTCCCGGTTTAACACTCTTCCTAAAGGATCTCTTGACCACCACCCTACCCGCCCGCCCCCACCCCCGCCCTTTTCTGGGTTCTTTCCCTTTTTCTTTCCTAAATAGCTGTGAAAGTTGCTAATCTCTTCCCACACAAAACCGTGTTAAACACGGAGCTGCCCTGTTAAAACAATCACTGCCTTTCTTTAAACACATTCCCACTGTCCGAAAATCGAGCTTCCCTCTGCGTCCGTCACCCACGCAGTGTTGGCACTGCTCAGTTGTTAGATAGTTGAAGGTGGCATTTTGGCCTCTAATAAAACCTTTTTTGCCTCAGTTTCCTTATTTATAGGGAATGTGAAGTTCTTAAGGTGTTATGTTTTAAGTGAAATCAAGATAATAATAACATATTTTCAAAATTGACATTAATAATTACTTAGAAGTGTCCTGACTGCAAAACCTGAACCTTGAAATGCATCAAAAATAAGATGGATTGACACTGATGGATTGGTAAAATGCACAGAAGGATGGATAGATATGTGATGAAGAATGTATATACTCTAGTACAATATTAATGGTAGAGTTTAGTTGTTGGGTATACAGGTGTTCGCTGTAAAATTCTTTCTGCTCTTCTGCATGTTTGAAATTTTACATAATGAAATATTAGAGAAAACTCTTATTTAAGGTAACCTATGTAATATAAATTCTGTTTACAAAATTAGTAAATTAGCTATTGATTTTTCCTTTCTCTTTAAAAAAAAATGATTTAGGGGCGCCTGGGTGGCGCAGTCGGTTGAGCCTCCGACTTCAGCCAGG